>NC_137466.1:56666005-57151147 GCF_964235325.1 Thermobia domestica | reverse complement strand
CCCCTCCCTTTTGTTGTGCCGACAAAGTGAAATTACAAAAGAAATCCTAGGCTCGAACCTCATCTATGTTGAAAATTTGATTGAGATCGGTAGTATGGCTCAAGAGGTATAATGTAACAAACATAGTCATTTAATTTTTATATATATAGATTTCCAAAGCATGCATTAGAATTTTTCTTGTCATTATTTTAATGTAATTATGTGTTATTACTAAATATATACATATAGTAATATATAGAACATTCTACATTGAAGAAATCGTCATGAAGAAGTTTTATCGTGACGACATTTCTTCCCAGCGACACTACGTCTCGCTTAATTTAGACCAGGCGAGATTCTGTGTCGCGAGATCATTACAACGAGGTTTTGGTCAGGCGAGTTTTTGGGAATGGCGATATTTTGGGGCGCGAGGTTTTGGCAAGGCGAGGTTTTGGCCCGGCAAGGTTTTGGCCAGCGAGGTTTTGGGAGGCGAGGTTTTGGCCCCGCGAGATTTTGTCCCGCGAGGTTTTGGGCGGCGAGGTTTTGGCCAGGCGAGGTTTCGGCCCGGCGAGGTTTTGGACCGCGAGGTTTTGGGAGGCGAGGTTTTGACCAGGCGAGGTTTTGATCCGCGAGGTTGGCGCCGCGAGGTTCTGGCCGCAAGGTTTTGTACCCAAACCAAATATCGATACAAAATCAATGTCTCATAATCTCTGCAATACTACCACATTAACAGTGTTGCAAAACAACATAAAGTTGCATTTTTAAAAAACCTACAACATTACATTTAATATTTAATATTACGAACTAAGGAAGATTCTGTATCTTCTGGGGATTCTGAAGTTTTTTGCAACAACAATAACGCAAGGAAGACACGCGGACCAACGCACATCTTCCGTTTAGTAGAAGTACCTTAGTTTAAATAACGATATGTATTTCGAACAATTGGAAAATGATTATAAGAGATTGAAATTTTGATTTTTGTTTTGAAATTGTGCTATTTCGAAAATTGTTTAATAAATATTAAACTGGTAAATAAGTACACTCATGTCCAAAATGATTGTCGCATATCTATAACTGTCTTCTTGTAAGAATATAATTCGATAATGATTTTGCAGGGTACTTTTTATACTTATACTATGTGTGTAATCGGGAAATGTATATTTGTGGTAAATTTCATAGGAAAGGAATTATAATTACGAAAATTAGAGTGAGTAAAACAAAATGTTGCTAAATGGACAAGAAAGTTTTATTTTCATTTTATTGTTCTTATTTACTGCTCTTTTGACATAAAATTCTCCACATGCATGTCTTTGCCGATTATACACATAATGACATTATAAGAAATATCGAGCGAATTCGTTATCAAATTATATTCCTACAACAACATATTTATAGACATGCGACAATAATTTTGGACATGAGTGTACATGATTTTTCGGAACATGTAAGTATCTTAATGCCGTTTACTGCAATTTGATGTCCGAAACCGTTACGGATATATGAGAAAGATTGATACGGTTCGTATCACTGTTTAAAATTACATAATTGCAAGAACTTGTAATTGCAACTACGCAACACTATTGATGCAATATAATAGAAGCAAAGAAGGTCTATTACCATTACGTCATTTTGAGCACTACAGCAATCTCAGCGTGATGTAGAATAGGGTAAAAGGTTAGTACTTGATTAACTATGCCATGTAAGCTGAGTAACCATGTAAATTATAGTCATAGGGGCTCATGGCATTGGCACCCGAAGAACATTTTCTAAGGGGGTGGCATTTCCCTGATTGCTATAATACGTTTGCTAATTTTTATTTGTATTAACAACATCTTTAAAAAAGTTGTTCTTGTTATATTACACATATACATTTTCGTGAGCCAGAGGCGGTCAGGGCTCCATCCTGCCCCGGACCCCACTCAGTCACCACATGGCTCATAGCGATGATGTAAGCAAGGATAAAATCTAAAAATAATGTGAAAATAAGTAAAATTTCACAAGTGTTTCAAAATTTCTTACTAATTTTATCCCCCAAAAATCATACTGAACAATATTTGTTATAAAGGCAACAAAACAAAAAGTTCTATAGCTTTTTTACCCATCACCTTCAAACATCGATATGCCACCGAAGACGTACCTGAAAGATTAAAAAAAATATATTCCCCATCAGCATCGACGACCTTCTACTAACGTTCTGGAAGGCCATGGATTCAATCGCGGTAGAACTTGGTACGCCGTGAAGCGAAGAAAGTATCAAGTGCATTTTGCACCTCTACTAGGGATTTGAACTGGCGTCCAATAAGGCGATTGTCCAAGAAATAGAACAGGCGATAATCGGAGGTGCAATGTTAGAGGAGTATAGAAGATGCAATAGTGTTTCCCATCCAAGCATACAATGAGGTCGCGGGTCATCCTAGCCACATGTGGCTTAGCGTTATCCTGTAACAGGAAGACTCTTTAGCGATTCAGAACTGCTGGCTCCAGAGTTTTGAGTTTTTTTTTTTTTGTCACGGCTTAACCTCTGACAGTACACAGTTGAATTGATACTCTGACCAGCTGGTAGCAGTTCCCGCTGCACGATGCCGCGAGCAGTCCACCAAACACACAGGAGCACCTTCTTCTGGTGCAGTGCTAGTTTCGGCTATATTGGAACCGATTCATGGGATGCTAACTATTGATGACGGCGCCGTGCCGTGAAGCTTCATACATGACCCATTTCTCATCACATGTCAACACCCTTTCCAGAAATAGCTCCTTCCTCAGGCGAGACAGCAAAGGAACACAGGTGTATGTTCGCGTTGCCTTCTGGCCCGGACTCAAATCATGTCGGACTTATCGACCCAACTCGTAGTGCTTCCCAAAATGATGCAAGTGCTGCCGAATGGTTTCGTCACTCATACTAAATTGTAGTCCCAGTTCCTCACATGTCTGGCCACCCTTCCCCTCAATTGCTGCCTGAAGATCTTCATTTTGTACATGCGAGTAGTAATCGCGTCACTTTGCCTCACTTTGGACTTTGACCCCGACCTTTGTGACGTCATAGGTCAAAGGTCAATGACCTTGGCCCGGGGTCAATGACCTAGGGGTACCTAGGACCACCCCCTCTAAATTTTGGCAGGGGTACCTTGGCCCACCCCCTAAATTTTGGCAGGGGTACATAGGACCACCCCCCTTAAATTTTGGAAATTGCCAAATTTAAAAATTTGGTATGGTAGCCTAGGACCATAGTATGTACCTCTATCAGTATTGGGTGTCTATGTCGTTCCCTTTTATGGGTAAAAAATTGCCAAAAATTTAAATTTCGGGGGTTTTTGACCTAATTTATCCCCTTGGATGAGGTATTATTACCTATATAGTTATATGGGCGTATACAGGGGTCCATTACCTTTCATAAGACATGGGTATATTAATGCACCCCTTGAAAAATTTGGGAGGGGTACCATGGCCCACCCCTTAAATTTTGGAAATTGCCCAATTTCAACATTGGGTATTATAGTACCGGACCCTAATATGTATCATGATAAATTTGGGTGGTCCACCTCGTTCCCTTCTAGGGGTACAAAATTGCCAAAACTATAAACGTAAGCAATACGTTGTACCACGTGTTTGGTTTTCGACCTAATTTATCTCCTTGGATGAGGTCCTATTACCTTATATGATTATATGGTCATGTATAGGGGTCCATTACCTATCATAAGACATAGGTACATTTGTGCACCCCGGGAGGGGTACCTTGGCCCACCCCTTTAATTTTGGAAATTGCCCAATTTAAACATTTGGTATTATAGTATAGAACACTAATATAGATCACTATAAATTTGGGTGGTCCACCTCGTTCCCTTTTAGGGGTACAAAATTGCCAAAATTTTAGTACAACCACGTGTTTGGTATTTGGTACATTTTATCCCCCTTTGATGAGGTTCTATTACCTTATATGATTATATGGTCATGTATAGGGGTTCATTATCTATCATAAGACATAGGTACATTGGTGCACCCCGGGAGGGGTACCTTGGCCCACCCCTTAAATTTTGGAAATTGCCCAATTTAAACATTTGGTATTATAGTACAGGTCCTCAATATGTATCATGATAAATTTGGATGGTCCATATCGTTCCCTTTTAGGGGTACAAAAATTGCCAAAATATAAACGTTGTACCACGTGTTTGTTTTTTTTGGTCCATTTTATCCCCTTTGATGAGATCCTATGATTACAAGGGATCTATTTCCTATCATAAGATATGGGCACCCTTCTTAAATTTTGGCAATGGGGTCCACTGAAATTGTCCAATTGAAGCATAGTACAGAACCTCAATATGTTTCGGTGGTCCTATTACCAAATTTTTTAGTACAACCACGTGTTCGGTTATTGACTCAATGTATCCTATTTGATAAGGTATTATACCCCTTTCAATTTGGTAGGACCCTTCGGGTGTAGTACGGTCACGTGATCGATGATTTGGTTTTAATGCGCGACGAGGTCCCTGGTCAATGTTCTCTAGGAAAGATTCTTGGCATTTAAAACTTTTTTTTTCAACTTTTCAAACTAAAAAAAATGAAAACAAAAATTGAAACGAAAAAATTTCGAAACAAAAATGTTCAAACAAAAAATTTTAAACAAAAAATTCGAACATTTTTTAAACTTAAATTTCAAACAAAAAGTTTTTTAGTTTGAAACAAAAAAATTTTAAACAAAAAAAAATTTGAAACGAAAAATTTCAAAACAAAAATTTCGAACAAAAAAAAATTTAAACAAAAAATTTTGCAACAAAAAAAATTAAAAATTTTCAAACGAAAAAAATTTCAAACAAAATTTTGAAAACAAAAATTTCAAAACAAAAATTTTCAACAAAAAAAAAATTTCAAACGAAAAAATTTTTAAACAAAATTTGAAACAAAAATTTTGAAAAAAAAAATTTTAAACAAAATTTTTGAAACAAAAATTACAAAACAAATTTTAAACGAAAAATTTTCAAATAGAATTTAAATCAAACAGTGATCAGCTTTCACGGTTAACCGTTAAACTTTATCCGGTTTTTAACTATTCGATTAACAAATAAACGGTTTTCAACTATTCGATTAACAAATAAACGGTTTTCAACTACTCGATAAACAGATGAACGGTTTTAACCTTTTCACACCAGTGAGTGCAAGAATTTACAATCTAAAACAAAAAGAAAATTTGTACTCGCTTTAAATACGCATCATTTTTGAAACAAGGTGTTAGTGTTCATCATGGATACACAGTGGAAACATCCATTTACCTGTATTCTCGCAGGGCCTAGTGGGTGTGGAAAAACGTATTTTGTGAAGCGATTACTGTCACATCTCCCAACCATGATCAATGCAAAATTTCGTAAGATATATTGGTATTATGCAGAATGGCAAGACGTGTATGCAACAATGCCAGTTCCAGTAGAATTTCACGAAGGACTTGCACGAATGAAAGATTTTCAGCCTCAAGATGGACCACATTTGATTATTATTGATGACCATATGCGAGAAGTGAATAGTGATATTGTTGATATGTTCACAAAAGGATCACATCATCGAAATATTAGTGTGATTTTTATAACACAAAATGTATTTCATCAAAGTAAAGCAAATAGAAATATGAGTTTAAATTGTTCGTATTTGGTGTTGTTTAAAAATCCACGTGACAAGTCACAAATCAAGCATATGAGTTATCAAATCATGCCTGAGCATCCACTGTTTCTACAAGAAAGTTATGCAGACGCAACAAGAAATCCACATGGTTATTTACTGATGGATCTTAAACAAGATACACCCGATGAAATGCGATTTCGTACAAATATTTTTCCCGACGATTTGCATCATTATGTTTACGTACCAACAAAACATGTTTAAATTATTGTGCATGCGAAAAGAATGACTTAGTCTGTCACGATGTCTCCTACAGTGAAACACGCTGATCTTCTACGTGCTCTGCACAAAGCTAAACCAAGATTGCGTAAAGCTATTATTGCCAATGCAGACGCTTCATTAATTCATAGTATTTGTGAATGTTGTTATAATGTCTTAAAAGGCAATGTTCCACTGACAAGTGCGCAGAAGTCAAGATTAAAGCGTTACAAGAACACGCTCCGCTATCTCGTAGACAATACAAAATCATTGGATAAAAAGAAGAAACATTTAGCCGTACAACAAGGAGGATTCTTACCTGCATTACTTGCACCTATTGTAGGAAGTGTGTTATCCAGTATTTTGTTTAAACAATAAACATCATGGAACATAGCAAGAAGATGGTTTTAGTGCCACCAGAAATGCTTCAACGAATGCATGCATCATCATCCCGTGCGAGTGAAAATCGAGAATCTAATCTTGATCGTGAAATGCAATCCATATTGAATACATCGTATCCAAGTGATGAAGAAAAATGGAATCAGTACAATAGAATATTACAGAAATATCTTTATGTGATACGTAAACAAGAAGAACCAATACCACTTACAATTACATCAATGAAACCTGATGGTGACGTCCCGAATGTTGACGATAGCACGAAACAAGAAATTTTAGCCGCAATACCACAAAGGTATCGTAAGAAAGCCGAACTACTATTCCGTCGTTTAAAACAAGATGACGCAATTACGTGGGATCATAAAGGAACAGTGTACATCAACGACAATAAACTACATGGATCCAATATTGTAGACTTAATGTGCGATGTGACTCGACCGAGGAAACATTCTAATCCTCAAGGCTGGGAATTGTTTTGCAACTACCTTGCATCGTCAAACACACCTCAAGAATTGATTGGTAATCCACGGAGATTAAACTATATTGTCAAGCATAATAGTACAACAGCATCTGAAGGATCTGCACCACCAAAACCGGCACCTGAATTATTTTCTTCCGGAGAAGAAGAAGAAGAAGAAGATGATGATGATGATGTTTTAGAAGTCCGACCAAAAAGAAAACGTATCATTCCACAATGGTCAACGTACAAACCATGAACAAAAAGTTGAAATCCATTTATTACAATCCAGCACACCCTGCATCATTTTCTACTGCAAAGAAATTATGGCAAGCCACAGGAAAATCTATACCTCTAGCCAAAATAAAACTTTGGTTAAACAAACAACCTACCTACACGTTACATCGTCCTGTACGTCGTCGTTTCCGTAGAGATTTTTATCTTGTCAACAATATTGATGATCAATGGGAATGTGATTTAAATGATTTACAATCACTTCAAAACTATAATGACAATTACCGCTATATTCTTACAGTGATTGATGTGTTTAGTCGGTACGGGTGGGCTGTACCACTAAAATCAAAAAGTGCCGAGGATATAGTGAATGCATTTGAAATGATTTTCCAGGACAGGAAACCAATTGTACTACGTAGTGATCAAGGAACTGAATTTACCAACAAGACAGTACAAAAGTTTTTCAGGAAACACAACGTGCAACATGTTACAACAAAGGATCCAGATATTAAAGCCAGCATCGCAGAAAGATTTAATCAGACATTGAAACATCGTATGTGGAAATACTTTACCAAATATCAAACATACAATTACATCAAAGTATTGCCTTTACTTGTAAAAGCATACAATGAAAGTCGGCATTCCAGTATTAAAATGGCACCTGCAAACGTTTCTCAGGACAATTTACTGGAGGTGTGGCATAACTTATACGACAAAAAGCTACAACGTTCAAAACAAGATACGGATTTATCTGTTGGTGATACTGTTCGTATAAGTAAAACAAAACGTATCTTTGACAAGGGTTACCTCGAGAACTGGACTTGGGAAATATTCAGAGTAAAAGCCATTGTACCAAGAAACCCACCAGTGTATCGACTAGAGGATTTAAATCATCAACTTATCGATGGTGTTTTCTACAGAGAAGAATTACAACCAGTGCCGCTCCCTTCGACGTTCCTCATCGATAAAATATTACGTACAAGAACAAAAGGTCGCAGAAAGGAGTATCTCGTCCAGTGGAAAGGATATCCTTCCTCATTCAATTCGTGGATCCCTGCAATTTCATTGAAGAAGAAGAAGAATGGAACCTGATCAAGATTTTTACGTTACACTTCCCAGTAATAGTTCCATGGATTATTTTCCAGAAAATACATTGACTTCATATATTACGAAATTACAACGACGTGTAGAGTTTCGCCAGAAATGGGATGTGGCAATTGTAGAGATTCATTATCCACATTCTTTGCTGAACATTAACAGTGAAAACAATAAAATATATTACAAATCATCAAGTAGTAATGATCAAGAACCGTGGAAGGTTGTAATGATCCCTGTACGCTATTATAACAATATACGGGATCTTATTCATGCAATTAATATACATCATAAAGAAACCAATTTATTTATATCTCATGACGCAACTAATAATATATGCCTCATAAGACATCCCAAAAAGGAAATCCATACTTCTGTACAAATCTCACCAAGTGTTAGATTAATGCTTGGATTTGAACCAAAAAGTGATTTAAAAGATATGGAAAAGGGACAATATACACCGGATGTACGATTAGGCTTACCATCACAAATGTACGTCTATTGTGACATTATTGAATCTGTCATTGTTGGAGATACAATGGTACCCTTGCTACGAATTGTCAACATGGATCCTGTGAATCATACTTTTGGAAGTCATGCAGTGCAAATCTTTAATCCTGCACATTATGTTCCGGTGGAAAAAATGAATTTTGAGCAAATACAAATCGATATAAGGGATAGCACAGGTCATCCTATGCCATTCACCTTTGGAACGGTGTGTACAAAACTACATTTCCGTCGTCGTCGTCATGACTGATCCGTATTTGCAATACTACCAAAAACAAGCGTTGTCCGGTATCGGCAACGTCTATGTGGGAAGTCCCTATCAAGCAGGACATGGCATTGGAAGTTTCCTTGGTGGCTTATTTCGTTCAGTGTTACCACTTGTGAAGCAAGGAGCTAAAACTGTGGGAAAAGAATTATTAAAATCAGGTGCCAATATGATTAATGACGTTGTGATCTCGAATCAACCGCTGGAAGAATCGTTTCATCAACGGATGCAAGAGGCAAAAACAAATTTACAAGAAAAAGCTAAAAATAAGTTGAAAACTATGCTGGGAAGTGGATATCATAAACGAAAATGGGATGACTGCTCTCAGTTTGAGGTTGACCTTCCAACGATCAACAACACCATCAATCCTACAAAGAGACGTAAATTATCACATAAGAAGAAGAAGAGATCATTGGCATCGTCACCAGATATTTTTGATTAATTCAACGATGGCTTTCTTACATCATCAATCCTGTGAATGTGTAAAAAGTGAATTGGACATTTTTTCAACGTTGCCCACGCAAACCAGTGTTCTGGACAATCGTATTATTGGCTACAAACCAATTAGTTCAATAGCTGAAAATTCACCAATAGAATTTGTAGTGAGTGGTAGCAGTGATGAATACATTGATTTGCCACAAACCTTATTGTACATCCAAGCACAAATTGTGAAACCAGATGGTTCCTCCTTCATCAATACGGATAAAGCAATTGCACCTGTCAATGATTTTCTAAATGCTATGTTTAGTGAAGTACAAATCTACTTGAACAATAAACTGATTTCATTTCCGTCACATAATCATCCATATCGTTCGTACCTGGAAAAACTGCTCAATTATAGTGATGGAGCTAAAAATACACATTTACAAACAGCAATGTGGTATCAAGATAAGGCTGGTCATATGAACGCAACCACAAGTGAGAACAAAGGATTTCAACAACGCTATGAACTGACAAAACAAAGTATGAAATTCGATATGATTGGACATCTTCATTGTGACATTTTTAATCAAGATAAATTTTTAATTCATGGAGTGGAATTACGTGTGAAACTTATTCCTGCAAAACCAAACTTTTGTCTCATGGCCGGTGAAAGTGGTGTCAATGCAAAAATCAATATTCTAGATGCATCGTTGCAGGTGAAAAAAGTCAGCATCAGCCCTAGTGTTAAATTGGCACACAATAAAATTTTACAATCTACACCGGCAAAGTATCCTCTGACAAGGGTTCAAATGAAATCATTTACCATCCCGAAGGATATACAATCCAAAACTATTGATAACCTGTTTATGGGAACATTGCCAAATCGTATTATTGTAGGATTTACATCGAATGAAGCATCCAGTGGAACTATTACCACCAATCCATTTGAATTTCAACATCTAAACATTAATTTCTTTACATTGTACGTGGATGGAAAAGCTGTACCTTCAAAACCATTGCAACCCAACTTTGAAGAAAATCTCTACATTTCATCGTACCACACATTGTTCTCAGGCTCTGGCATACATTTTACCAATACTGGAAATACAATTTCAAGAGCCGACTACAAGAATGGATATACACTGTTTGTATTTGACCTAACTCCCGATTCTTCTGCTGGAGATTGTCACTATTGGAATTTACAACGACATGGCGCCATCCGATTGGAAGTTCATTTCCAAGAGAAATTAGCAGCACCTGCAAACTGTATTGTGTATGGAGAGTTTTCCTCACTCCTAGAGATCGACCACCAGCGCAACATTATCCTGGACTTTTAAATTACAAGGTACGTATACGTTATGTATCATTTCCATTCACGATGTTGAATACATTACAATTAGCTAGTGCTTTACACGGTAGTCCATTATTCAGAAATCATTTTACCGGGGTATTTGCAAGCGATGAGTTACCCTCACGGATTTCTCTTCCTCTGGCAATGATTGTAAATACAGATCCATCCACAAAACTAGGAAGTCATTGGATTGCAATTTATATTGATCATCGCAGTGTTGGAGAATATTTTGACAGCTATGGCCTTCCTCCTTATGTACCACAACATGTTGCATTCTTAAAACTTCATTGTATGTACTATAAATATAATAATAGCCAAATGCAAAGTCTTGGTTCATCCGTATGTGGCTATTATGCTTATTTTTATTTGTGCTGTAAAGCCCAAGGAAAATCTCTGCGTGAAATTCAATATTTGTTCACAACAGTACCCACGGTTAATGATCGTAGACTGCTGCAATATACCTTCCAGGTAATTTTATCATATTTATCATTGTAAGTGTATTTGTTTAATCATCATCTATTTCTATACTAATCATCTTTTTCCTCGTTCTTTTTTACAGAATTCACAATACGAAGCTTTGCAAACGGGTGCTATGCTGCAAAACATGGAAACAAATCATCGCAATCAAGAAGAGGAGGCGGTCTAATGAAGAAACCCAGCTCAATATACAAACATTGTCAATAAGAAAGAAAAAGAAGAAACCAGAAAAATGAATAAAATACAATTTATACTTATTTATGTGTTTTTATTGTCCATTCCATATACAACGTTATCAGATTCTCCTAAAGAACTGTGCGATATAAGACGAGAACCCTGGACAAAGTTTCCACCTAATTCCTAGAGAACATTGACCAGGGACCTCGTCGCGCATCAAAACCAAATCATTGATCACGTGACCTACTACACCCGAAGGGTACTACCAAATTGAAAGGAGATACCGTCCATACCTTATCAAATAGGATACATTGAGTCAGTAACCGAACACGTGGTTGTACTTAAAAATTTGAAAATAGGACCACCGAAACATATTGAGGTCCTGTACTATGCTTCAATTGGACAATTTCAGTGGACCCCCATTGCCAAAATTTAAGAAGGGTGCAACAATATACCCATGTCTTATGATAGGATATGGACCCCTTGTAATTATAGGATCTCATCAAAGGGGATAAAATGGACAAAAAAAAAACAAACACGTGGTACAACGTTTATATTTTGGCAATTTTTGTACCCCTAAAAGGGAACGATGTAGACCATCCAAATTTATCATGATACATGTTGAGGACCTGTACTATAATACCAAATGTTTAAATTGGGCAATTTCCAAAATTTAAGGGGTGGGCCAAGGTACCCCTCCCGGGGTGCACCAATGTACCTATGTCTTATGATAGATAATGAACCCCTATACATGACCATATAATCATATAAGGTAATAGGACCTCATCAAAGGGGGATAAAATGTACCAAATACCAAACACGTGGTTGTACTAAAATTTTGGCAAATTTGTACCCCTAAAAGGGAACGAGGTGGACCACCCAAATTTATAGTGATCTATATTAGTGTTCTATACTATAATACCAAATGTTTAAATTGGGCAATTTCCAAAATTAAAGGGGTGGGCCAAGGTACCCCTCCCGGGGTGCACAAATGTACCTATGTCTTATGATAGGTAATGGACCCCTATACATGACCATATAATCATATAAGGTAATAGGACCTCATCCAAGGAGATAAATTAGGTCGAAAACCAAACACGTGGTACAACGTATTGCTTACGTTTATAGTTTTGGCAATTTTGTACCCCTAGAAGGGAACGAGGTGGACCACCCAAATTTATCATGATACATATTAGGGTCCGGTACTATAATACCCAATGTTGAAATTGGGCAATTTCCAAAATTTAAGGGGTGGGCCATGGTACCCCTCCCAAATTTTTCAAGGGGTGCATTAATATACCCATGTCTTATGAAAGGGAATGGACCCCTGTATACGCCCATATAACTATATAGGGTAATAATACCTCATCCAAGGGGATAAATTAGGTCAAAACCCCCGAAATTTAAATTTTTGGCAATTTTTTACCCATAAAAGGGAACGACATAGACACCCAATACTGATAGAGGTACATACTATGGTCCTAGGCTACCATACCAAATTTTTAAATTTGGCAATTTCCAAAATTTAAGGGGGGTGGTCCTATGTACCCCTGCCAAAATTTAGGGGGTGGGCCAAGGTACCCCTGCCAAAATTTAGAGGGGGTGGTCCTAGGTACCCCTAGGTCATTGACCCCGGGCCAAGGTCATTGGCCTTTGACCTATGACGTCACAAAGGTCGGGGTCAAAGTCCAAAGTGAGGCAAAGTGACGCGATTACTACTATGCGCTTGTCTTCCGGCACGTGGTACGTCTTTGACTGTTTATTCACCGTCCTTAAACTTGTTAAACCATTGCTGCACTGTCCGCGTTGTCACGACACCCTCACCAAAGGCCTGGCATATCTTTCGCCACACTGCAGTAACGTTTGACCCCAGTTTGAACTTGTACAACATACATGCCCTTGTGACGTTTTGTGGAGGTCCCATGTTTACTCTGTCCTCAAGCAAGTTTACGGTGTAGCTGAGTTGCCACAAACAGGTGGTATATTGGATATACCCACATTAACAACTGACCTTTGCCTTACCTCCATTCACATTCAATTCACGGTGTGAGGGCCAATTGAAAACAGACCTCCACAGAAAGCAACAGAACTCTATTGGTTACCTTTATAAAACAAGAAAATAAATTCGGATTTGTAGAGACTAGGCAGATATTAATATTAATTAGAAGTGTAATTACCGTAAAATATATTCCATAAAAACATGCGTTAAACACCTTTATTCGAATTGTAAAATTATTTCCATGCAATTTAACTGAGTTCAAAGCCTTATATCACCAGAAAATAGTTGTAAACTTGATGAAGATAAGAGTTTTTGTTTGATTATTTACTGATGTTTATTGTCCCTTTTCAGGACCAAGAATATATGAAAGAGCAACCTAGAATTTAAAGTGGAATTTGAAATACCTTGATCTGTTCAAATTTTAATGCTCTTCCACCGGGTATCGAATCTGGGACTATGTGCACAAAAGGCGCTCATATTGGAATGGCTAGAGAATGTAAGTATATTTTTTAGTAGCGCTGTTTTGAAGTAATTATTAAACACAAATCACTATTCAAAAATAAGTCTGTGAATAGAGTCAACGGCAATAATATCTGGATGTGATCCACAGAGTTCATAGAATATCTTAATTAAGTTGGAAGATTCCGATCGCTACAAAGATTACATGATACTAGTTTTTAAAACAAAGAAAAGAGAAACAATAAAGGATACTTTTATCGTAAGCAGTTTATAAAAAGTGTATTTCTCTTTGCAGGGAGGAAAATTTAAAATACATATATAATATCAAAAGAACGTTGAGCAGATGAAGACATGAAGAGAACCTTCCTCTTACCAGACATTGAAAAACAATCACTCGATCATGAAACTCATTCTAATCAATGAACTTAAAAAGTTCGTTACTGAATTCTCTCTCTCTCTCTCTCTCTCTCTCTCTCTGCATGTGTGTGTTTGTCTATTAATTGTGAATTAATCAATTTTAAGCCCTCCATTCGACAGAGCATCAAATACTATCTCAAAGAAGTGATGGAATTTTTCGCGTCACTCGTACCTTTCCTGGGATATTGGCCCAAAAAGTTCCGATTTCAGGAGACTTAAGGAGCCATATCTCGGGAACCGTTAATCATAGAGAAATGACATTGGTGTTAATCAATACCTAAGGCGATAGTGAACACTTTAGTACCAAGTAGTAACTGATGGCTCTAATTATATCTGCATTTTCAGTATACTGTATATATATCGCAATGATTTTATAGGTAGAGACTAAATGACGGTCCGGGCGAATATTTTCTCTTCACCAATTTTATTACAAAGTTTTAATTATAAATGTCTTTCGTTACAAAGAGTAAATAGTGTCTATCTTCTTATTGACCAGATAAAGGGAGATTGGTGTTTTGCACGGTGCCGTTTCTCTCAAAGCAGTCTCCAAGGCACCTGCAAGGTTCTTGTGAGTCTTGAAGGAAAGCCCCCTCAGCCCAAGGCAGCTTCGTTAGGCTTGGTTGTAGTGAGGATCCCTAGTCAAATGCTACCTCGGGTTAGGAAAAGGTGTACCCCTAGTCCAATCCGACCTCGGAGCAGGTGTTGGTTAGTTGATCAGTTAGTCGAATAATACCAGGTCCCTCCGTGGTTACTCTTTTATGTGTCCTCATCTTGTCCTTTCGTGAGGTCCGTCTCCTTTCGGTTTCCTCCGGTGTCTTCCGTGTTGACTTCTCGTCTCCTTCATTGTTTGTAATCAGTAACACGTGTTGTATTGACATGTGCTTCTGTTATGATGTGGGGATATCCTTACAATATGGTGATAAAAAGTGATAGCTCAACATAACTAATACAATAGATCCCCTAATACGCAGATTCCAGATATGTAAGTGTATTATCTATTGAATTTAATCAAATAAATGTAATATACAATTTCATCAAAAATTCGAAAAAAAAAACTTTTAAAGTTCGTTCTGGCAATGCTCTTCGAGCATTCTCAACTGGTTTTGCAATTAATTTTAGGATGTAATGTTCTAACATCTCTTTTCCCTTTATTAGTACAATTCTAATGATCGAGGAACCTGACCAAGCATCTGGGAGCAAAACAACGTTAGATATTTGAAAATGTATCATCAAATGAGGCATTGAAGGACAATCTTTCATCGTAAAATAACGAAATCTGCTTCTCTCTCAACAATAAATATCAACGAATGCTGAATAAATCTTCAACTCACCCGTTTGCATTGGAAGTAAACAAAGATAGATAAAAAACCTGGTTATCACATTAGAGGACAAATCAAGGATACGTCTGGATGTATGTTCTTTCCAGTCAATGGATAGGAGGATTTTACAGTAGATAGTAATGATGAAATGACGTCTACGATTCAGTGTGAGAGCCACCTTTCTAAAAATTTGCACTTACATCTACTAACAAAGATTCAAAAAGGAACTTTCAAACAGCTCAAGCAGGCGAGATATAGCAAGTGGAAAACTAGGGTGTCCGCAGCTTCTGAGTATTGAAATATTCTGATCCGCCATATGCTCAATTTGAAGACTGGTTTCATTTCCAAGGCGGAGACGTGAATTGCATCACTACAGTTGTAGAACCTACGGATAAAATTTTAATCGTTTCTGGAAAACATCAATATAAGAACGCAGATGATAAAGTATTATATTTATCAGACTGAGTCCCTTGATCACTCTATTTCCAATTACTTCGTTGGTTGTTTAAAATATATTAAGCATACACTTTATTATTTATTTAATGAAATTCTTGGAGTTGAAAATCTGTCAGACATTGGTAAGGGTTAGATAGTTACAGAAGTGCAGGGTTGCTGCTGCTGGTATGTTAGGAAAATCTCCGTAGTATTTGAAGAGCACCTGTGCGGTGAACTGAGCAGACGATGACAGTGTAAAAGGGCAAACTTTCTGATTTCCAAAGAGGGCAAATCATTGAATATTGCTTACGTAGTGTGAATGTAACAAAAGTAGTAAGTGTGGTAGGTGTACAGCGAGGAACAGTATCCATGGCCTAAAATATTCAGAGCAAAATCCCATTGATGAAGAGGAACACATGTCATAAGAAAACCGTCAGTAACAGGCCCCATAGCAGAACATGACGCGATCTGCGATGTGATCGCGGAAAATTTGCCACGCCTGTGCAGAAAAACCTCCAGAGGAAAAATAAATAGCCAACAGAAAAATATAAAAGCATGCCTGATATGTGTAGATGTCTTAAATGGACGGACGACTCGCATAAATAAAGTTTAAACTGTTTTTTACGTCGTGTAAAGTGTATTTTAACAATCACAAGTGATTTTTCTGCAGAAACTTTTGCAAAATTCCTGCAGAAAATTTTTGACTAACAAAAGCTCATCGCAGAAAGACAAAGAAAGTTCTGCCATCGGGGTAACAGGTACCGCCGAGCATTGAAGCGGATAGTTACTCAGAACCGTCGTGCGAGAACTGCGGTGCAAGTGACCGGAGAACTTAAATAGAACCTCCCACAGCACGTGTCAACAACCACAGTCTATCGCAAGTTACATTGCATGGACATACGGAGTCGAGTTGCACAAGTGAAACCACTGATAAGCAGGGCCCGAAAATTCCACTCGTCTGTTCGCCAGTGGCGAGTGGAGTCCGATCACTCAAAAATGTGTTTATTGCACGTCACTCCTTTTATTTGTAAGAGACATGCCAATAACCAAAATAAAAAAATGTATTGATATGTTTACTGTGTCACAAGGTGATTTTTATTTATTTGCATAAACACTGCCTGTAAAATGGTCTAGTTAGTAGATTATTGGCTGGCGAGAACTTGAAAGCAAGGTTTTTCAAGTCCTGTTGTTAAGACAAAATAACGCTTATGAACGACGCAAAACATACCCTGAACATGTAAGATGGACAGTTGATGACTGGAAGTGTGTGACATTGTCGATGAGTCTTTGTTTACCTTCTTTCAAGCACGGGCTGTATTTATGTGTGACGAATTCGCAGGAAAATGTATGATTCGCAATTTCTCCGTTCAACTGTGAAATATGGCAGGACTCTGTGACGCAGTGGGTCACAATATCCTGGTTTTCCTTCTGTGCTGACGATTCTCGGTCGTGTCATTCCCTTTGATTATGTTACCATTTTATGGAACCATATGCAACCTATAGTTCAGATATTGTTTCCTGGCAATGACGCCATATTTCAGTGAGGATGATAAAATACTCGCTCAGACAGCTGCAGTGTGGTTTCAGAAACATCGGGACGAAGTTGGACGTCATCCCTGGACCACCCAACAAAACTCTAATTGAACATCATATGTGGTCAGTTTTGGAGTTAAGAATCCGGCACATAATTCCATTTCCATCGTCCCTCATGGACCTGAATGTTGCACTACACTCGAAATGTGTATTTCCAACTTGCTATCATTCGCGATCTCTATAACTCCATTCCACGTAACACCAGAGCTGTTCGGAAGCCAGAAGATGATCCAACGCCACATTAACCTTTTGAAATTTTAGGTGTTTCCATTAAGTTCATAAGAATGTTTCTTTCGAGAGATAAGAAATAGTGATCTTCGGAATCAACAACGATCAATAATACATTTTCGAACATACACACAAATAAACACAGCCTTATTATCAATGAATTCTGTTATTAACCCGCAGTAGGATTCAGTACCCTAGCTTCCTTTTGTTCCTCGTGAATCCATTTCCTGAGCAGCAGTTATCCATCTGGGTTTCTGTTCGTTTCTCGACCTTCAGCTGGACTCCGCAGTTTTACCAGATGTTAGCATCTAGACGTGAGATGGTTTCCCCAGATTACTTAAGTTGATCCATCGACACAATTAAAACTTTGCTAATGTTATTAGCTTCAGTTTCTTCATATTTTGCTCCTGACCCTATGATTTAAAAAAAAACGTTTGCAACTTCTAGAATACAGAAACAAACAATCCGACACTTCTGCATGTTTCTTGTACACTAATTGCACGGGAACCGGGCAGATAGATTTGAAGTTTTTGCCCAGGACCGTGTGTTGTGAGGTTTGCAAGACAATGCCCAAATACATATTTCTGTTTCTGTTAGTTGATTAGGGTTTAGTGTCTCGTTCAGCACCGAGGCTAAGTGAGGCATAATCCTACAGCTGAAAATGGGATACAAACCACGTGAGCTTCCGCTGGAAATGAACCTGTGTTTTCTATTTCTGTGCTTTCTATTTCTTTCGCATCCTTTATATTTCTGTTTTTGCACCCTTACATACTATACTCTCTCGTGGTTTTGAGAGCAAATGAAAATACTTTGTCGTCATACACCATTAGTTTCTAAACAATATTCTTCATATTCATATAAGAGATGTTTGCCCCCGAACAATCGAAATCACCCAACTTTACTCAAATCTTTAATGGTTTCTTTCCAGTATGATACATTTATTTTGCTTGCGTATCACATACCTAGTATTTCTGTACAGACATCAACAAAAGTTCTGTTTTCTTTGCGGTTATCCACGAGACATGATTTTCGTGTATACAAGACAAGACAGAACTCTTGCAATAAAAAATGTTATACTCTGATATTCTTTCCGAGAGCACTTATCATGAAACATTTTCGAGACGAAAGAGCCTCAACTCCTGCCTTGCAGAAAACCCTAATTTCCTCTGGAAGCCGCGATGGCTTAGGGGTAGAACGCCTACATACGGTGCGTGGGTACCTTGTTCGATTCCAGCTCGCGCTAAGTCGACTTTGTGCTGGACAAACACCGTATACAGGATTTCCCGGAGTCTTATCGGTCTTTCTATATTCTAACATTTGATTCTTCATCCTAATCACCGTCTGCTTTAGCCTTGGTGCATAACCGTGGGACGAATAAATAGAAATGTAATTTCATTTCCTAGTTTCTTCCAAAATACAGTATATTATTTGGATATAAACTATAAAAGTAAACTACAAGAAACACTCGAGAAAATAAATTCTCTTGACACAGACCAACATTTTCTCTTCTCTGACAATAGAATACCTTCCAACTGTAAAATTTTCAGTAAAAGAAATGGCATCTACTTCACACTTTTTGTGGTTCTGACAAACTAAAGATATATAAATATGATATGGACACTGAAAAAGGGGACAAAAAGATCATCTTTTTTTTATATGTGATACTTTTATTGAGTAACAAAAAAATTGTGCAGATTGAAATAGAAGACAAAAGCAGCTGAAAACAGCGTCAAATCACCCGTTAAATCTGAATGACAGAGCCCGTCTTCCGAACTATCATGTCTAAGAAGACGGTGTCCTGCTAATAGCTGGATTTCAGGAGTCGTCCATGGTACTCCATCTTCATCTTGACATGTCGACTATTGCCACAAACGTTTTAAGAGTCTCTCTACCCATTCCCTTCATACCCCACTTTCCACTCACTATCCTCCAACAACCCTTCGGGGGGAAGGGAAAAGAGGCAGAGAGAAAAATGGATCTGAGACGAAGAAGAAAAAAAAAATTCACTTCACCATGTCTTAAGCGGTGATCGATCGAAGTTAGATGGACACAACCAGTATGTAGCTTTTGATGTTTTTTCTTTCTTCTATTTTTTCTTCTTTAGGTTAACCCCTTATGCTTTTCTGTGACGCTCAATCTTTTCTGTCTGTCCATCGTCAGTACTTATTTCCTATATGATTTCTGTATCTTTTTCCTTCCACTTATATATAAAAATATATATACACACTTTCTCTTCTATCATCTTGTTCTATCTCTGTTAACAGGATAACAAATCTGTTGACACGTCGTAAAAATCACTGGTTGTCACAACTCTACATTTACTGCTTTTCATTTGTCAAAAAGAACGTCGGTTATATAAAACTGTGATTTTTCTTACAATATTTTAGAAAATGAAAAATAATGACTTTTCTATAGATATAAGAGGCGTGATGGGTCATTTTAAAGTCATCATATTTTATTTTCAAGTTACAGAAGTACCTTTGGAACATCACTGGTTTTGCTCTAGCGCAATTTTATTATAACGCATTTTTAAGAATCGACAATAGGGTTGACGATTCAGTTTTTTTTTTTCTAATCACGAAATAAAAACAATAAATAGCATGGATTCATATATAGGTGAAAATATTAAGTCGAATCGGGTATTGACCTGTGATATGACGATATGTAATTGAACAATGTTGCCACAATGGGTCTGTGGTAGCCGGTAGCAATAGCGGAATGGCCCTGGGACTCCAGGTTCTAATTGCAAAGCATTATTCATCGAGCGTTCGAGTCCCTCTGAACAACATGGGCTTCTTGAACCATCGAAGTTTCTGTGTTTGTCTCCCTGTCATAGTGAATTGGGTAGAACATTACATACGAGTAATTAGAAGACCATGAATAGAAGTGTTTAGTTGGAGCGAATTAAAAATAGTGGTAGAGCGCTCACTTCTAGTGTGACAGGTCCCTGGATTCATCCCAAGACGAGTCACTTTGTGACGGACAACATCATATTGAAAATAGTGGTAGAGCGCTCACTTCTAGTGTGACAGGTCCCTGGATTCATCCCAAGACGAGTCACTTTGTGACGGACAACATCATATTGAAAATAGTGGTAGAGCGCTCGCTTCTAGTGTGACAGGTCCCTGGATTCATCCCAAGACGAGTCACTTTGTGACGGACAACATCATATTGAAAATAGTGGTAGAGCGCTCACTTCTAGTGTGACAGGTCCCTGGATTCATCCCAAGACGAGTCACTTTGTGACAGACAACATCATATTGAAAATAGTGGTAGAGCGCTCGCTTCTAGTGTGACAGGTCCCTGGATTCATCCCAAGACGAGTCACTTTGTGACGGACAACATCATATTGAAAATAGTGGTAGAGCGCTCACTTCTAGTGTGACAGGTCCCTGGAATCATCCCAAGACGAGTCACTTTGTGACGGACAACATCATATTGAAAATAGTGGTAGAGCGCTCACTTCTAGTGTGACAGATCCCTGGATTCATTCCAAGACGAGTCACTTTGTGACGGACAACATCATGTGTCCGTAAGTTCTGTTTTCTCGAAGTTTTAGTGTTTCCTTCAACTTATTCATTCCATTATTTCATTTATAATTGTCATGTACTCTTCCTTAGCCTCGGAGTATAACCTGTGGAACGTTAAACAAAAAACAAATATACCACAACCGTTACTATTATCTTACAGAACATAGATGTAAGATGTTAAATGAAATATTTTATTTAATTGTTTCCATCCTTTTTTAATTTTGAAAGAAGCAAATTAAAAAATTAGCGCTTTTTACTGTTTCTCATTCATATGTTTGCATGTGAAACGAAATTTGAAATAGCGGAAATGGTGTAGACCAGTGTTTCTTTCAGAAACAGTGTTCCGGAGTGTCACTGCTGACAATATTCTATTTATTATTATATTATAGACGTATTATTTTGTATCTTCCGGGGGGCACTCTCAGAGCTCCGGGGGGACAGTGCCCCCCAAAAACAGGTCTGGAAGAAACACTGATGTAGGCTTGCTGCTGAGTATCCTATTAGCATGTGAAATGGTATTATCCACATTGGAATTTCCGGCAATTTCTAATGTTTGTAACTTCTTGCTATCGTTACCTGAGAATTGGTCAATTTGTCATTAATTTTATTATGTGTTATAGGCAAACCACTGATTAGCTGTTAAGAATGCATCATTTTTATCGTATTAGTATATGTAGTATTATAGAGGGGGATTTCTGGCTTCTTCTATTGTTGCAACCTTTAAACGTATTGCTTCTGTCTTTACCATGGCAAAGAGAGTTGGTCAATTACCAAGGATTCTCTGAATGATGTGTTATTCAATGTATAATCCGTTCTTTCGACAGTGGCACGTTACGCTAGTATTACACAAACTAATATGAGTGGAAAAAAGTATTGTAGTGAAATGGTCAAATTTGAGTTTTTGAGAAAAAATCAATGTCTCGTGATTTCTTACTTGATGTATATATACATAATATTCAATACCGCCAAAACCAGGCGAATGAGTTAGTTCTATTCGGCACTAAGTCAATATCATCAGAATTGTAATTCATTTAGAGATGAGTAGCGACTTTCCCTTTTAAAAATATTGTACTTCATTGTATCGTAAGTATCGGAAAAATTTGACTAACTGTAAATCAAAATCACATGAAGCAGAAAACAGGTAACTTCAGCTTCACCATAGTAAACCATTGAAGCTCTGTAAAGAAACAGTAACGTCTTTGCCGTTGATTTCTGTACTGCCTATCCCAAAACATTTTAGTGAATAGAATTATATAGATAGTCATAGATACACGTTTTGAGTCAGAATTAGCAAACGTCACTAAGAACCCTTGTAAGAACCCATTTACGATGGTAAGGGTTTTCGATAATTTGGAGTTCCGTCATATAATGCACCTCTCTTAGGCGTATATACATCTTCAAATTTGTATCAGCTGTCAATCTACCTCATTTCTAGGATATCGAAATGTTCAAGAGACGTTCCAGTTTGTAGCAGTGAATGTTCCATCCAGTTATCAGCTTATATTCTGCGGAATTCCTGAGGGGATATTTCTGGCCTCTGCAGGGAGCTCGTGGACATCCAAATACATCCCACTGAAATGCAAAGATTCCGCAGATATTTACATTATTCTTGATGTTACTACAGAGTAAAGTAATGTCCCACAAAAAAGGAATGGGACTTGTGGAGCATCGAAAAGACATACGATAGACACAGACCTGTAGCCAGAACATTTAGACAGGGAAGGCCGAAACCATTTTTGGGAAGGCTAACTTGAGTTCATCTTTCATTTTATATACATACTATCGAAGAAGTGACAGCTTTAGGGGGGGGTTGAAGATGGTCGTAGGGGGATCAGTCTCTTATCTACGGTCCTGGGTGGACATATTCTATTATGTGGCTAATTTATAAAATAATTATGTGAAGCTGTAGAAAAGACTGCAGCATTAAAATGTAATACTACCGATTGATATGGTTGTAAGAGTAATATTTGTATTTCTTTCTTTTTGGATAAAATTCCTGTTCAAGGAGCTGAAGAGGTGCATCATGTCTATGGGTTAAAAGACTAAGTGCTTCTTCCGTTCAGCGAACAAGAAATAACTTGAAGACATGGGAGATGTGTGGAGACGTAGAAAATTACAATCAATTGTGCACTAACGTTAAAAGCATTGCACATATGCGTGTCTCTCCACCTGTGATGGAGTGTCACCGACGAAGAAATAGAGGTTTTGGCACTTGAACCCTATTGCGAGCTTATACAAGAAAAAAAATATTGAATATCGTAAAGTGAGAGTGAAAGAAATCCTTTTTATTGTCCTTCTAAAGCAATTGGTACATCTAAAGAAATTGTAGTTGAAAGAGAAGGGAAAAGTACCATTCTATGGGAGTGGTTGTTGAGATTCTGTTCAAGAACTCTATTCTTCTGGATGAGTATCCTCAAGACATACAAACTCTTAAAACGACGATCTATATATTCAAGGATTTCTAAAGAACGGAATAATGCTTCATGTCGAGAGAAAAGAACCACGATGTTTGGAAGTTTTAGTTAGATGACAGATGTGTTTAGAGAAGGTCACGAAAGAAGTGAACAAGGAAAAGAAAAAAAGCATGAAATAAACATATTTGAAACTTCTAGTCAAAAGGAAATTTAAGCCAAAAGACTCCTCGTAGACAGTCTGAATTAATTTTGTTCTACTTTCATAATATTATCACGTATTCATACAATCATTCAAATACATAGTTCAGATAGTGATAATATACGTATGAACATAATCAAAACATAATTGTACAGAAAACATTTCAACTGTCTTTGTAACAGAGGTATTAAGAAGATCCAAGGTGAGAATATCGAAGTCAGCAATCCCCACAAACAAAATGTTCAAGTTAATACCTTGAAGATTAAATTATACCTGGGTAGGTCATTTAAAGAATTTCTAATTAAGGGCTTTATGCTTCTCTTTAATTAATTAATCATTATCTTTTAAAAACATGTCTTCTCCATATTGTTCTATGTACTGTAACCATTGCTTTAGGAAGACTATTTTTAGTGTTTTCATTCTATGAAAAGCAGACGATCTTGAGAAGGTTACTCCTTCTGAATAGTCAGTTATCTTTTCAGTTTAACGTCCAACGATTACGCCCGTTAGGCTAAGGGAGACAGACGATAATTAAGACAAGTAAATGATGATGAAAGAATTAATAGAATGAGAATGTGGGAAAAAACGTTAGTACCCACCGACAGGATATTGGCCACCACATACTTACTTGGCCATTAATCGAACCAGGGACTCCATACACCAGAGATAAACGCTGTATCACTAAGCCACCGTGCCCTGCTTTATAGTCAGTTATAATATATGTGTTAGAAAATAAAATAAAGTCTCTAAGTTTTACATCCCACGCTTATGCCAGCTAGGTTAAAAGAGGCGGTGATATGAGAAATGAATGAAATGGTGGAACGAAGAAAGTCGGCAGACACGGGAGAACCCCGAGAAAATCCACGCACACGGTGTTTGTCTACCATAAAGTTCACTTATCGCGAGCTGGGATCGAACCAAGGAATCCATACGCCAGAGGTAAATCTCTACCATTGACCCACCGTGCCTCCAAATATGTGTTACAATATTTTGGTAGATTGAATCCAGTCTTCATAGTGATTGAAGCAGATAAATCTTATAAATATTATACAACAGGTAATTACGTATGATAGATAGTTACGTATAATCTTACTTCATTCGAAATTAATGAAATAAAATTCTTCAATATTGTTGGTTGGCATTTAAGAAAACAAAAAAAAAGTTTGCTCAGAAATTAGACTATTCAATATTCATTGCATTGCCCAAAATGATATTGAGTGTAATTTTGTATTTGTCACGTTATTTTCCAAAAAAAAAAAAAATCTAGAGAAATGAAATTTACTGGAAACCAAAAAAAGTCTAGAGAAATGAAATTTACTGGAAACCAAAAAATCTAGAGAAATGAAATTTACTGGAAACCTAAATAGTAATGCTGTACGACAACCAATTAAGCAAACAAGATGAAACTGGTCCTGGAGTTAACTTTGATCAATCTTTTCCATTATGATATTAGCCAAACAAAACTATGCAATATAGTTAATGAAATATACCAGAATTATCATTAATTACAAGTTAGTATCTGATTAATTATAATATTCTCCAAAGATGACACTATGTCAAATGATAGAGGAGATAAAATACAAATTCTCATGCGTATTTTTTTTAGAAAATCCAGAAAAGTGCTTTTTAATCTTATTAAAAAGCGTGTTATTTATTGTTAATAACGTCGTTCTAGGAGAAATTCTACTCCTGGAGAAAGAAAAAAAAGTTGCGAGTGTTACCGAAATTTGGACGCTAAATTGAAGTATATTTCTAGTTTTTCACATTAAGGATAATTCATAACTATCTTGCGTAGAATCTGCATGACTAAATATAAACTTATAACAACTTATCAAAGAAAGGATATCCTTCTCGCTATTGGAAGCTTTTTCATCAGCTTGTCAAAATCGCTAAAATAACTTATCTTCTTCCGACGGTACTCCTCTCGTCTCTAACAATGATAAAGCAAACGCATTTGCCGCTCAGACAGAGACCTTTTTATGCCAACAGCTGTTCCAAACGTGATATTTCTTATCTTCCTGACACAGATCATCCTCTTAGTTCATCCATCATTGTTGATGAATTGTACACTGCACTAAAACGGAAAAGAAATGCAGTACCTGGAATCAATAGAATATCTTACCGACATATCTCAGAAGCCCCGGCATCTCTCTTGCTACTTCTCGTCACAATATACAATATCATCCTTAAACCTGGGTTTTACCCTTCAGATTGGAAAGTCTCCAAAATATAATTGTTTCATAATCTGAATAAATCTGTACATTCAGTAATCTCTTACAGGTCCATCCAGCTCACCTCAGTATTCAGTAAGACACTGGAAATTCTCATGTGTTGACTTCATAAGTACCCTCACGTCACTTCTCTGCTATCTATCCACCAAGCGGGTTCTCGCCCTGATTTTTTTTTCATGAATGAACAACTACTTCGTCTCAGCGCAATAATTACTAATCGATATAACAAAGCTCTACCATTCCGTCTCATTCTCATGGATTTAGAGAAGGCATTCGATAATGTTTGGTATCAGGGACTCATTAAAAAACTGCAGTCGTTCGTACTTTTCATATGCTATCTCAGGCTAATATATTCTTTCATTTCAAATCGCATAACTTATGTTACAGTTGGTACGGCACTCTTTTGGCAGATTTTTCCTCTTACTGGAGTACCACAAGGATCATTCTTAGTCTTTTATTATAAATACTTCAAACATTCCTTCTGTACCACGCAATGCTTTTACATTTCAATATGCTGAAGATAGCTTTTCCTCCTCTCTGCAAAACTGTGCATCAGTTTAACATTGTTTGCCAAACAACACTCGTTAATTTCGTCAAGTGGTGCAAGAAATGACAATTAACGATCAACCCCGAGAAAACTCAAACTCTAGTGTTTCTACCTCCTAAGGTGGTTCCAAAGTCCGTAGAAACCCAACTCTCTTACAACTAACTGTTGATGGGTACTACCATGTACACCCTTCCACCATTGCTACCTACCTAGGCGTGATCTTCGATTCGAAGCTCAGCTGAAATGCTCACTAGAAAAAAAAAACTAACGGATAATGCTAATATTAGATTAAATCTTTCGCGACGCCTCACAGGAATAACTTGGGGGACTAAACGTTGATCTTATGCTTCACACTTAAAAAGCATTCCTCCGTCCCATTCTTACTTTTGGGCATACTTCATGGTGCAATGCTTCTGTTTCTTTCCATGGAAAATTTAGCATGCTGTAACGACATGCTGTTTGACTGGCATTTTTTTTTTTTTTTTTTTTTTTTTTGCTCAGATCGCGCCTTTCAGTTTCGGCACCTGAAAGTTTAACCGAAACAGGGCTATCATCATTGCAATCTTCTTTGCTTTATTATTTTTCATCATTCATTTGGTTTTCAATTTGGACAAGGGAGGACAGGGACGAGGGATGGAAAAATGGACGAAACCACAACACTAAGAAACAAGAAAATAAAATTTAGACAAAATCAACAAAGAAAGAAAAAAAAAGATATTTTTTTTAATATATAAACTCCTAACTACCTAATATTTGTTCATCTTCTAATTTTCCTATTCTATTCTATTCTCGACTCAAGTTTAGCTTACTCTAGTCTTCAATTGTTTCATCCTCGTTCCTTTTATCATACTTAGCCTTTCTCGTATGTTTATCATCGTCTTCATAGGTCTAGGTTTCACCTGTATGATAGGCTTTCCACCTAGTTTTTATGATCATCTTCCTCATTGAGTCAGGTTTCTCCTGTATGATTAGCTTTCCACCTATATAATATCCTTTCCACCTATTTTTGTACTATCATCATCTTCATTAGATTTAGATTTCACCTGTGATGGCCTTCCACCTGTATGATAGGCTTTCCACCTATATAATAACCTTCCACCTATTTTTTGTATCATCTACATTGGATTTAGGTTTCACCTGTATGATAGGCTTTCCACCTATTTTATTTTTGACATTTTTTTAAATTTAGGTTTCCTCCTGTGTGATTTTTTTAAATAAATTTTCACTACATTCTTCTAATAGAGGATGATAATATTTGCACCACTGAACTCAGCATCATTATTGTACACTTACATTTAAATATTGCACGCTTAAATAAGCACTACACACTCCTGTGTGTGAAAACACAACATTTCCGTAATAAAAACAACATACCACTATCACCACACTGCACACTACAACACCCATTCACTTTTCTGCAATCACGCAAACTTTGATTTCCTTATTGATCCTAAGTCGTGTTAGTCATTTCAGTTTTCCACAATTGACTTCTATGGTTCTGGTCCTCAGTGCAACGGTTTGAGGTCCAGGACCCACTCGGAGCACTTAGTGCAGGCCCTGGTCAGTTGTGTCCTGCCGCCGTGAGCGCTGGGACCGGTGTTGACACCTACACGAACAAGGTTCGAGGTGGACACTGTATGACATTTACCGAGTAATTGGCTTTTGTTGTGCATAGGATCTTTCGTGTATGTTATGTATATGCTATTTTTGCTTTGTTTTGAAGTTTACGCTATTTTCCACCACCTATTTCCGTGCACACCCGCTCAACACATCCGGAGTTCCAATCCGGCTGGATGCCGGGGATGCGTCGAGCGCACATTCACACTATTCTTCCGGGGCACGCGGAAATCCAGCGTTCCTGGAGCAAAAACTCCGGTCCTCGAAGATTCTCATTTGCACTCGGACACATTCATTTTCATTCCTTAGTGTTTTCTTTTACATTTTGTTTATTCCTGTTTCACATTTCCAAAAAAGTCTTTCTCTTATTCTTGTTGCCTTTTATATAATTGTTTTCTTAGATCAGAATATTCCTTTGCTATTCTACTTAATATTTTGTAGCCCTCTTCCTTAGCTAAGACTTCCCCTGTTCCTTTTGTTCTGATGTCATCTCTTCCCTGTAATTGATCTTCCAAGAGGGGACACCATAGAATATGATGTTCCGGCGTGCCTAGTTCTTGGCATTGGCATCTGGGATGTTCTTTCAAACCCATTCTGTACAGGTATTGTTCATATGGCCCGTGTCCTGAGAGATAATGTATCAGTCCTGGGTTGGGGTCAAAGTGAGACGAATATCAATTTTTGGTATTATATTATACAATCTACGTGAGACATTGGTTTCTTGCCAATTTTTGTTCCAAATTTTTATTAGTTCGTTTTCTATATCTTCGACCGTTTTACTTTGAGTGCTTAGTAATTCTTGTACTTTCCCCATGTTTGATTTTTTTAACCAATAAATTGCAGCTCTTTTCCTGATAGTTAAACTTAATGGTTTGACTCCTAACAAAACATTTAACGTAATAAGCGGTGTCGTACTGAATGCTCCACTTAATCTTATTAATAAATTCCTTTGAGGTCTATCGACATTTTGTTTTAAGGTATTATTTTCCAACAATCTGTGGGCCCACACGCTTGAAGCATATGCCATTGTTGCACTTAATAAAGTTTCTTGATATAATTTAATTATTTTCCTTGGTAGTTTGTACGTGGTATTTGCTATCGATATTAGCTTGTTTGCAACTTTATGACCCCTGTCTACTATATATCTTATATGTGGCCCAAAATTTAGTTTTTCGTCAATGTGTATACCCAAGTATTTGAATTCTGCTTCCCTTTTTATCGTATTAGTTCCTAATTTGATTCCTAGTTTGACTGGCATATCGAATTAAACTTCCATATCCTACGTGGCTCACATATGAATACATAGACTTTCGAAAGATAACCGAGCATCGCATCCAAACAGGCCATCCGCTATTTTTGGATGTTCTCCATGCCGACGCTCTTATCGAGGCAGTATATCGATACAAACACTCACCTTTAAATATCTTCATATCTCTATATCGGAAATATGAACACCTTCCTGCGATTGAAAGGAAATATATGACATATATGTCATTCATCATCATATTCCTCATAGTTTTCCATCTTAGCACAGATATCCTCATCATTAACAAGGGTGTTCATTAGTGTCGAGCCGCCCCGGAAAAGATGGTTTAATCCTGCATCTATCTCACTAATCAAAATTTGTTTCTGACGTGTTAACAGTTCACATCATTCATCATAATTATCATTGTTCTTTATTCTACTACAACTATTATGTATTGTGTTTCCTATCAGTACCTTAGCATCTCAAACATGTATCTGCACTCAATTGTCATATGCATTCTTTAAAAGAAATTATGACTTATTACATGTTTTCTAATCCTCATGTTCATGCTTACTGCACTTATCCCATCTATCATTATCTTGTCATCAATCGAATTACTTTCAAATCTATGCTGAAGAGAGGGTATAACTGTCTAATGGACGGTAATAGATCTCTTTCCTCCTATAAAATAAAGTGATGAATAAATATTTAAGAAGTTCACCCTATTCTTGAACGCTAAAAAATTAAGGATAAAGTAGGATGTTTGCACCATATGTGCAGGGTATTTTCACAAGTATTGAACTTCAACCTCCTTACTGCTCTCACCCAATAGATAAAATTAACTTCAAAATCAAATGAACGTCAAACTATGCCCCCTGAGGAACGAACTTACCAATCCTATCACCGTTAGAGATGTCACTCAAATTGTCCATCACAAAAGAAATACCGTGCCTGGGTTTGATCAAATCACATATCGCCATATCTAGGAGGCCCAATATTCACTTTTGTTCGTATTTTCGTTAATCCTTTCCTTCACATTACATACTGGGTATATATCACCTGATTGGAAAACTTCAAAACCTGTCATATTTCCTAATCCCAAATCAAAAACCACGCAATAACTTCATATAGACCAATCCAACTTACTCCAGTTTTCTTTAAGATGCATACAGGTTCGTCGTTTACACTCTTATTTGTCAAATTGGGACATTATACCTTTGAACCAAACCGGTTTCTGTGCCGGCTATTGCATCAACGACCAACTACTGCGAGCAACACATCTTGTCATTAATCACTATAATACCAAATCCATCATGTTTACTACTGTTCGACTTCGAGAAAGCGTTCGATGAAGTTTGTTATCCTACTATTATCTATAAAGTTATCAGCTGAAACTCTCAGTCGCTTACATTAGATTCGTTTCCTACTTCTTATATGAGGGAGGTTCAATAATTATTGTCTCCGGCATATTTAAAATACTTGAGCTGTTATGCATGATGGGGGATATTGTAGCCTAATGTCTTAGATGCCTATATGCTAAATTTCAGAACAATAGCTGCTATATTAATATTTCTATTTTGTCGTTTCAGGTGTGAAAGGTGGCACCTAGCTTGAAAAATGGAGAAAAACCAAACAACGAGCTGTCATCAAGTACTTCCAGAAAAAGGGGTTAAGCCCAAAGTAGATTCATGAGGACATGATCAGTGTGTTGGATGATGGGGCTCCTGCCTACCAGGTGGTAAAGAACTGGTGCCGCGACTTCCGTTGCGGCAGGGAAACCTGTCAACAGGCCCCTGGTGCTGGTCCTCCAACAACAGCATGCACCCCAGAAAACATTGATGCTGTGCATGATACGATTGTAGCAGGCAGACGAATCACGTTGAAACAGTTAGCAGATATCATGCACATATCTGTAGGCTCAATGGAAACCATTGTGCATGAACACTTAGGATTCAGATGTAACATTATTTATGATTCCTTTTGTTACATACTGTATATTACCCACAATTCGAGCAAGTCTACAACGATAATTCTCGACTAAGTGCACAATATGTTATGAAGAAAAAGAAGAAAAAATGTAGAATATATGTTGAGATTGATTGATATACATTTAATGGTAGTTGTTATAACTAGATATAGTTATAACAACTATCATTCTCTTTTCTATTGTAATTTTGGGCAATATTAGATTTCTAAATATGCACAAGCCAGACAATTTTAGTAGTAGAAGAAGAAGACGCAAATAATATAATCATGTTTAAAATAATATTATATGTCTTTAATGTATATAATTGAATGTTTTTCTGTAACTATGGACGACGGGTCGATCGTCGTCATAGCAACAAAAATAAACAAACTATGTGTACTGGAAGCCATCTAATAATGACGTAAGATTGAATGTTCGAAGTGTCGTACCTTTAATGGAATAAAATGATATTTGTATAATTTTATGGGGTTCAATTATAGTTATAAGAACCAGTGATTTAGTATATAACGTAAAAGAGTAACTGAAACATCGGGAACTTTGCGTAAACGTGTGTTTGTTGTTATAAGTCAACATGATCCAGCACCTTAATTTTTACACGTCATTGCAAAAACGAACAATTGCATACCTTGGAAATTAGGCTCGTCAAATATATAGAAAAACTAACTTTTATTCTCAAAATTTCATGAATAATAATCTTTCTGTTGTCATAGCAACACGAAACAAACAACTATCTCTAGTTATAACAACTACCATTAAATGTATATCAATCTATTTCAACATTATTCTACATTTTTTCTTCTTTTTCTTCATAACATATTGTGCACTTTTAAGCACCGTTGCCCAAAATAGCTACAATTAGAAATGGAAGTATTTCACAGATGTCAGATATACAATATCGTTGTACAGAAAGGTGTCAGCGCGATGGGTACCCAAAATGTTATCTCGTGAAAATCAGAAAGACAGAGTTCGATGTTCAAGGGCTGGTTTGGAGGTTATGGGGGGCAGACCTGTAACAGTTCTGTGACTGATTTGTGGATGAGACCTGGCTCCACCACTGTGATCCCGAGTCCAAACGACAGAGCATGGAGTCGTGGCACAGCAGTTCGCCTCCCCCACGCAAGTTCAAGATGCAAGCATCAGCACGCAAGGTTACGGACACAATTTTTTGGGATGCGAAGGCTGTGCTCCTTATTGACCACCCGGAGGTTGGACATACTATCACAGTGGCCTATTATGCAGCTCTAATCCCTAAGTTAAGCGAAGCAATCAAGGAGAAACGGTGCGGGATGCTGCAGCGAACAGTGCTGTTCAACCAAGATAATGCTCCAGCCCACAAAAGCCATCTTACTGGTGCCGCAATCCATGCTGCTGGTTTTGATGTGTTGGAGCATTCTCCCTACTCACCCGACCTCGCCCCTAGTGACTTTCATTTGCTCCCAAAGTTGAAGGAGCACCTCAAGGGGAAGAAGTTTCACTCAAATGCAGCTGTTATTGAAGCTGTGGAGGAATGGCTCACGGCTCAGCCAAAGACTTTCTTTGAAGCTGGCATAGTGGCTTTAAGCATAGGTGGAAGAACTGCATTACTATGAAAGGAGACTTTTTAGAAAAATAATACTGCTTATAGGTCAGAGGCAATAATATTGAACCACCCTCGTACAACAGACTTGCCTATGTTACACTCAACCAATCAAGGTCTCATCCAATTGTCATTTTGTCTGGCGTTCCTCAGGGTTCTACACTTTTGCCTTACTATGTCTTCGTTATGTAGCTGATATGCCACCTTTACCAATGAGCATTCATTTCTTCCAATATGTAAACGATACGTCACTTCTCAAGCTTGGTAAAAAGTACAACAAATAAACTAGACTTTGCGAATTCCAATGGATTCGTTTCTAAATGGATGCAAAACATGGCATTAATGCTACAAAAACCCACGCAGTAGTGTTCCTTCCTCCTAAACGACGATCGCACATTCAACGAAATCCAAACGCCTTAGATTATAACATTTATAATGTGCAAATTCAACCTGCAAAAACAAACCACTTACTTATTCTTAGTATTCGTTCACCATCTCAATTGGCGTCCGCACATCCGAAGTATCATGAAGGAAGCCAGCACTCGACTTGATCTTTTGAAACGACTTTACAGGCTGAACCTGGTGACTACGACCAAACACTAGTCTGAACACTTACAACATTTTCCTTACACCTTTTCTCACCTACCTACGTGCTGCATGGGTGAGAGCTCCACAATTCTCTTATGAAAAGCTAAAAATCCTGGAACGACATGCATTCAGCACAGCGTACAGATTTCAGTTGACTAGTCCTCCCAGGGAACTTGATGAACATATTAGTTTTCCACATATCTGAATTATCTAGAGACTACGAATGCGGTATATAAGCAACAGATTTGAAGCAATGGAGGTAATAAAATCAGATGTCCTGTACGTTTTGCCAAAGGCGCACTTAGATACTCTACTCTCATTATTATTTGCACTTTACAGATATAAAATACGTCTTGATCATCCAGATTATGAGACAGGTCTTGAGTAGGCAGACCCCCTCATCTTTCTAGGTACGTTGCACCTTTATTAAGTGCATAATAATCGTTAATATGCTAACAGGGCTTCTCCTTGTCATCCTCACGTCCAGAGTAGTCCCTGGCAGAAGATAACTTCATTTGTATTACAAGAAACTTTCTAGTGTTGTCTTGTGACTGTGCCCTTCATGTTTATTATCGTGTCATAACAAAATCTGATTGTTCTTATTCCTTTCTCGCCAAATGCAACATAAAGAAAAACTCACATAGCCCAACGAACATAACAAGTTATCCCTACTTAATGCAAAAATCGGCTCACACCAGAGGGCGTAACCCTCTAATTGGTACTAGCCTTTTGGCGAGTTTGCACATGAAATGAAATGAAAAACATCAAGGATATTTTAAGACTAATCAGATTTTTAATTTCTTTAAATGCATTGATATAGCTCTTGACTTTTTGTTCATTGTATTCATTTCAGTTGTGATAGAAATAAAACTAATTTCTATCATATGTACATGCCCATTTTTTTGGAGGGTATCAATAATATGTGTCAAAGTGTTCACATAAACTCAGTTTCTAGCAATTGTTCTAAAATAATACTTTCAAAGGATTAAAAAAATGTTACCCCAAAGTTACACGTCTTATTTCATTATTTCGTAGTGAGTATCAACTCGGAGAGGTGTCTCGTTTTGCGTAGTCTGTCGTGCTATCCCGCCTGACGTACTAAAATAATCACCTAATAATCCGCTAACTACGACCAGATGTGGAAACGCATCTCTAATGTTAGCAACTGATACATTTTATGCACGGGCGCCGATTCTATAGAGTAGTCTGAGGGAACCCGAGTCCCCACAGAATCTGGATACCTTTGCTTTAATATCTGGCAACGATATACAAATACCTGTACGCTTCTCCTCAAGAAATTATACAGAAATAGGCACCATTGATCTTAAAGAACGCAAACTATAGGTGTTTTCATAATTTTGGTAGCTACCTCTATATGTTTGTATTGTAATATGTTGTAAATAATAGAAAATAGTGGAGGCCTTGGTTGAAATTTGGCTGTTCTGTGCAACAATTCTCTCCAACGTCCCGTGATTACGTCGTAAAAGCTAGTGGGAGTTTATAATAGATGCAAAGTGAATGAATTGGTGGAATTCAGTAAAAGGAAGCTCAGTGATCCTTAAAAGAAATGTTAAAACTTATATGATATACCACAGTCTCTCATATTTTAGGACAGAATCCGTCATCTTTGACCATACGGATAAACGGCCTCTCATCCAATCACTATACACATAATAAATCTATTGATTTTCCATCCAAGATTCCATGTTAGGAAGCGAAATACTAACCTACCTTCTTAATATGATATCCTTTAGACACTGATGAAAAGAACTCGAGTTCAATTTATTTTATTTTAGCCTATGTTTCAAACGCACTGACTGTGTTCATCGTCAGAAGTTTGAAAATTACCAAAGAATGAGCTTATTTCATTAAAGAACATGAATTATTAACAAGCCAAGATATGCAGTAATTATTTCGTAAATAAAGAAAAAATAATATTTAACAGTAATGCGTATTCATAATTTTTTATTGTCATATAAGGAAAGGAGTAGAAAGAAGTGTCTCACGCTCACCAGTCTCTCTCTTACACGATTTTTCCTCTCTTCCTCAACTGAAGTAAAGTTATTAATTTTTCTTTCCCTTTATGTTTGAGTGAATACGGTATATCTTTTCGTCACGACAGGATGTTACAACAGCGATACATTGTATTACCAGAATTGTCATAAATGTCTACATAGAAGCTCACGAAAACGTGAAGGAGCTTGTCTCTGACAAACAGATAGATTCTCTCTCTTTCTCTCTCTTTCCCTCTCTTTCTTTCTCTCAATAGAGGCCTACACTAGTGCCACAGAACTGCTGACAGGAGTCTGTCCTACTACAAATTCCACCCAATTTTATTCCCTATGCTGCAACCAAGAAGGAACGAGGTTTCATTTGGCGTCCTCCTTTACCCCCTTCGCCGTTTTTTGAGATGGCCAGGAAGACGAATGGCTATTGAGTCCGCCTGAGAAAAAGCCAGCTGTTCTGGTCACGGTCTAGGCGGAGTCTGCAGATCCATCTCACAGGGCTCTGCTTCCTCTACTCTACTTGCTTCTTTCCTTGCTTCGGATGACGAAATCAGCGGCTTCGGATGATGTTCACAGCAGAGAAAAAAAAAGCCCTAGAGAAAGAAAGAAATGAAAAAATAAGACGTAAGGAAAATATGAACAAAATAACAGCAAATAAAAACTCGACAAGGAAGTTCCATATGTGGCTAGGCAGGTAGCAGAGACAGGGATTTCTGATATGTCGCTTACATATTTCTGTAGTGGACAGCTAGTCAACAAGCCTTCCGACCACACCGACAACTAGGATAAATCGATCAAATAACAAGAAAGAGATACACAATTTCTTGAGGATATATCGCACGCTGGGTGAAATGCTATATGTATCAATGTTCTGAATTATTAGAATTGCTCGTTGCAATAGTTTTTCTGTTGGGATCTCCCTCGTGGCTCAGTGGTTAGCGCACGCGCCTTTGGCGCGGGAAACTCGGGTTCGATTCCCGGCAGTAGCTCATGTGGTTCGGATTCCACGTTAATCAGTAGGTCCACGTCTCATATAGTCTCGCTGCTGAAAGGGACGCTAAACTAAAATCAACTCAACTCAAGTTTTTCTGTTGATATTAAGTTAATTTTAGCATGATTTCTCTAACAAGCAGATTGTGATTAATTTTGAAGTTCTTAAATTTCAAGTTGTTGTGTATATATATAGCACATAACACGTATATACGAGCTAGTATCAAGAAGCGCCAGTATTTTTTTCAAAAATAAAATAAAATCCTTTATTTTCAGGTACAACGATTTTACGGTGCAGGCTGAAGGAATTGGGAGTTTGATGAAAATAAATGATTGTGATAGAGCTGGTAGAATAAGAAAGTGGAAGGAAACGGAAGAATATCTAGAAAGCCACATATACGATGTTGTTTACCACAAATTATCATGGTCTGAGTTCGAACCAAGAATTCCCTTTCTCCAGAGTTAAATTTGCTCTCTTGCTGATCTATGACGCCTTCAAGTGGCAGGAGTTGTGCCTTGAAATCGCTTGCTAGAAATTAAGGAGTATTAATCTCCAGTGATCCCAAACTCCAGAGATTTAACAAGGTCTCTGTCTTAACGTAGGAGACATTCTTTGATACTATGTATTGTTCTTCATCCCCTCGTTTGTTTTTCTTCCCCATATTTTGATTGAATGATCATTTATAATGTAAACTTAAACAGCTTGCAAATAATATGTCGGTCCCTCGAACTTCAGTTGTAACGCGATTGGATTTTGTTTATGGATCAGTGAAATTAACCCGAACTTGTCCTGCTCTGTCCTGCATACAACACTTTTTTTTTATCCGATTATAAGTATAGTAAATCAATGCACAGAACCAAATATAGCAATCCGGATTCCAAATCGGTAGGTATACTGTATATAAAACAATAAATCCAGAGACTCACTCACCAAGACATGTCCGAAACTGTTAGTCCTAGTACAATGAAAATTTCTATAAATATTGTCCTTACACCCTTAGACTTTAGATAAAAATGGATTTAGAGAAATGCGACTCCGAGTGGAGTTTGATTTTTTCCCCTCGTTCATCAGAACTTCGAAACTACTAAGTGTGCAACCTTGAAATAATATCCTTGTACCCTAGAGTGTTCTCTGGACGACATTCTGAAGAGAGAAAATGGGAGCTTGAATTACTTCTGTGGATCTCCAGATCTCCGATACTATTAGGCGTAGAACTTTGAAATTTTGTAGATACATTTCCCATGTACCCTACGTTGATGATAAAAGGAAGTTTTTATGAAATATGACCCTGGATAAAAGGGGAGGAACTGGGATAAAAGTTCACTAAATTTCAGAGAAATCGAACTTGAATCAACAACTATTTTGAAACCAGAAAAAAGTATGTTTTTCAAATACTTTTCTTAAATCTTGTGCTTCCTATGGAAAGAATGGTCATTCTGCAAATGAGAAATTATACAATATTAGACATTGGAGGTTTGACTCTTATATCTGGATACATACTAACAAGGAACGGACGTGAACGTGTCATCCAGACATCCGAATCAAACCTAGTCCATTCGATAAACATAACAAAGATATATTCATGAAAAACAAATAGATGTCATGGACAACGGAGTAAGTCTCTGGGGCCCATTAACCTTGTTAATATAAAGAAAATCGTAGACTTGCAGTGAAATAGCTATTGCGTCAACACTGTTCGTTAGAAAGTCTCTCCCATCAACTTTGGACTCCTCTCGAGTGGCCCCGGGTAAAATCACACAATCCAAATGTATCTCGAAAAATACTATATGGAATAAGAAATGTGTGTATTGATAGACTGAATAGATATGAAGGGAAAGCGTTTATTGGTATCTAAACTGATTCTACTAAACTGCAGAAAGTTAGCCTACTTGGTCCTAATATCTACTCGATATCTGTATCCATGGAAAATCCCCGGCAGGAGCTCATGTGGTTCGGATTCCATGTTAATCATATAGCTTCAGTGTTGAAGGGGCGTTAAACTCAAGATCAACTCAACTCAACTCGATATCTGTCTGTAACCTTTCATTTTCTCATTTCATATAAAAGGTTCCGATTTTTCACTTTAACTCTAAACTAGCCACTTGCAACAGCAGGCTCGCGGGCCGTTCCCGGTCCAATAAATCCTTTAATGCGACCCGCCTGACTCCTTATTGAAAATTAATTTCTTACGTAATCTCTTAAACTCAACTGAGAGTTTTTCTTGGATAACTGATGTCCGCATTTGAAAGTATCCTCCGTGTTGGAACATACAGTACCATCGAATATTGGCAGACCGGAAAGTGTTCCATTAAGATAGTCAGTAAATAGATTTATCTGCTGTTCTTTAGTAAGTAAGTATTTTGGTTACCGTTATAATAGTTTTTATGCTCCTATGATATTCATGGGTGCCCGAAGGGGAGGGCAAGGGCAAGGGTAGGGCCCAGCCCCTCTGGCTCACGAAAATGTATACGTAATATAGCAAACCACATATATTAAATACCAGACGCAATATAGCAACCATGGAGATGCTCCTTCCTAGAAAATCTTCTTCGGGCGCCCCTGGTGATATTAGTATACGACCGACTAACGATTTTAATGACTTGAATATGGTTATTCAATTCTTGTGAAAATGTTGTACATTGTCTCTTACGGCTCTTGACGCTCTGTGGTTCGCCTACTCCCTGTTTCAATTTACACAGGCCTACTCTAAACTACTGTAGTCACGCACGCTACGACTAGCAAATGTTCTGTAAGACAAAAAGCAATTGCACAAGTACCGGTATATTGTGAACAAATACTACTTTGTATTCACTACAGTTAAAGTAAAGGTAAAAAAAAAGAGGATACAGAAGAGGATTTTAATAAACATATTTCTTTTGTCTTAAGCATCCTCCTCCTCTTTATCTCCAGAATTGCCTAAATAACTACGTAGGCTGTAAGAAGGAATTTTGAAGTTGAAAAAAAGAAGAAAAAGAAGACGAAACGAATCAAAGAGGGTAAACTTCAGAAGATTTTTGATGAGGTTATAGAAAGTATGTATTATGCGTTCATTTCCCTTTTAAATAGGGTTACAGCTGTTACGAGAAGTTAAAAGGGGGAAGAGAAACTCCATGCAGAGCTAATAGGAAGCCGCGTTTCGTCTCATTCTTTTTTTTTGTCTTCCTCTAATACCACTTAGAATGAAGGTTTCTTTTTTCATTGTGAATTTTATTTTCTTGTAAGCTAATGTAATTATAAACGCAGAATAGCTCAAACACGTAACTCCATACTGGAGTAACTACTTAAACAAAAGCGATAAGATATGCTAGCAAAATGATGGGAATTACTAACGAAATCTCTTTCTCTCGACATATATATTCAAAAACACATGTTTCAGAATCCCAAGGTGCTCATGCAACAGTGTTTATAGAATAAGTTTGGTTATGGGCATATAATTTGAAGAACTCACCAACCTCCTCTATAAAAATTATTAAGGAAGTACAGCAGGATTGTGAAACTTGAATATTTGGATAGGGCACATGCTAGTTCCTAAGTGAAGTTTTGACCCGACTACAGTAGGTCCCATAGTTTTGGAGCTATAGATCTTTAAATTTCATTTTTTCATGTTTTTGATAGCCAATAGAAATCACTGATTTCTGCACCCAGGTTGGTCTACACCTTTTATCTTATCTTGGTGTCAGGAATCATTGCGCAAATGTTGTCGGCTTTATTTTGATACTCCCTGTATATGTAGAATATCTTAGAGTAAACAATTGTATTTTGAAGCAAGGATCTATTTTATAGGTTGTAACATACGCTGTACTAATTACCACATACGAGGGTGGATTGGAAAGTTTGTGGCCTGATTAGGAAGGAAACAATTATTTTATGTTTGTATGAATTAGCCACAAACAGCTATTTTATGTTTGTATGAATTAACCACAAACAATTATGAATTAGCTACAAACATAAAATAATTAGCTACAAACATAAAGTATGAATTAGCCACAAACATAAATAATTGTTTGTGGCTAATTATGTTTGTATGTTTGTGGTTAATTATGTTTGTATGTTTGTATGTTTATGTAATAATTATGTTTGTATGAATTAGCCACAAACATAAAATAATTGTATATGTTTAATTGTATGAATTAGACACAAACAATTATTTTATGTTTGTATGAATTAGTCCGTTGATAGTCACTGTGTAAAATTTTAATTTCTCTATTGTTTCAGGTGAGGAGTTTATAAGGCGCTAAGTCAACGAAAGTAATGGAAATTTGTAACATGGAGAAAATCGAGCATCGAATTGTTATTAAGTTCCTGCATAAAAAAAGCCTTAATACCATAGATAGTTCATATGGTCATGGTGGAGACAATAGGAGACTCCGTGTCCTCGTATTTCATGGTGAAAAAGTGGCTAGCTGAATTTGAGTATGGCAGAAACAGCATTGACAGTGATGCCCGCAGTGGCTGGCCTACAACATCGACCACTCAGAAAATGTCAATAAAATTTGTTACCTGATTTTGAATGAAACGCAGAATCAAAATCCTTGAGGTAGCTGAGACTATAGGCATTTCCTATGAGCGAGTACAAAACATTATCGTAAACAAATTAGGGCTTTCTAAGGTGTCTGCGAGATGGGTACCTAAGTTGCTTTCAGCTGAACACAAACGCAATCGACTCACCTTTTCCCCTGATTATTTAGAACTGTTTGAAAGTAATCCGGAGAAGTTTATTGGCAGATTTGTGACTATGAATGAGACATGGGTATATCACCATACATCGGAATCATAACAACAATCGAAGCAATAGAAACGACCGGGATCTCCTGTCCCAAAGAAAGCCAAGCAAGTTTTGTCAGTAAACAAGGTTACGGCATCATTTTTTGGGATGCCAGGGGCATTACTCTGATTGATTTCTTGGGAAAGGGAAAGAGTGTCAATTCTGAATATTACTGCACCCTTCTGCGACGTTTGCGTGAGGAAAACAACTAAAAGATCAGGAATGCTGCGAAGAAAAGTGTTGTTTCACCAGGATAATGAGCACGTTCACACGTCCCTTGCATCTATGGCGAAATTCATTCATACGGGTTGGAACTGTTGGAACCCGCCCTATTCGCCTGATCTGGTTTCCTTGAACTTTTACCTGTTTAGAAACTTGAAAAAGATTTTGGGGGATCAGCGATTCCTTTGGATGCAAAGGTGAAAAGTGCTGCACTGGGGTATTTTGCAGAGCTCGAGGAATCTATTTTTAAAAGTAGTATAGAAACGTTACCGGAATGTGGTGTAAATGTTTCTCAGTTCAGATGGATTACGTGGAAAAATAAAACATAACTTATCTAGATATTTTCTAATTTTGTAAGTCAGGCCACGAACTTTCCAATTCACCCTCGTATTAATGATTCCTGTATTACCCATTATCTTGGTTCGGGTTCGATTTCCGGTGGAAGATCATTGACATTTGTAAGCATTTTGGTGATTCGGATTCCGCCTCAAACTATAGGTGCACACATCATATCTCTCTACAGCGTATTGATGCATTTTTTTGAATCACCATTTTATAGGATGAATCTCCATGGTGATGCAAATTTTGTATCAGTCTGCTATACATTCTGCTCGTTCTTCCACAGTGATTCAGTTTTTGAATCACTTAGTCAATGTAGTTTAAGGGTTTGTTCCTAGAGGTCACACCAAAATATTTTCAGTCATTCATCGTACAAGCTCGAGTTTGGCTTCTGTCTAGAAATTCATTCAATTAATTTTAACAGAAGATAATACTTCCAGTTCAACATAAGTATATAAAATAAGTATTTCTCTGTGCTGCAAAGAGATATAGAACTAATACTGAAAAGGGTCGCTAAACTTCAATAAACTAACTAGTAACTACATTAAACATATCAATAAACATTAATAAACACATCATATTAATAAACAATAAACATTAAACATACCAATAAATAAACAATCTAATATTAGTTTGAGCTGAAGTGTCCGAAATTGCGACGGCGAAAGTGCAAAACCTCGTAATTTATCGAAACCAAACTTTTCAGAAAAAAAAAATATATTCTTTTATATTATGTTATGTGCGATACGAGGTTTCAAAAGTTAGTTTTTCGCGTTTTCTATTGGGTTTTCGTTTACGAGCTTTTGCACACACGTAGATCCAGATGTGGGAAATTGAATGCAACCAAAATCTAAAATTGGAGGTACGAGGGTTTGCACTTTCACCAGGCTCGGGATCCAAGTCAATTTTTCGCCCTCATATTTAATGACAAAAGTTGAAAAGTTCTAGCTTCCGGTATCTTCCCTACAACTAATAAAACTACCAAGTCAGTAGTATGGATTTTATTCACGGACAAACATACAGTACATTCACCTTCATAACCGGGCTATGGGCGAACTTCGTTATACCATAATGACTTGTGTAGGTATCAAATAATTAGCATATTGAAATTACAGTTAAATCGTAGTGTGAGAATAGAAGAACTTAGATTTTTATTAAGTGCGATGGTTTATATTGTAGAAGTAGTAATCTTATTTACAGGGTGTATCTAAAGTATGGTGTCTTATCGAAGCAAATTATGAGTAAAGTTACCAAAAAAATATTAAAGAAGAAAATTTTGGGAAATTTGGGAATTCATCAGCCGTTTGAGATGCATACTAGTAAGGCCCCCTCAGTTAACTGAAAAGGCAACGTTTCCAATTCATCAGAATGATCCCTTGGGCCCTCAAAAAACCAACCTAACAGCAGCATTATTGGGAAACGGATTCTAGGTGTATTAGATCTTCTCACACAACAATGTGCACGTTTCCCGTATCATTTTTGCTTGCCTGACGTTTCGTTTGAACAGCGTTTTTGAACTAGAAACGTAGCTTTTTCAAGTTACATAGGATGCCTTAGAGGTGTGGAGGTCAAACGACTGATGTGATTGGAAAGAACAGCCACTATTTTAGATTGAAACCCGCTTAGTCCCAACAACCTTCCTTCCTTTCTTTTTTTTTTTTTCATATCTTTACTCATAACGGAGTTCGGGTATGAGCCCATATTTTGATACACCTTGTATATGAGATTACTTCATCATATAAGTTGATCTATTCGCATACTATGATTTAAGTGTTATATCAATATGCTAATTACCTATACAACACTAAGTCACATTGTTCATTAACTGTTTCATTTATACCGGCTATGACGATAGGTGTGTGTAAGGAAATACTCGAAATATTCCTGGTGCCTCACCCCCTCTAACTATCGGAACATCATTAGCGATCCTTGGTGGTAGATTAACAAACAGTTACAATCATCCTGCTAATGAGTGTTGAACACTTAGCATTAGTGCTATTATCGTTTGAGCAATATGGTTGTTAGCTTCAGTTTCCAGGATATCTTTTTGTGTGTTATCAAGGCAGTAGAACTGCTATTGGCTTACTTCAGAAGTGCGTCAATTTTGAGGAGAATGGTAATTGGAAGCGAAAAATCCCAGGATCACTAAACGAGCTGCAGTGGGAATAGTAACAAAACATAAACTTCAATCGCACAAAGTAATGTGTATTTGATGGAATATACATTGTATCGTTCGTTTTCAATTGCTGCTCAATGTGATGAGAAGCAGCTCCTGTACGAAGCTTCACGGCCTCGTAATCATTGGTTAGCATTCATGAACCGGTTCCAAAACAGTCAAAACTAGCACTGCAACAAAGAAGGTCCTTCTATGGTGGACTGCTCGCGGCATCGTGCAGCGGGAACTGCTACCGATTGGCCAGACCATCAACGCAACTGTGTACTGTCAGCAGTTGAGCCGTGTTCAAGAAAAACTCAAAATTCTAGAACCAGCACTTCTGAATCGCAAAGGGGTTGTCTTGTTACAGGACAAAGCTAAACCCCATGTGGCTAGGATGACCCGGGACACCATTCTACTCCCTGGATGGAAAACACTATTGCATCCACTATACTCCCCGGACATTGTTCCGTCCCGTTATCACCTGTTCCATTCCTTGGATAATCACCTTAGAGGATGTCAGTTTAAATTCGTGAAAAATCAAAATACACTTGATACCTTCTTCACTTCACGGCCCACCAAGTTGTACCGCGATGGAATGCATGGTCTTCCAATACGTTGGTAGAAGGTCGTCGATGCTGATGGGAACTATTTTTGATCTTCCAGGTACGTCTCAGGTGACATATCGATGTTCGAAGGTGTTGGGTGAAAAGGCGACAAAACTTTCTTGGTTACCTTTATAGATTCAGGTGATGATCATCTTTTCTAAAGTTTGTTGTCATCATACGTTCTTCTTCATTTCTATTTGTGCCAAAAAAGACAATATTTATAGAATGACTCACACTGAGAAAAATATATGTGGCGTACGCAAAATCGTATGTTATATTTGTAAATCCTGTAGTTTTGGACTTAACGTACAGTAAACGTATAACTGAAAACGCATGTTTTATAATACTTTCTGTATAAGTGTTAAATCTGTATGTACTTTCAGTATGAAAGAATAATTATAGACGGTCAGGATCTCACATGCAAATTGATGTGTATATAACATATAGTTGACAAAGGTAACATATATATATGTATGTAATATAAGGAAGACTGTTAAATATCAGGCATCCTGCAAAGGAATTATGTTAAATCTAAAAAAAACTACGATAACTCGCTTATGGGGCCGTTCAAAAATGTTGTGGCCCCTGATCCAAAAATGCATGAAAAGATCAAATATATTTCAGTCAATAATTTTCTTGGAGGTCTTACATCTGGAGCATTTCGTATAGTATAGCCAAACCCAAACTATGACTTAACTCGGTATCATGTGTTTATTCCGTTAAAAAAACAAAAAAAAAACAAAAAAACGAAAACTCGATTATAAGGCCGTGCAAAAAATTTGTGGTTCCTAATCCAAAAACTAATTATTGGCCAATATCGCAATCTTTTGATTCAGTTTTTTGGATCATTCCATAAAATTTTTATCAATGGTACAGGGTGGCCCAGCAAACCTTCCCACATTTTAAAAGCTAATAGAACAGAAAGTATTGCAGATAGAAACTTGTTTATTCGAAAACATAAAATTGTATTGATAATAGTTTGTAGTTACTCTGTTCTGACTTCAATTATTCTTTGTTCTGATTTCAGTTACTCTGTTCTGATTTCAATTATTCTTTGTTCTAATTTCAGTTACTCTGTTCTGATTTCAATTATTCTTTGTTCTGATTTCAGTTACTCTGTTCTGATTTCAATTATTCTTTGTTCTGATTTCAGTTACTCTGTTCTGATTTCCATTATTCTTTGTTCTGATTTCAGTTACTCTGTTCTGATTTCAATTATTCTTTGTTCTGATTTCAGTTACTCTGTTCTGACTTCAATTATTCTTTGTTCTGATTTCAGTTACTCTGTTCCTATTTCAATTATTCTTTGTTCTGATTTCAGTTACTCTGTTCTGATTTCAGTTATTCTTTGCTCTGATTTCAGTTACTCTGTTCTGATTTCAATTATTCTTTGTTCTGATTTCAGTTACTCTGTTCCTATTTCAATTATTCTTTGTTCTGATTTCAGTTACTCTGTTCTGATTTCAATTATTCTTTGCTCTGATTTCAGTTACTCTGTTCTGATTTCAATTATTCTTTGTTCTGATTTCAGTTACTCTGTTCTGATTTCAATTATTCTTTGTTCTGATTTCAGTTACTCTGTTCTGATTTCAGTTATTCTTTGCTCTGATTTCAGTTACTCTGTTCTGATTTCAATTATTCTTTGTTCTGATTTCAGTTACTCTGTTCCGATTTCAATTATTCTTTGTTCTGATTTCAGTTACTCTGTTCTGATTTCAATTATTCTTTGCTCTGATTTGTTACTCTGTTCTGATTTCAATTATTCTTTGTTCTGATTTCAGTTACTCTGTTCTGATTTCAATTATTCTTTGTTCTGATTTCAGTTACTCTGTTCTGATTTCAGTTACTCTGTTCTGATTTCAGTTATTCTTTGCTCTGATTTCAGTTACTCTGTTCTGATTTCAATTATTCTTTGTTCTGATTTCAGTTACTCTGTTCCGATTTCAATTATTCTTTGCTCTGATTTCAGTTACTCTGTTCTGATTTCAATTATTCTTTGTTCTGATTTCAGTTACTCTGTTCCGATTTCAATTATTCTTTGTTCTGATTTCAGTTACTCTGTTCTGATTTCAATTATTCTTTGTTCTGATTTCAGTTACTCTGTTCCGATTTCAATTATTCTTTGTTCTGATTTCAGTTACTCTGTTCTGATTTCAATTATTCTTTGTTCTGATTTCAGTTACTCTGTTCTGATTTCAATTATTATTTGTTCTGATTTCAATTACTCCGTTCTCTTGTGTGTTGAGAAGACACATCAATTGACAATACAACTATTGTCAGTAATACCCAATAAAACTCCTCACTTCTTTATCTGCTGTAGCGCTGTCATGGAAGGGCGAGAGGAGTGGTCATCTCTTCAAGTTCACCACTCTCCTGCTGTTTTCAGTCATTATCATAGATTGGTCTGAAGCTCAGCGCACATATGCAGTCGAAATTGTTTTGTAAAGCAACAGTTCTGTGATCACTGTCTAAAGAGCTTATTGCTTAAGGTTTGCTATTCCATGGAAGACTAATTTGCAGTGGATCGAGAATTTTTGAACAACAGGCTCAACGTGAAAAAAAAAGTAATGCAGCCGACCTAAAAGTGCTTGTGTGTATGAGAATATAGAGCAGTTACAAATTGAGGGAGTGAGTGCAAGAGTGGTCTAACTCACATTTTTAAAAATGGGGAAAAATAAAGTTAAACTTAAACACATGTGGATTTTTGTACAATATATATATATATATATATATATATATATATATATATATATATATATATATATATATATATATATATATATATATATATATATATATATATATATATATATATATATATATATATATATATATATGTACAATGTATGACACACTCAACCACTTGTGATTGCTTTTGGCATATTGTACAAAAAGCGCATGTGTTGTTTAATTTTAACTTGATTTTTCTCCATTTTCAAAAAAAAAAAAAAAAATAGACCCCTGTTGCGTTTACCCCCTCAATTGTAGCCTTCAGAAATCATCTTCAAATTGTATTGTCAATTGTTTCATTCCAATCGAACAAAGCGATCACAAACTGCTTTCCATATCTTTTTATATATATATATTTTTGAATAAACACATTTCTACTTGCAATATTTTTTTTTCTATTTTATTAGTCTTTAAAATGTGGCAGGTCATGTTGGGTCACCGTGACTGATATGAAACATGAAATTTATGTTGACAGAGGTCTTGCATCTGACTTCCCTTCAAAGCAAAACCAGAAATGACGCTTATTGTGTAAAATTTAGTCAAAAAATTTAAAGAAAGGCCAATTATACGTATATAAATCAAAGAAACAACAAAAAAAGTCAGTTTTATTCCAAACCTTATTCATATTTTTTCTTTTGGTATCTAGCTATTGTGAACCATTTGTACTAGAAATTTTCTTTACCGTTAGCAATGAATAGAGGAAAGTGAAAGAAAGAGAGAGGAGTAATATATATAAGGAAGCTAAAGAGAAAAAAGACAAGAGGAAAAGGAGCAAAGAATGAGAATAGAAAGAGAACGAAAGAAAAAGAAGAAAGATCGTTGTGCGTGCTAGGGGTGGGGAATAAGGATGATGGCGAATTCTTCACTCTGCTCTTTCGTATCTCGCTTTTAGTCTAACACAACACGTTCACAGTGGAGGGAGAGAGGGAGAATTTATCACGGACGCTCATAAGTGCTAAGTGGAACATTCAACTTGAGGCAACCCTATCTCACAGTCAGGCTGCCGCAATTTTCTCAAGTGGCGCTTTTGGTAGCCTGCCTTCGTGTAATATTAGTTAGCAGGGCCGTAATATATAAAACAGTCTAGCAGACACACACTCACACCTACACAAGTAACACCCTCATACCTGTCTACCACCACTTATGGTCTATATGGAAGTAATAACCAACTAACATGTCTTTTATTCCGGGACTACTTTTTCTTTCTAAAACATATACACGCATACCTGCTTATGTGACCCTTAAAATCTATGCTATTACAAGGCCAGAGTGGTGGTTGTCTTAAAACAACTTTATAGCTGCGTAGTGATAGTCTATCTACTTCGTATAAAGAACAGATTTCTGCGGAGAGTAGGTTTCCTTAGGGACATTCCAGTTTATTTCTTTCCTCTCATGGTATTTTGTCTAATGACGTAAATATTACTTTATGCTGGCTGAAGCGTGACGTCATTGTATAAATTTATGTTAAAGCAGCGACACAGAGAAATAGTTATGGCTAAAGTAACTAGAGATTGAAGTATGATAAAGACTCAAACAAGTGTAGACAACATACGAAAGAACTCCATACAATTCTTATGGAAATTTGAATTCGGTGGAATTATTTGAAATCGTGATATGTTGTAGATATGGTGATTCTGAGAAAAATTATCAATGGGCACAACCACAAATTACTGACCTTTTGGCCACTACGAAGTCACTTTTTTGAAAACAGCTAATGATAGGGTCTAATATTATTCTGGGTTTCCATGGGAAAGACTGAAAAAGTGATATGTTGTATAAACCACAACTTAACACTTTTCTCAGGATCACCACATCCACAACATATCATAGTTTCATCCACTTTCATCGAAATTCAAAATATCGTTATACTCAGTTGTTTTCGAAAGAGTGGCTCTGCAGTGGCCAAACGGACAGTGATTGGTGGGTGTGCCTATTGAGATCTTTTTCTCAGGATGACAAAATAAACAACATATCACGGTTTCAGTCATTTTCACCGAAATCCAGCATGTCGTTATCTTCTGCTGTTTTCCGAAATGTGGTCATATCGTGGCCAAATGGTTCGGTGATTGGGATTTGTGTCCATTAAGACTTTTTCTTAGGATCACAATATCTACAACATATCATGGTTTCAAGCAATTTCACCGAAATCCAATTTCCATACGGACTATGCGGGGTCCTTTCCTAGTTCTGCTAGTAGATGTACGTATGTACACTCATGCCCAAGATTATTGTCGCATGTCTATAAATATGTTTTTGTAGGAATATAATTTGATAACGAATTCACCGGATATTTTTTTATAATGTTAATATGAGTATAATCGGCAAAGACACGTATGTGGCAAATTTCATGTCAAAAGAGCGGTAAATAAGAACAATGAAACAAAAATAAAACTTTCTTGTCTATTTAGCAACATTTTGTTTTACTCATTCTAATTTTCGCATTTATAATTCTTTTCCTATAAAATTTACAACAAATATACATTTTCCGATTATATACATAATATCGGTATTAAAAGTACCCTGCAAAATCATTATCAAATTATATTCATACAAGAAGATAGTTATAGATATGCGATAATCATTTTGGACATGAGTGTACATACAAAACTATGAATTCCGTATTCGATAGTAGTTTAAAAAATGTAATTTTTGTTATGAACTTTCCTTTTGGGTTCTGTATTTTTTTAATTATTGATAGATTTGGGGCTGCTAATTATCTGTATGTGTTATGGGTATCTGGTAATCTTTTGGTAGAGCTACCTCATGGATAAACCCTTAGTTTTTGCCATTGGTGCGACAGACTACAGTTCGACTTCCCAATGAACTAGAACCGGCGGCATATGATGATCCTCCAATACAGCTTTGTTGTAGGCGAAATAGTGTGGTGGGGTACGGAATATACTGTGAGGTTGACCTTGCATGATGAACTGTTTACTGGTCAACAATTCTGATCGTGGTTCGAAGATCATGTCACTCACATCTTCAACACATTTTGGAAGTGATAAATCGTAGAATAAATTAACTGTCCTCCACACAGAAAAATTGTAGCTTTTCGAAGATTTAAGAAAATTGAAATACTTTACATTTCAATAGTACACAAAAGACTAAATGAAAGGAGTTACAACTAAATTGTAACTTTTAAGTTCTCTTGGTCTGTCATTATGTGGACAATTCACATCTGTTATCACATACGTGTTACAGGAAAAGTGCAAAGAATATTTATCCAATATGTTGCCTGCTATATAAACGCTCTTCCCTTTATTATAAAATATCTTACCACCTTAACCATCAGTTAATAGGCATTAAAATACCTGATAATAAATCACATCGTTCTTCATTCAAGAAATAAAAATTTACTGGTCTATCCATTTCGAAAGGAAGTGACACAAGTAATTATTACGGGGGCTGCAATGGGGCAGTGGAGAATGTTCACCTCTGGTACATGAGGTCCCTGGTTCGATCCCTGTTCGCTAAGTGAAACACCGTGTGCCTGGGCTTTCTCGGAGTTCTCCCGTTTCCTCCCACTTTATTCATTTCAGTATTTTTATTCATTTCTCATCATCGCCGTCCCCTTTAGCCTAGCCGGCATAATCGTGGGATGTAAAACTCAAATATTTCATTTTTCAAAGTATTTACAGCGTATTGCCTCATTTTTGTCTCTTCATTTGTTTCTCCCTGTTTACAATATTTCATTGAAGTGTCTTCTATACTAGATGGTTAAAAAACAAGTATTTTTTAAATCGAATTCCAATAGTGCGGAGAAGTTGGATCATCCATCCAAACGTGTAACTATTTTTAATCGAGCAATATCTTTAGTTTGCTCACCGAGGCCAAAGTTTTGTCAATGAAAATGGAATTCGGATAGTATCTTCAGTTCGCTCATTGAGGTCAAAATTTAGTCAAATTGTAAAAAATCGTACTTAGTGGAACACCCTATATAAAATACAGTTTACTTATTATTAAACAAAATCTCTGCATGACCAAAGAATGCAAAGCATTCATTTCATCGGTAACGCAGATTGGAAGAAAAGCACAAGAATTAGGATATAGAAAGAGAGAAAGAAACACAAAGCTGCAATATTTCTATTGGTCAGTATGAAGATGACATTACATCTTCTGAGATTTGTTTTGACGAGGAAAGTATGGAGACTGTTAAACACAGCACTGAAATAAACAAACAAGCAGAATACTCAACAGAGCAAATCACAAATGCGATTAAAACTGACTGTTACAGCTTCAGCAAGTGATCGGTTCGGTTTATTGGACAGAGCGACCGCAGTAGTTGCTTCCATTGTCCTACAAGATTTTGGTTTAATTACAGAATCGGACACGTCCTTGGTTATAGATAAAATTAAAATTAGAAGAGAAAAGTAGCAAGTTAGTTGAGCATTTCAGAATAGATTTGAAATGTCAGCTATATACTTTAATGTTAGGAAAGATGAAACTCTTGTAGAAGAAAAGTAGGCAATAAAATGTACCTCTGAGTAAGAAAAGATCATATATCCTTACTTCAAGAGCCTGATAGTCAGTTTATTGGTATGTAACGCCTGTAAGTGGACCTGTAAAGAATGTATCTTGGAATATACTTTCTTATTTAAGTAATATAGGCTTGTACTTAAATTACATTATTGCAATCGGTTGTAATGTCATAGTAACCAATACTGGATGGAAAAGTAGCATTATGCATGATATTTAGGTCAAACTGGGAAGACCTCTCCAGTTGTTCGTTTGTGTACATTTTAATGAGCTACCTTTTAGACACTTATTCGAACATCTGCATGGTGAGACTTCAGGCCCAAAATCATTTTCTGGGACTATCTTTAAGCAGTAGAAACACTGTGAGCAGCTTCCCGTTGTTGGTTATGAAAGAATTCCATCTAAAGATATTTCCGCTACAAACAAAATATTACCTAAGCAAAGATCAAACATATCTTCTTGGTGTTGTGAGACTTTAAACAGCGACGAATGTCCACTATATCTTACAGTAAAGAATTCAGGCCTTATAAGTCATTCAAGGTAGCTAACTATAGTCAATCTTATTTTAAAATTGTATATTTCGACGAAAGATCTTTCATTTGAAGTGAAAACATTACCAACGTACATTATAAAAACGTATGCACCAGTTTGGTTTGCTGTAAAAATGAATTCTTCTGTAAAAGATGGTGCAAAATATGTGTCTACTCTATACTGATTCAGACATCATGATATCTACCGGAATTCTTACCAAAAATTATCGATAGTGTAATTTAATGCGCTTTCTTTCCGCAACCTAAAAATCTTCTTTTGGCATTGGCCATGGACAAACGTAAATGCACAAGATAATTAGCTTCCAGAAGGTTATTAAAAGCTATTATTCAACCATCATTTTGTAAAAGAGTGAGAAATGTTCTGCCACTTGATCTTAATTTTTAAACGACTGACTATACAGAATTGATTGATTGGTCAACCTGTAAACTTTATTCATCACCAATGTTGGCTTACGTAACAACAAAGAGTATTTTGTCATTTCTGAAGATGTAGGAACTACCAGAGTTTGATTACGTAAAATTTCCATGTCATATGCAGAGTGTAGAAACATATGTGAAATTTGTAACGAAGGCTGCTACAAAAGTGTATGGCTCCTTAAACAGAGATGATTTTATTAGACTACACTTTTCGTTCGTTCTGTAATGTCAGATTTCAGTAAGAAGTCTGACTTCAAAGTTATATCAGAAATTGAAAAGAGATACGTTTGAAACGCCTTGAAAGATTGAATGGTTGGGAAGGGTCTATAGCTGTCCGAAGTGCAGCAACTATATGTGGTGAATTCTGAATAATTTCTGAGTACAAAAATGAGAGAAGAGCTGCATGCATAGATCGAAACATAAAAAGAAATTATTCTTTTCGTAAAGTTTTCGATTTTTACGTTGCAATGCACAAACTGAGGATACTCTCCAATTTCCATTTTCTTTTCTTCCGTGTATTGCTACATATCTACGAGAAAATTACCGTCCAAATAGTACTATGAAAAACTGTATTTTATACAGAGTGTTCCAAAAACAGTATGATTTTTGCCAATTTGACAAAACTTTGACCTCGATGCGCGAATTGAAGATATTGTCCGATTTTTTTAAAAGAATCACAGTTACATGTTTGGATAGGCAGTCATACATTTCCGCACTATTGGAATCCGATTTGAAAATAATTGTTTTTTTCGACCCACCCTATTCGGTTAAATCATACAATTACGAATTACATCAAGACATGAATCTGGTAATTATACCCAAAACCAATATTAAATATAAGATAATCGGTTATTGCGTGAATTCCGAATATTCTGTCAAAACAGGGTAAGAAATCTGCGATTACAATTACAGAGGATTATTTATATGCATACAGAAAATGTGTTCATCATATATTTATGAACCTATATAAGAAAAGCTTTACAACGAGGCATCTTACTACGATCCGTGTTTAAATATTATTTTATCAATCTCCTTTCTTATGTGTCACGGGAAAATTTGAAACTACCTAAGCAGCCTACAATAACAACATAGGAAACACACTCGATGGAGCTTGTGCGGCTACCGGGCAACGCAATGGCAATTAGTACGTGTAATTATGACGTCACGCATCAGTAGAAACCCCCCAGGGATTCAGGAGGGATTCCTGGAATGAGCCCTTCGCTAAAATCACAGGAGGTAGATAATCTAAATGCCATTACATACCCGCTCACAAACATGCACAACAATGGATGAAGCGCCAGGATTTTACACAGAAACATCTCTCTCTCTCTCTCTCTCTCTCTCTCTCTCTCTCTCTTGTTTATAATTGTTTTTATTATGTTTTATTAATTTTTCCTCCGAAATAGGGACAAATAAAATAAACGACTGAAAAAAGAAAATCATGGCTTAAAGGAGACAGAACACAATACAATGTCATTTTATGTTCTCTTGTTATCGAATTAGAAACGAAGCACAACTGAATATTCGTATCTAGTACAGATGGCTGTAAACCACTGTTACCATAAATATGATGCATTGTTACTTTGTCAGAATTCAATATGACAGGCAAGTTATAATGATAAAACTTCCTTCTTCCTTGTAAAGAAGAGTACATGAATAACAGCGGCGTAGCGTAAGAGAACGCCGGTATGCCCGGCATCCCCTGTTAATAAGAAAAAGTACGTATTTCATTATATATAAATTGTTTGCTTGTAATTATCACAATTATTTCCACTGCAATCTTCTGGCGCGCTCTCTCGACTTACTTTGACAAGAGGAACCTACGCATGCGCGTCGCTCAGATGCACATTTTCTGACTTTCCTCCTGTCGTATGCTATTTTCCTCGGGCTAACAGGCCTACTGAAAGCATTGGGGTTTTCGTCTGCTTTCTGTTGAATGCGCATGCGCAATACTTCCCTTCTCACTCCTCCTCATCCCTTGCAACCCTACATTTGCTTTAGATATACGCTGGCATATTCAAGTATTTCCAACTGTATATATTTTGAACTAAGCTATAGTTTCTGAACAGAACGTACGAGCCCTAATATAAAGGAAATAGAACAAAACGGAAATGGTTAGTTCAACGCATTTTTGAAGCATGCTGGTTATGTAAATAATAGTATTAAAATAGTTATGCCTTAATCACAACTAAATGCATCGTAATTGTAATCTTCATCGTAAAGGAGCTCAAAGACACAGGCATAAATATAAAGCATTCTGTAGAATTACGATCACCGATCTGGTAGCACAAGAGAGCCACCACTCCCCGTCACGCGCAAAGATTGTGCCAGGGCCCTTCAATCACTGGCACAAATCTCGGGGACATAAGGGGAACATGTTCCCTACAATCTTGTCCACTTCCCCCAATAATCCGATTTGAGATTGTGATGATGATTTCTATCCGTCTGCCACAAACGAAACTGATGTCCTTTGACTTGTTTCATTTTTAAAAAAGAATCGTATTCTTTAATATTTCATTGTCATTAATTATTAGTAGTCTATTTTCAACTATTTGTTTAATTCCTGTAACAATTCCTATAATGCTATTGTGGTAATCATAACTTTGCTCAGATAAGAGTATTGTTGCGCCAAATATAGGCATGATTGATTTTCTTTCATAGTTTTGGGGAAGTCATTATTTGTATTGTTATAAAACAAATGTCCTAAAATTTTAATGTGGATCATTGTGGATGCGTAAGTAGAAATATGTTATTATTATGCATATATTCAAATTTCAGAATGTGCTCACGGCACTGAGTTGTAATAATGACATGACCACTATTTCATCTACATCATTTGGTATATAATATACGAGTACAACAGATTTACCTCAGAAATCTGATTCATCTACTGTAATATGAGTCTCTTCTCCCCCCCACACAATAAGCCTTAAAATGTACCCTCCTGCCGATGTTATAGACAACGCTTCCCTAATCCTCCACAGCATTTTTTTCAACTTCATAAATATTTTGAACATCGTTAAAAAAGGAAAGGATTATGGGAACAGTCTTACCCATCCCACGAACGTTGAAGACAGATTTGCGCCCTTGACTTCAGTATCTGGATACAGAAACAGGCCCCCAGAGTTGGTTTAAGTGCTTTGTATTTACATCTTCAAATGATATAATGTATACAATCAGGCCCATATTCACGAACGGGCGTCTGAGTTCCGGACCCAAGATGACAAATTTCTAGGGGCGATATATATATATATATATATATATATATATATATATATATATATATATATATATATATATTGAAAGAACGAGATTGACGTGTGGTATGTGGAGAAAAAAGCCGCCCACGAGAAAGAAATGAAGGGAACGATACTGGAAACTGGAAACAATGTTCATACAAAAGTGGGGCCTAGTTTTCTCGTCACAACGGTAGTGGCAAGAAGGAGCTGAGACAATTGGTTATTAAATTCTAACGCATTCTACGCATTCGCTTCTCTATGCCCCACTAGACCTCCAATTAGGGGGGCTTCCTCCTAAATTTTGTATAACCCTATATTTCCATTCGGAATAGCTAAGTATTGCTGCTTGCAGTAGTACTATATCGCACAAATGGCTAACTTTGGCATCCCCCTTTCGGAATATCACGCTACGCTACTGATGAATAAAGAATTTTTGTTGTTGTTGTTGTTGTTGTTGTTGTTGCAGACCAATTGAGGAACGGTCTTCTACAATGACCAAACGAAACAAGGAAATCAAAAGAATTGCAGAGGTACAGAAGGTAAATTTGAGATTACGGTATCTCGAGTCTTTCGGATAAAGTGTGATTACTGAATTCTCGCACTGTCCTCTTAAAAGCCGAAACAGTTGATAGAATATAGTTAATATTCAGGTATGTCAATTTCTCTTTCCACCAAACAGGGGCGTCATTTCAGACTTCGCTTGAGGGGGGGGGCAAGAGCACTACCGACATAAGATTTCACATTTTGTACTAGTATATTAGTAGACAATCAATTGAAGTATGTGTATTCCTCAAACTCTTGGGGGGAGGGCAATTGCCCCCTCCTGTCCCTCCTAAATAACGCCCCTGCTACCAAATTTCATGACGTATCCAATAAATTATTAGAACCCTTTTCCCTGGTCTAATGGCTAGAGCGTACGCTTCCAGTCCTGAGTTGTATTCCCGGTGAAAGAGCATTGAATAAGTGTTCGTAAGTTTCCTTAAGAAAATTTCCCTCGGTTGACATAAAATTTTCCCTTTTCTGATCTAATTTTCTCAAGTTTGTTGAGTTTCCATTTTATATGACAGAAATTATCTGATAAAATTAATTTAGCTATATTAAAGGAACTGTCAATCACACTTCTTTTTGCGTCCATCACTTTATATATACAGCCAACAATGGGTGCATCAGCCAACAATGGGTGCAAGATTGGCTACTTTGAATAAACATAAAAACACGCACGCAAACATATACACATACTATTACTATCGTATTTATTTCTGAAGAACAAAGAAAAATGTAAGCATTTATAATATTGGTCAGTCAGTCAGTACGAGATTTTCCCCGGATTTTCACGTTTTATCGAAAGATTTTTTTTTTTTTTTTTTTTTTTTTTGCTAAATTTACTTACGAAATTGACCTAAGATTAGGGAAGTTTCCCGCGAAGTACGAACACTGCTTTGACTGTGTTACGATGGTTTGGATTCCGCCTTAAACTATAGATATGCAGTATGTCTCATGTAGCCTCAGTACTGAAAAAGGGACGTAAAATATTCTAACATGCCCTCTGGAAAAGAAAAATCTACGTTTACATTTGCCTAATAATTCCTACTTCTAGTATCACTCTCCACTCACCTTCTCAGGATACGTTCATGATTTAAAGATATTGATTAATTTGTTGATTTGGCGCTTAGCGTCCCTTTCAGTAGTGAGGCTATATTAGACATAGACCTACAGTGTAACGTGAAATTCCATCTCTATGAGCTCCGCCGTGAATCGAACCCGGATTTCCTGCGAGCTTCCTTGTGGCTAAGCGGTTAGCGTACGCGCCTTTGGCGCAGGAGGCCCGGGTTCGATTCCCGACAGGAGCTCATGTGTTTCGGATTCCACGTTAATCAGTAGGTCAACGTCTCATATAGCACTCGATGCTGAAAGGGACGCTAAACTAAAAATCAATCAACCGGATCTCCTGCGCGAAAGATGTGTACGCTAATCATATATCACATAAGAAGCTCGATTACAATGCATTGTTTTTGTATAAGTTGTAAACTTCGTGTGTATGTAGTTTTAGTTGATATATCTGTTTTACGGTGTTAAAGCAAATGCCATGGTAACATTTATTTATTTGTTACGAACGAAACAAGATATTTTGAAGTGTGCACATGGAAGGTAAGTACCTAGGTAAATACTACATATAGGGACTTCGATGAACATACCTTACAATACATATCTTCATCAGAATACAGCACGTTAAGTATGAGTAAAACGAATTGTTCGTTTCATACATGTTTGACCTCGAATTACAACATTTCAAACCATTACAATTATACGTAAAGTCCAGAAACATATACCAGTGGCACCTAGAGTCCTTCAAAGTAGCCACCTAAACAATCCACGAAATTGCTAACGATATGAAAGGCGCTGAATATCCGTGGCTTCCCCACGATCGAATCTTCTGTTTACACGGTTGACTGCTGTGACAATGTATCCTCGTGTTCGAAACCCTGTTCCACGCAATAGCTCCCTCCATTTTGATATGAGATCGAAAATCGCAAGGAGGTAAGTCTGGTGAATATGGTGGATGCTCAAGTACTTATCATTACCGTCGTGCGAGAAGAGTCTGCACCTATTTTGTTGCAGTGATGTCATGAACATGCTATTTAGTGGATTCTTTGTGAGACTACTTTGAAGAATTCTAGATGCCTTCTGGGCTTCGCACATAATTGTACCTGTAATGAGTTGTAATGTTATAACTCAAGGTACGAGTAAAAAACATATGAAAGAAAGATTCGCTGTATTTATTTATCTCGTGCTATTTTTGATAGGAATATCCAACTTCCAAGTCCCAACATGCAGTGTTTACATATGTACTACCCATCCATTTGCATGTTTCAGAATTTCTTGCTTCTTATCTACGATTTGCGTAATAATTTCCACGACTTTTGCGGTAACTCTCGGAGCTACCTCGTACAAGCTTGTATCAGATTCAGGATGTATCTCAATGAAATACAACGTGTGTTCTTATATATTGAAAGGCCTTCGAAACTTTGACTATTTTATTTTAGCAAACGTTTGTGGATGCTTGAAATATATATATATATATATATATATATATATATATATATATATATATATATATATATATATATATTAAAATGCTACAACAGCATTTAAGAGCACCTGAGCTCCAACCTATAACTTTAGCTTTCAAATTTTTCATTTCCGGTTATGTGTGATTTCATTTTAAGTATTTGTACTTTAAATAGTCTAAATTAGTTAACTATATCTTTTCATAAAGTTTATGATATAAAATTATTGTCCAAAGCCTTTGTATTTTAATAAACCTTCTCTAAAATCAATGCATGTGAATTGTGCTTTCACTTTCCGACTTCTTTTAAACTATATGTTGAGGACGTTTATATGTTTGTGATCAATCCTTTCGACAATGAGATCTCGGAAACTACAGGCTCTAGAAAGATGACGTTTTCACTGATCGATTGCAAATTTTGCGTTGATTTTCCAGTTCTAATTGAATATTAAAAAACAACATGACCATTATTTCTTTATTACATTTTTAAGGTACACTGGAAGCGTTGAAATTAGAAGAAAACTAAAGCATCATATCCTATGCGTTATACATTCCAACACCACATTGTTGTATATTGGGGTTGTATATGTCTCAGGAGTTTGTTTCATGGCCAAATAATAATGAAAAAAGAAGGATAATCATTTCTCGAGTCTAAGATAAATCTTTATTTTTGGAGTGTTTTGCCCATGAACATCATATATAACTGACATAATTAATTGTATATGTAATGTATTTGCTTATTACATACGCATGCAAGAAGAAAGAAAACACTGGTCATGCATGAATTAGAAACTCCAACCGGAAGTAGGCTCAAATCTTGCAAACGGTGCTAGATATTGAGAAACCTTTATGATACCACTTGGGGATTTCTTATCAAGACGCCTTTCACTTGTGTCTGTAAAGGAGCATGTATACCGGTATATGTTGTGAGGAATGAGAAGGAGATTTATGCTCATATGCGAATGATGCGCTGTGTAGAGAGCGCAGGTTCAGCTAGTATATATATATATATATATGTACAGTCGCGAACCCAAGGCGCTATAGATAGGGACTATAGCCCCCCTTGACGCTCAGGTATACACTAGATAAAATGGGCTTCAATTCTGCTTTACACTAGATAAGGAGGCAAACTATGGTTTAGCTATCCCTTAATCATATCCTGGTACAACGGTACGTTACGTTGTATATACTTATATTTGGGGCAATGAGTACTTCTTTATATGTACCAACCCAGGTTATTTCGAAGAAGAAGTTAGTTAAAATATATATAATTGTCAAATATACAAAAAGATATTCAGATGTCAAAAAAAAAAAAAAAAATAGATTGTCAATACGTGGTTGGCAGGACAACCAGGTAACAAGATATCATATAAAATAAATAGAATGATGGCAAAGGTAACTTCGTCAAGGACGACTAAATAACAAGATAGATAAAAAATAAAGGAAAGTAAAAGCGGCCGAATGAAGTGTGTATTATTTTAATGTGGCTCAAAATTTAGATTACGATAAAAGAACCAGTGCGTATCGTCTTATAAATGATGCCAGAAACCCGAGATTGAGAAGGAACATTTTTGAAGTTTAGTAAAAAAAAACGGCCAAAATTGAGTCAGATATTAATTATATTTATTCAAGAAGCGGCCGAATTGTATATCGGAGCAGAATAAGTAACATAGATGGTGAAGCGATGGACAGCCAAACAATAAATTCATCCAATATGTTGGAAATTTTGAAGGAAATGTCCCGACAACAAGCAGAACAACTTGCTAAATTGAATCAGCAGTTAGAAAAGCAAGCCAAACATATTGATGAGCGCCTAAAGCAATTGCAACAGCGCAATGACGGATTACAACAGCTACAACAGATGAAGCAGGTGACAAGCAAGATAGTGCAGAGACTCCCTGAATCTTTAGGCAATATAGAAAGCAAGGAAAAAGTAAACTGGGAATCTACATTGGTAGAATTTGCGAAGCCTTCACGGAAACACGCTGCCGTGTTGATTGGAACAGATTATTCTCACTTTTCCTTTCAGGCGAATTCTATTGATTGTTTTATGAACGTAGCGTATAACAAAGATTCTGGTAGGTATCAGTATGCGGCAAGCTACGATCATCCTCATCTTGAGAACGCTATTAATTGTTTGAACTAACAATATATTCAACATGATATCAATCCTATGGTTCATCTAGCAGAAAAGTTGATTCCAATATTCGTGAAACGCAGAAAGAAAACATGTGTTCCTATTAGTGCTTGTGTTGATTGGTCAAGTGAATTAAATCTGTTGAATCGTTCATTCAACGGGAGGACTAGAATGATGTTAGTAAACAATCCGATTATGCTTTCACAGAACGTGATACAGTGCATTGGTTTCTATCGTGACCTCAATGAGCAAGAAGATGTTAAATTGATGTGTACCGGTGATACAACTGAACTTAATCACAAAAGAAACAAAACCCGAGAAAGGACAAAGTACCGTGAACATTGTGGAAAGAAGAGGTACAGATATGTTAAGAGACCTGATACTTTGACAGTAGTAAAAGGAATGAGAACCAAACCTAATTTTACCGGTAAGGTAAGCGAACCTAATCGTAATAGCAACCGTAATAGTAGTCAGGTAACTAAACCTAAACCTAGTTGTGACAGTAAGTGGTAGTGATTGCACAACCGAACATAATTGTACCGGTAACATAACGCAATCTAATTACGGAAGAAACGGAAAACATTGCAGAACAGACTACTGTTGATATCATGCAAAGGATAAAGAGAGATCCATTAGAAGACACAATATTTCACCACCTGTGAAACGAAGAAGAATTGAACCTGATTTGGCCGATAATACAACACCATCTAAACACAGCCGAAATAAGGCGATTTGTTTGAAACGCTGACCAGTTGGCAGGTATCATGGTAATACACGTAAGAAACTAAGAACTGTAGAAATAAAGAAAGCGGAAAACCGTATTCCGATTTGGGACTTTCAATGCGACTTGAATGAACTTGTTGGTCATGTAACTTAACCTGATGTAGAGGCGTGCGATAAGACATATCGAATTGATTCTTAATTTGACCAAATGCTTGCTTTAATGTTATGTGTTTTCTTTGATATTTGTATTATCAATCTCATTATTCGTGTTCCATGTTATTGAAAGTATATTTAAAAGCATCTTTGTAATGCGAGGTTATGCATATTGAAGGTAATAAGTTTTGTTTTCTATAAGGAATTTGTTGGATACGAAACTTAGATTAGAGTTACGGCGTCTGAGGGGACCGTACTCAATTGATTTTGGTTTGTTATGATGTCAATATGATATTAACTATTATGTTATGTCCTGATTATTATCGATATTGTTATCTTAATTTATATTTTGTTTAAATACATCTTATATTCGATCATGTTACGTTCAAAGAACGACTGTATGAATATCACATACATCCTTTTCAAAACCTTCTTCACGATGCCCAAGTAAATAATTAATAGCTTGTAAACAGCATTTAATGGACCCGAAAAAGGACTAAAATAACTTGTAAATGTAATTTCGAATGCGCCCTATCGTCGATGAAATGTATAAATATATGAAGATGATGAAAAAATTAAAATAAATAAATATGATGATAAATATGATAATAATACTATTATAGAATTAAATATGAAATATATGTATAGGAATATGAATTGTAATTTTTAAATATACGAGGTGCATTCGAAAACTCGAATAATTAGCATGTATATGTAAACGGTCCAGAATTCTTTTCCTTTTTATGAAAGTTAATGAATAAAAAGGAAATTCCGTTCGGGCGTCATTATATACAACGGTACGTTACGTTGTATATACTTATATTTGGGGCAATGAATATTTCTTTATATGTACTAACCCAGGTTATTTCGAAGAAGAAGTTAGTTAAAAACATATATAATTGTCAAATATACAAAAAGATATTCACATGTCTAAAAAATGAGATTGTCAATACGTGGTTGGCAGGACAACCAGGTAACAAGATGTGATATAAAATAAATAGAATGATGGCAAAGGTAACTTAGCCAAGGACAACTAAATAACAAGATAGATAAAAATAAAGGAAAGTAAAAGCGGCCGAATGAAGTGTGTATTATTTTAATGTGGCTCAAAATTTAGATTACGATAAAAGAACCAGTGCGTATCGTCTTACTGGATCCGCCACTATATATACTCTAGATCTCGAGAATATATCTCTTCTCTCCAATACCCTGATCATCATAATAAAACCGGAAGTGGTTGCAATAAAGGGAACTTCCCTTTTCAATATTGAGTCTCATAGACATTGAAGAACGTAGTAGGTAACAAGAAACTGTTTCTTTGATATCAATTTAGTTCCAAGAACAGTTCAATCTTCGCTGTAATCCCTCTAAATTGAAATCGGATGATAAACCTGTTGTTTCGTATTTTAATATTGAATTTTCATAGAGCAAAAACTATGATATTAATTCTTTATATATATAGAATCTGGTGTATGCTTTTTGTCTTATCTGATTCGAATCTCCAATAGTATGCTCCACCTATTCCCTTATCTGCTTATTGCATGCGGAACTTACCCGCTTATTAGATGAAGAACTTACAAATTTCCATACCCTTATCTGCTTATTGTATGAGAAACTTACAAATCTTCATAACCTTATCTGCTAAAGTCTATTGTATAAGGGAACATTTGGCATTAGCTAAACGTTTTATGTTCTGAATTTAAATTTAAAATTTTAAAGCTTTTACGTTATTTGCTACCTACGAAGAAAGCATACAAAAAGGTTCATAAGTAAGGAATAAAAACATACGGTATTGTGAATTTAAATTTAAAAAATGAAATGAAATGAAATCTTTGAGTTTTACGTCCCACGGTTATGCCGGTTAGGCTAAAGGAGACGGTGATGATGAGTAATGAATGAAATGGTGGAATGAAGAAAGTGGGAGGAAACAGGGGAACTCTGAGAAAACCCATGCACACGGTGTTTGTCCACCACAAGGTTCACTTGGCAGGGTCTGGAATCGAACCCGGGACCCCAAGCACCAGAGGTGAACGCTCTACCACAGAGCCATCGAGGCCCCTTAAATAAAACAAATTTAATATCAATATTATTTACTACATACGAAGAAAATGTACAAAAAATCATAAAGTAACAAATATAATCCTTTTTTTAAAAAAAAATCATCTATATACATACCAAGTATATCACTCACAACATATAATACATAAGTATGTGAAGTTACATTCAACTAGATGGCAATTTACAGGAAGTGCTATAACATTAAAAAGTTATGAACGATCTTCAATTAAAATCACTTATACTGTAGAAATGGCGCAGCTCTTTCCTTTTCAACACTCATAACTTCCTCAGAGAATGTAATGGCAGCAGCAATCTACAATAAAATTATAATAGAAAAGACATTAATTGAGATTTGTTGTTTACTTTGTACTTTGAAGTTTCGAAACATTACCGACAACGACTGATTATTATTTATTTTTCTTTGTTGACCTTGGGATAATATACCACAATAATATTTCAGTTGCTTTGGAAGTTGACTAGCCTACGCACCCCACACAATTTACATTAAAGTAATATACGACTAAAAGTGAATACTCCATTTTTCTGACTTTGATTCGACATTGTGTTCACATATTATGACTGTTTTCATGGTTTTAAAACATATTTTCGGCTGTTTGTTGCATTAAAAGAGAACATTTCTACACCCAGATTGATATGTAATTTTTGTCTTATCTTGGTGTCAGAAGTCATCTCTCAAACATTGTCAGTTTTGTTTAGAAATACAACATATAATCTATTCTATATATCCTATACAGTACACAAATAAGAACTTTCAAGTTTCCACAATCTATACGTAGTTTGTTTTGGAAAACTAAATAACGGCATCGAAACAAAAGCTAAAGAAATATTATTCTAACTGTCTTACAAAAAATATAAATAAGTTCTATTTCTTTGAAACAATATTTTACCTGTTTAAAACTGAAATCTGATATTGGAACTTTATTTGATATAAGGATCCAGCAGAAAGAACTCTCCAGTTTTGGGAAGAGTATAACGTCAAGTAGGAAGCGTGTACAATGATGAGGAGCATGTCTTTGAATAACGGTGTACGTGCCGTTTCCAGTGTACTCCATGGCATGATCGGGAGAATATGGTGCCTTTCTTGTTGAGGAGTTTATAAAAATTGTGCGTACAGCGTACATTTCGCATTCTCTCTTCCTATTAAAAGAACGATTTGCCATTTGATATCAAACATTAAGACAAACAGGTTCTGCACTGAAATGAGCATTTCCTAGCCAGCTCATGCTGCAATAGGAGCGGAAAATGTGGCAGTTGTCTGTGCATCTGTTCAGCAATTTCCAAGGAGTTCTGCATGGACACACGAGTTTGAACTTGGCTATCAATAATGGAGACAACAATTTGAGTGATGTTTTGTTCACAATACTGATTTAAACATCATTCGGCGTACTATTCGTTAACTTTCTAAAAAAAACTGTCGTATCTTTTTCCGGTTTTAAACGTATTAGTTTTCCAAATAGGAGCGTAGTTTCAACTGTACCATGTATACTAAACTTTAAACTTCCACTTAAGTGATTCGAAAACAGTGCAATATAGTTCACATATTTTAAAACTTACTTATACAATTTATATGTTTGCAACCTTCGCTTACTTTAAGAGTAAAAACGTAGATTTAAAGTAGTTGGAAATGAAATTTTGAGACGAAGATTCAAACTAAAGACGGATGGGAATGGGGAATGGCGGAAACTTCATAGCGAGAAACTGCATAATTTATACGGTTCAACTAACATTATCTGGAAGTCTTAGCTGGACAGGTCATGTAGCCAGAATGGAAGAAAATAGAAACGCTTTATAAGTTTTAACTGGAAACCCAACCGGGAAAAGACCATTGGGAGAACCTAGGCACAGATGCGAAGACAATACGGCAAGATCGACCTCACAGAAATAGAAATGGAAAGTAGAAAATGAATTCAGTTGGCTAAGGACAGAGTTGTTGTGATTGCGGCATTGAGCCTCCAAGTTCCATAGGACATAGAGTTAGTTAGTTATATGTTTGCAACTCTAAATTTCCATTGTGAAAGTATTTTGTATAGAGATTTTTTCTTTGTTTATCTTCACAGTTTGCACTTCTATGGTATGGAATAGAAATTTTTAGTAGTGCGAAGTTTATGAAAATTCTAATTCCACCCCTCTGGAGGATGATTTCATCGTCTAACTAAAAACGAGTACAGTAAAGCTCCGACTATCAGCGGAATTATGTGACAAGGCACCGCGGATATCGAAAACACCGGATAACACGAAACATGACTAAAAATGGCGCCCAAACATGAAAAAAGAAAATTTTTCAGCATAAAAACTACCTAGGAATGTAGGAATGTTTTATTATTTGTATTGCTCGAGTTGTCAAGGTCAGTGATCAGAGAATGTGAAAGCCATGACCAAGACAAAAGAGCAAAACCCTGCCACTCACCTACAAATTCTGAGAATGTCTATAGGATTTCGATGCACAATAAACCTTTCAGTAATTTCGAACCTTCGAACTAAAGGTTCTATTATATTTTCCCGGTTGTTAGCTTGGATCAATAACCCTTCAGTGGTCTTCCACGGATTCTCACTCCGCAGTCACCACCGAATGTAATTTACTACCACGCAAATCATTCTTCCTAATTCTCGTTTTCCATACCTTACCACAATCGGTTTCTGCGTATCAAAGTAGAACTACACTTCGAAATGTGTACTAATGGTGGAAATATTGATTTTTAAAATGCAATTTATTCTAATGTTTTACAACATACAATACTTAATTGCATGTGGCTTGTCAGTTCACAGCAAGAACTTATGAAAAATAATTGAGTGCGACACAGTCCTACCATGTACGCGCAAGGGATTCCCCAAAGGAACGTAGGGTGTCCTGGATAATCTGCCAAATGAAAATTGGTCTAAATGAATATAAATTGATGGGGTTCCTACCAGGTAACGATAATTCGTTTGTATTAAGCCGATATCTGAAAAAATACAAATACGGTAGGATTGTGAAACATGCACAATTCAATACAGCAGGTATGTCTTCTTCAGTTAATTTATTACCCGCCCTTTTTACGTTGGATATTTTCCGAACTATTCACGTCCGAAAATCATTTTCCCACGCTTTCGGCTCCTTGTAGATCCGAAACTATGTCCGATAGCCGAAAGTTCAAGATAACTTTTTTCTTGTCTCAGTGGCAGGAATCACCTCCCAAGAGTTGTAACACTTATTTTGGAATACAAGGTATATATATATATATATATATATATATATATATATATATATATATATATATATATATATATATATATATATACGTATACACGAATAACATGACCTTCAAACATTATAACATGTTTCTAGATTAGATACTTCATGCTTCACACGTAGATGTCTTGCCTAATTCTTTACTGGGAACATTAAAATGTACAGAAACTGCACATCGAGTTTTAAGACATGCACAAATTACTTACTGCATAAACACTTCGTCTCGATGTGGAGAAGCCAACCAATACTACTTTGCTTGAAACTGTAAACTGGCAACCTCTGATACTGATAACAATTCCCTTGGATAGAAATCCGTTTCTTTATGATTCCTCCCATTGTGACACGGTTTGCAGTTACACACAGCTTGTTTCAAATTTCGATTTTCTTCGTTCACTATCTCATAAAGTAAGCAACACGTTTCTTTCTTGATGGATCCATTCTTTCTCGTTGCTCCAAGATTTTCAGTTGTTTTGATAAATTTTGTCTCTTTAATTACTTATTTAGATACTTCGCCAGTGACGGTACATGATGTCTGTTTATTAAATAAATTAATTTTCTCTGATAGTTTCGTTGTTTATCTACACTTTCCTTTATTTCATTGTACTTCTTGTTCATCTCATCTTCATCTCATCTTCATCTTATAATGTTCATCTTCATCTCAAGTGCAGTTGTTGTGTTACAATTTTCTTCTATCTTTTCTGATAAACACAACTTTATATTGCTCAGTTCCCAACAGTCTTGCGCCACACGAGCTCTGATGTCATACACATTTAATATTTTTTGTTCCAAGTTTTGATTCATTTTTCGATTTTCAGCCTGAGCATGATCAATATCGATAATTTTAAGTTGCGAACCTAAACAGATCATGGTCTTGATATCTGTTAACAAAACTTTAAGTTTATGGCTAAGGATGTTTATTTGCGAAAGAAGATATCGTTGCGTATAGTCCCATTTCTGTAGTATTTCGTTCATTTGACCAATTAATTGTTCTCTCGTAAGGTTTCGGTCATTCACGGAGTGCCACTCACATATTTTGTTCTTTGCAACTTTAGCATCTCGAATGGTTTCACTAACACTTGAGAGCGATGCTTGAAGATGCGTCTTCGAGCCATCGCTAATTTTCATGATATATATATTCCATTTCTTCTTTAGAACGTTCCATGTCATATTCTAGGATCTGTATCTTTCTAGGGAAATTCAATATCTCAATATAGTTAGAAGATGGCGAGAATGTTAATCTACCCATCGAAAAGTATTGCCAATTTCAAGACAAAGTAGATGTAAATGATAATATAGAATGCATAGATGCTCCTGATACAGAACTATCACTCAAGGAACAAGTCCTCGATATCTTCACATGAGTAGGTGTAGGTGTCTCAGTTTCAAAATCAGGATTTACCCTTTTCAGATGAGACTCCAGAACTGTGCTTTCCAGTTTGGTGAGTCGATTTCCTTCCCTCAATGTATGGACTGCTTTCACTAACTGCTTATTGCTCAGGTCTGCTTATGAGTGAAGTGGAAGATCCTTATAACATATCTCTAAAAGTATCGCAGGTAAATGACAAGAACTTACGTTAGAGCTAAATGGTGCATCATTTTCTTATCTAATAGAATAAAATGTGTATATATATACGTTTGAAGTTAATTGGTGATTTTGGCCAAAGCTAATAACTCTCTCTCAAAAGTAACTGCTTAAATAAATTATTATCATGGAAATTTTGTATCAAATTCAACAGTTCTTCATTTTGATTGTTGTATACAAAACACATGTATAGTCAACTCACATTATTCTGTTATTTTCTGTTTTCACGATAGACTTGTTGAAACATAAAACCTTACATAATGTCAATTCAACGTTAACATACCCCATCATTTCATTTTCCGTCAGCAAAGAAATTTTGGCCCATAAAGGTAACTTAATCTTTTCATATGTAATTTTGTAACAACAATTTCTAAAATTTTCTCAGAAAAATACAGACTTTTAACTTTCAAACTATGCCGTCCATAATTATCGGTAGTCTTCTAGAATGACTGCTTGCATCCAATGACGACGCAAGAGGGCAATCCCCGGTGTCATCTTCTGACCCCCTTTCCCCCGAGTGGCCCCTAGACATGTTGTATCGTAAGGTAGGTCAAACAACATAAAACTATTATTTTTGTTATAGGAAAAATAACAGCATCCCAATAACAGTCTAAAAAAATAAAATACAACTGAAACATAACGTAACATGAAGAGAAACAGAGGAAATTAACAATAAAGTTTATGATTATTTATGAGTCTTCTATATATTAAAATGCTAGAAAAGTTTATATGGTTGTGGCCAATCCTTTCGACAATGAGATCTCGAAAATCGTAAGTGCAAGTCGATTCCAAATTTTGTGTACATTTGCCAGTTCTCATTCAAATTTTCAAAATCTTTATTTATTTATTTATTTATTTATTTATTTATTTATTCCACATTTTAGACATCGTTTTGACCCTATTATTTTTAATATTGCCACTAGGACTTTAAGGTTGATACCCTTGTGAAAGGTAACCAGTAAAGGAGCTACGTATAACGGGTTGATGGACATTTCAGGCGCTTTCTTTTAATTTGAATTACAAAACCTATTGCAATCTTAATACAGTATATTGTATACTAATATACTAACAAAAAAGTGAAAGTTTTATGTTGATGAGAATCTTGTGCCTCTGGAAAAATCTGAAATGACGCCTCTGCCTCTCTGAAAAGTTGGAACATAAAGAAATTTTAAAAATATTTTGAGATCAACGTTTTGTTTATAGCTCGAAGCCTTGTGGACCACAATGAGGCGTACTCGGATATAGAATTATAAGAGAAAAAATATTTGTATTTGGTATCAACTATTACTTATCCAAGTTTGCCACAAACTCCCCCCAACATTCTATATATTAAAATACATTTATATGTATGTCTATAGCAATTTACTCCCTGTCTTTTTGTGTCTGTAAATGGACTTCTACAGATATAGTGAGAAGTGGGAAGGAGATTCACGCTCATATTAGAACTGTGTGCTATGTAAATAGCGCAGGTTAAGCTAATACCTGTATATTTTGAGAGGGTTATTCTTTAAACTTTTCATTTATTCTTAAATATCAAGATTCAAACATGAAAGCAACAAAAAAATATTATCTTCCTACATCATTAGGAAGGGGTAAATGAACGAGAAATTTGAATAGTCGTGTCACTAAGAAGTATCGTCACCAATTGCTGGTCTTTCACTTCATCAATGTTGTAGGAATACGATTGCACTTTGTTTACATTAGGATCATTCTATGATAACAATGAACATAGTTTAGGTATGTGGGCTTTACGTGCGATCGTGCAAACATCTAACGAGGACTGTTAAAGATAATGAGATATTACTATAGTTCTTGGAACTACAGAGTGTCAACAAATAACTTACACTTTCTTGAATTAGCATAATTTCAAAGTTGTATAAATTGGTTACATACGTAGGCATAATGAACAAATCTTTCATTTATTTAGTCTCTGTTCTATTCTCAGTGAAACACTTAATCTTCTATCTCTATCCAGCGTTATGGGGCGATTGGCGATCTTTAAAAACACTACTCTACAACGATTTTGCTGTTTGGAAACTATTAAGGTTTTCTTAATGTTTTTGACCTGAGAAATCCAAAAAAGTAGTTAGTTTTGCCCTATCACGTACAGTTTTCTTAAAATAGAGGGGGGAGGAAAATAGCCGAATATATGTATGTTTCGGAAGAAGTACTGATAATTACAAATATGAAAAGATACTTTCTATGCCATATCCTTCTGATTGTCTTTGAATTTGTAATAAAAGAAGTGCAATTACTTATTCTGCTAACATTGAAAAAATATGTACTGTATCTGGTAGCACTGAATGATATCACAACGCGTTACACGTTGGGAACGCAATAACAGCGTTGTGTAAACTGCGATTGCGAGAACTATAATGCAGAGGAATGGAGGCTTTTCATTGATTTCAACAAGAGAAGTTTGAACGGTCTGCTTCTTCACAACAGCAACCAACAACCCTCTCTATACCCATTATTCATTCGGTGCATTTAAAGGAGACTTACGCTAATATGGAAATGTTTTTAAAAACAATGAAATACGAGGATCATCAGTGGTTATTGTGCGGCGATCTGAAGGTGATATGTATGCTTCTTGGACAACAGTAAGGATACAACAAATATCCATGCCACATTCTGCGAATGGAACAGCAGAGAACGCGATAAACAGTGGACTCAAACTGATTGGCCTGTCAGGGAAAGCCGCAATATAGGAAGTAAAAATGTGAGAAACATCTGCCTCGTAGACCCTTCAAAAGTAATATTACCACCTTGCATATTAAACTGTGCCTAATGAAACAATTTGTCAAAGGTCTGAATAAAGATGTGCAGTGCTTCCAGTGTCTAGTGGCAACATTCCCAGAACTTTCATGTGCTAAGTTAAAAGAAGAAATATTCATTGGTCCCCAGATCAGAAAGTCTCAGATCAGTCAGACTTTGAACATTGTATGACAAGTGTTGAAAAGGAAGCATGAAGTGCATTCAGGGACGTGTGTCATAATTTTCTCGGGAACAACAGAGATGAAAATTTCAAGTATATTGTGTCTAAAATATTAGGGTACAAAATGAGTCTTAAGATTTATTTTCTGTATTCACATTTAGACAGGTTTCTTTCTAACTTTGGTTATTAAAGTGAAGAACATTATGAATGATTTCACCAGGACACCAAAGCAATTGAATTCCACTATCAGGGACGTTGGAGAACAACAATGTTGGCGGATTATAGTTGGACGTTGGTGCGTGAAGATTCACGAACTACTCACAAAAGAAAGTCTAGTTTTAGGAGCTTCCAAGTGAAAAGGAAGAGACAAAAATGACCTTCAGCGACATAAATACGCTAGTTGTCGCCTGGAGGCAAGAATGCGCCTTAGCGACCCCTTGACCAACTAAATCAAAACGCTCCTCCAAATATTTGCCCAATTTGGGCCCTCCCAATCCGGCGCCCGGGGCACAAGCCTCGTTTGCCCCCCTAGTTACGTCACTGATTACCTTAATTATTTAGAATATCGATATTCAGATTAGTTCTAACGCAAATTAATGCTTCTTTCTTAGAAATATGTAGTCATAATATTACTTTATATTAGCAGCGTTGCTGTGTAAATAGCACAATTTATGCAATCATGTTTTCCGATTTGTGAAAAAACCTGACGTGATGGGGGAAAACTAATTTCATTTTCGTAATTAGAAACCTCAAATTATATAAAATCAGGTGTCAAATCAAAAAACTTCTTTTAAAATGTTTTAAGCTAGTGCATTCCGTTTTGGGAGCTATAATATAGGGATTGGGAATACATTTTCAGGCCTGAAAGCAGGGTCGTCATTTGGGGAGAGCTGGAGAAAATTGCTTCCCTGAGTTTGAAAATAAAATGAAATCTTCAAGTTCTACGTCCCACAGTTATGCAGGTTAGGTTAAAGGAGATGGTGATGATGAGGAATGAATGAAATGGTGGAATGAAGAAAGTGGAGGGAAACAGGAGAACCTCGAGAAAACACACGTTGTTTGTGCACCCACAAAATTCACTTGGCGCGAGCTGGGATCGTACCAAGGAACCCAGACACCAGAGCTGAGCACTTTACTACTGAACTACCGTGGCTCCCATCCATGGGTTTATGAAATACCTGTTTAATACATTGTATACTAATATACTAACAAAAAGTGGAAGAATCTTGCGCCTCTGGAAACATCTGAAATGAAGCTTCTGCCTCTTTGAAAAGTTGGAACGTAAAGAAATTTTTAAAATATTTCGAGGTCGTAAGTTTTGTTTAAAGCTCCTTTTAGTACATAAAATTCTCTTCATGAGAGCTCTACTAATTGAAGTTTTGGTATAAATTATTTTAATATTGAGTATATAAGATAAATATGTCGAATTCTTTACAAGTAGTATGGACTTTACTGTTAGGTGTAAGTGTGTCACTGTTTGAAGTGTGTGTGGGTGTCACTATTAGAAGATAAGCAACAGTCGATACAATCTGGTGGTTAACACTGTATTTTTGTCATATATACGGTGGTAAATAAACAGTCTATTCTAGCACAATATAAATATAAAGGGTGAACCTGAAAGCTGTTCACAAACTCCGAGAGGTGATTCGAGAGACAACAAAAGAAGACAGAAAATACTCTCCTTCATATTGTCGAATTCCGAGTCGTGTAAGAGTGACAGGGTTGCCAACTGGGAAACGAAACTCGATTCCTAACAATTGGAACGGAATAGAAAGATGTGCACATCATTGGACCATGCAAGAGGACTTTTAGTCTTCTTCTGATGTGACGGATCCCCTTCCGAACTTTGTGCACAGCTTTCTGTTCCGTTAAAATTTCACGATTCAAATCCAAGTTGTCACCAAAACTCTTACACGACGCGGAATTCGACAATATGAAGAGGACTTTTTGTCTTCTTTTGATGTCGCCAATCACGTCCCGGAGTTTGTGCACATCTTGCAGGTTCATCCTATATACAGGGTGTTTCAAAACAACACCGTCGCACGAGACAAGAGCTCGCCTTAGCGGCAACCCCTGACCAACCAAGTCAAAACGCTTCCAGGCTATACCTGGTATTGGGATCACACAGTAAATCTCCTATTCCAGTTTGTCCTTCAAGTAATAAAGCTTGATTTCAAAATTGCAGTACATAATTTTATTTTTAGTACAAGATAAAACACCAAACGAATTAGTATTTTATTGTCAAATAATCTAAGAGTAGCATGCTTAACATATTTATAGTCTTATCATAATAACTGCAAATTAGAATGTTTTTGAAATTATATCGGTATGTGCATATGTGTAGAATGAATCATAGTCTGTTGCTTTAGAATATAATATCTAATTATGACAAACAGTCAAACTGCTGTCTCGAGTATTATATTTGGACATTTTGCAAATATTTTAAATCGATATAAGTTATATGAAAATACAAAAAGCTGGAACTAAAATTAAACTTTGGGGCTCTTTTGGCAGCAAAAGTTTTTACTATGTCCTCAAAAGATAGCTTTGAAGCTAACGTATTATCTACGGATATGATCCTAAGGTTTGTGAGTCGTTATCCTATTGAGTTTCTGAGGTAATTTTTTTTTATGGTCTTTAGTTAGCTAAAACTCCTTTCCTTATTTTCTAGCGAAAATAAATATTCGCATAGTTTCGCGCCAACCTAATCCGGCGCCCGGGCATAAGCTCGTTTTTCCCCTTAGTTACGTCATGTAACAGTTTCATTAAATAGAAAAAAAAAAGTTAAAAGTTGATAGTCGGTTAAAATGGTAAACAGCGCTGCTGAGTTTATAGCGGGAATAATGAGTACTAGAACCTGAAGGTTGTGCGCGGGTATAGAGTAGGCTCATAATTACGACAACGATCAAGAACTGGACACAATCAAATACTCGTAAATTCAAGTGCTATTGAAATTGATGTTAGTGGAAAGTTCTGTGAAACAAAAAATGTTCTTAAATTGATATAATATGTAACAAGGATATTCTGAAAGTTGAAAAAAAAAGTTTATCGATCGATAAGTTAAAGCGTTTGGTTGCCGGAATTAGAACAAAAATTATGAAGAAGAATATTTTGGCTACTTCATTCAAATAATTAATTTACCTAGTGTTATTGAAACGACTACCTTTACATTTATGAGTGTGTGTTACATTTTATGAGTGGCTTAATGATATTTGTCTCATTGAAGCTTTTGAGTGGAAAATTATTGAGCTGAGCGAGCGAAGCGAGCGAAGCTCTAATACTCGGGTTAGCCATTTGGTTGTCCGCGAACTCCTCCTAGACCGTTTGGCCGATCTCAACCAAACTTAGCACGCTGATAGAGTATGTTGTGCTGAGTGACAACATAGGTCGAAACCAAAAATCCAATGTACCATCGAGGAATAATGACCGAAAAACGCTTCCTCCTAGACCGTTTGGCCGATCTCAACCAAACTTAGCACGCTAATAGAGTATGTCGTGCTGAGTGACAACATAGGTTGAAATCAAAAATCCGATGTACCATCGAGGAATAATGACCGAAAAACGCTTCCTCCTAGACCGTTTGGCCGATCTCAACCAAACTTATCACGCTGATAGAGTATGTCGTGCTGAGTGACAACATAGGTCGAAATCAAAAATCTGATGTACCATCGAGGAATAATGACCGAAAAACACTTCCTCCTAGACCGTTTGGCCGATCTCAACCAAACTTAGCACGCTGATAGAGTATGTCGTGCTGAGTGAGAACATAGGTCGAAATCAAAAATCCGATGTACCATCGAGGAATAATCACCGAGAAACGCTTCCATAGACTTAACATGGGGGAAAAGTTTTCACGTGATTTTTTGTCAACAATTAAAATCTGCGCGTGATTTTCAAAAATTCCGGCGAAGCCCTTTTATTTTTTTAGCGTAAAAATTTACAATTTTAATCACAATTTAAAAACAAATTAACGATTTTTTAAACTTTTTTTAGCCGGAACAAAAGGTCAAGACGAAGAATTGTGCGATTGTTATGAAAAATACTGATTGTTTTAAAAAGTCACAATAAACTGATTACGTTGCTTAAGCTCGCTCAGCTCATTTCATTGCAATCGAGTATATCCATTGCATTCCTAGTATTCAAATTCTCACATTTATAGTGATTAGGGTAAAGACATTACTCCCATTCGAGTGTGTTTAGCAACCCAATTAATGGCCTTTGAAGTGGGTCTAGTGTTCCATATTTACTTTTTTTTTTTTTTTTTTTGAATGATAACGTTAAATGAATTGTACAAGAAATAAAATTCGCTATGGAAGTAATAATTTCTAGAGCCAGCAATATTGGTAAGTTTTGAATTTCTTGTTCATAATACTTTAGTCTCATGATTATTCCAGAAAATAGTTGTTTCGATGTAAAGTCCAATACTTTTGTTATATTGTTCATTAAAATCAGTCAATTTAAATTCCTGCATTTTCATTACTAATTTTGAAATTATGTTATTTCGTAATTTGGAGTATAGTAGCTCAGATTTAAATGTTCCATTCATTTATCTTTAAAATCAATTATATGTGTGTACTCAAACAGTACATGTCAAATGGCGCTAGTCTTTGTGGGGAAAACTTATCTTCACTCAGGCTACGTTACAGTCACTGGACGTAATAAGAGACACTAAAATTTTTCTTAAAATTCGGAATATCCGCCCTAGTTTAGGGCAAATGACAATTCTATTTTGGACATTTGTTTCCGTTGAATGTCAAAAATATTGTAGACTTCGAATGCTTATTAAATAACTTAAAAGGTAGAGAAAAAATTTTGTTGGTAGCTTAATTGCATATTTACTTTCCATTGTTAGACAACAAAACAAACTTCATCAATTATGCTTTCGGTATCTTGGATGCGGCTTTAAATCTAGTTATATTTGTGAATAATTGGGGGTTAGAAGTTGATCATTATAGTGGAAAATTCCTAACGTGTGTATTTAATTTACCTTCTTTTCCTTATGAAGACTGTGAAATTATAAAGCGTTTGTGATACCTGTATAAGGAAAACAAGCGATTTATACATTAGAAAAAGCAAGTACAAATTCGTTAGTATAATATCGTCCATCAAGATGACATCAAGGCAGTATTTACATATATGTATTCGTTCTCGAATTGTATTAAAAGATGGAGCAAGCAATATAACATATTGCAATTGACTTGTGAGAAATTTTCGTTTGATGATTTTGTAGTTATATTAGAAATAGATACCATGGTTATATCAGAAATAGACACAATCGAAAAGGACACCAAAGCTCTATCAGATTTTGACCTGAAAGATCTTGTTCACTTTCTAAGGAGTGAGAAGGAAAGTATTAAAGTCGAAAACTTGTTTATGGAAAATTACATGAAAAGGCACAACTTCCAGTACTCAGGCACACAGTCTGTAAAGATATCGGAAATCCTTCCGACGTTTCCGGAAGCCTCAATCTCGCAAAGACAAAGCAAAGATATTCTGAGCGTTGGGATAAGCTCATTATGTACTGACAAATCGTCGTATATTAGTAGCCTTGCAGAAGATACAGTGTACTGTGCTCTTCAAATAAGAACAAGTTGTCTGCAACACGAAATTGTTGCACTGGCAAACAGTGTAGATCGTGGTCTATATATTTTGTCTAAGAGGAAGAAACATTTGCAGGCAGAAATTGAAGCCAAACTGTATATTAAGTCGCTCCTTGAAGAACAATTAAACAAAATAACTTCTCTTAGTATAAAATGCATGACAGAGGATACATTTACAGCCCTTGTACGAAAAACGATAATTGAAATAAATACCCACATATCACGCAATCGATTTATGATCAGTCTACTGAGAGAGAAACTAGCAAATGTAGAGCGTAATATCAAAATTTCAGAAGATCTAGCTCAAACTCTATCATATCCAGATGTAACTTTGGAGGAAACAAAACATAAAAGTCTAAGTGACGAAATGCGTAAAAAATCCGAAGAAATTTGTATACTTAAGAGCAAAGCGATTGCTTCTTCAGGTGAACTGGGTAATAAGAGAAAAGAGTTGCATACGAATATTCGTATTTTGAAAGACATTACAGTAAGAATGGAACAACAAAGTGAAATAGTGAAAGATTTAAAGTTACAGGAGAAGTCTTTGCAAAAAGTTACCAGCAATTTAAAACAAAAGAAGCAGTTCCTTCAAGAAATGTTAATGGAACACAGTGCGCCTGACATTATGATATATATTAACTTGAAAAAGAAAGTGGATGACTTGAAACGTAGCTTATTGCTTTATGATAAGCGAAATCGAGTATTGAAAAGTAGTGGGTTTGTATCAATTGCTTGGAATCTTATAGTCGATAATACAGTGAAGAGGGCCGTAGACATCTGGAAGCAAATCGTCCTAGAACATAAGCCTTTATATGACAGAGATTCCAGACAAGAATCGACAAACAGTTCACAAGATTACTCTCTTGAGAAGAGGCGAGATACTTCTGTATCATTCCAAAATTATTTGCCGCTAGTCTCTGATTGGCTTTCTCGCAGAATAAAAAAAATGGATACCCCAAAACATTCAGCATATTCATCATCGTCATCGTCTTCTACTTCTTCTTCTTCGTCATCATCATCATCATCATCTCTTTCTTCGTTATCAAACTCTCCAACATCAACACAAGAATCATCGTTGATGACACTGGTAGATTCACCGAGCTCAGATGGCCTCTCTTGGTCATCAGTATTTTCTGTACAAGCGACTCTTCCAGAATCAAGTAGACGTCGTTCACCTTCATTTAGAAAAAGTTTTTTGGCAACACAACCACCTACCTGTTTTATAGGACGATACTCTTCGATAAGAAGAATTAGCGACGCCAGAAGGAGCACTGGATCTCTGGGGTTTAGTAATCCATCAGAACACACACTACAAACTTTGATACGTGACAACAGCGACGCCAGCAGAAGGAGTATTGTATCTCTGGGGTTTAGTAATCCGTCAGAACACACACTACAAACTTTGATAAGTGACAACAGCGACGTCAGAAGCAGTACTGTATCTCTGGGGTTTAGTAATCCGTCAGAACACACACTACACAATTCTTAAGTGAGAACATAAGAATTTTCGTTAAACCAAATTATAACAAATGAAGAGTGGAAATAACATCAATAACTTAGGTTTTATGAACAACCAATAATAAAGTGACAGTTTTAAAAATATGTGCAAACTAAATGCTTTACTGCAAGTTCAATTTTTCACAGTCATCTTATATAGAAAGAAATGTTTTAGATACTTTTAATGTGTGTGTATATAAGTTTATATACTTGCTGCTACTTTTGTATAGAGACTTTATATTGTTATATAACATTTATTTTAGCATCATTTACTTGTAGAATATACATACATTTATATGTTAAAAAACTTTGGTATCAAATACTGTATACTTGTTGTCACGGATTAGAATACTTGATTAATTCGTTTGTATTTTCGGTTCTTTCTCAGTAGTGGGATGTGAACTACCGTATTGAAACCGATAGTATCCTACCGGATATTTGAATCGTGCACCAAAGGCACAGGTGGTAGCCAGTATGATAAGGGTAGTATGTTGAACAGCATTGAAGTAAATACTCACAAGTATTGTCCCTAACCTTTAGTTTAATTTAGTTGCAGATGTAGCTTTGGAGAAAATTTTTAAAAAAGGTAACTGTATATTGACAAGTAATCGAATCCTGTTACACAAAACAATTTTCCCTAGTTTTTTTTTAATTCTCATTGGTGGTAACCAGGGTGTAACTCTCAAGAATAGTAAATAAATAAATAAATAAAATGTAATAAATCTTGGATGAGGAAAACCATTTTTGTATCTACCCAGAAATAAATAAATAAAAGAAACTGTAATTATGCATCTGACTTGTGTATTGTATGACGTTCACCTTCCCTTGATTGAAGTGTGCCCAAATGCATTGCAAGTTTAACCAGTCGCAAACCTGTTTAGGCCCCCATGTGAGAACGCTGAACTCGAACGGGGTAATGTGTGAAAATTTATTTGATTCTGTTCAACGACCGAAAGAAAAAAATAAAAATAAATAAATTTTGAAAAGGTGGTTATGTCTACTTTTGGGTTCCCCTCAAACTCTATCTGCACCCTTTCACTTTCAGTTGATTCTTTCTCTGTAACTATTACTGACTGTTGTTACTGAATCTACCCTTGTACCATTTTTGTTCAAACGTACCTAGATTCCCTAAACTACTGGGTTTTCTCTGTATTTGTTTGAAATAAAAATATTAGGTTTCAAATTTCATCTATTTAATTGGTATCTCAAGAAAAATTTAAATAAAATAAAAAATGTAATGTGTACAGTTATGAGTAGGGTATGTATGTATGTTCTGCAGACACTTTCCCCCTCCACCTCCTAACTACCAAAAAAATTATGAAGCCGCCACTGGCTATAGTACTTTAACACAGAATAATAACCCAAAGTGAGATCACATAGGCTTTTATGACATTTAAAATCAAACAAAAATGAGCTAACTATTTTGGATATTTTATATTTAATAAATCATGAAAAAATGTGTAATTTGTGGAGAATTAAAACAATTCCAAGAGTTCGCTAGAAATGGAAACAAGAGGTCTGATAACTGTAAAAGATGTTATAGAGCAGAGAATTTGAATAAAGAAGTTGAACAGGGTTTAAAATATTCTGGACCGTTGTTAGATTATTCACTCTCATCAAAAGAACGAGTGGTTGAAATACATAATAAAATGCTAGAGCATGACTTTATAAAAATAATGTATCTTTTCTTTAAGGATATAGACACACGATTTAAGATTTTAAGACCAGCTACATTATCAGAATGTAAGTTTGTAGATTCAACATATAACCCTGTAGGTTTTACATTACCAGCACCACAAGTTATTTTATTTAAAGATATAATACGTGTTGGTTTCCCACCATATTTTACTAGAAGGAACGAAATTACATCTTGTTATGACTTAACTAATGAAAGAAATATTAATAGTAAATGTGTTGTATGTGGAATTCCTGCATATTATAATGAGAACTTTTGTTCCATATCCCATATAAAACTTCATGATTGGGTACAAAAAAGATTACCAGAATTTAAAGAAAAGGGATATAATATCACTAACTACAAATCGCCACTAGATGACTAACGTAATTACTAAACACTTTCTTTGAAAAATTTTTTGCTTTAACATTAGTTGACTGACAATTTTGACCCTTTTTTTGACCAGCGCAGAAGGAACCAACTAATTATACAAAGTTACACGGCCAAAGTATTCCCATAACTACAATGTTAAAGTGAGATTGAATAGGCTTTTATGACATTTAAAATCATAAAAACTTACATCTAAAACTTATAACTTATAGCGCTTTCTTTAATTTAACAGATACTTTTTATTTGATTAAAATCGGTTCACGAATGCCTGAGTAATAAGATGAAATTTAGACTGTATATGAGTATTGAATAAATGCACAGCCAAATAGTATATATATTTTCATTCATCTAACTCACTGATACATGTATTCAGGCACACACACAATCCAGCTTGCTTGGTGAGAATAAAAAAATAAGTTGAACTAAAGCCAAGGTTATCTACTTCCATTGTATATGAGAATGATTCCACATGCAAGTTGTGTACGTGACTTCCATATGAACATAGCTGTAGTAGAAGTCACAAGTTGCATCCCCTCAGGCAGTCATGCATGTTTTTCTTCTCTTTCTTTTTAGTAATCAAGCAACATATGGAAGTGTAGTAATAACAATACCAATTCTGTCACGTTATATTGTCACGTTATATAGTTACAATTTTCTCTCTCTTCACAATCGAAAAAGTTTTAAAATTCTTAGTTGTAACGTGATGATTATGGCCTTCACGTGACAAACAGGGTTGGAAACTAACATTTTAACATGTTTTTCCAGAATTGTTAAAATTACGAATTAAGCTCTGAAACTATTACTAACGACTCGCTATGACATATGGTAAACATGATATTTTTTTGCAAACGATAACCAACCCTGTTTTTAATGGCGTACTCGAGGGATGTTATTTTTTAAAATCGTTATAATTTCGTTGTTTATTAATCGATTTTCAAAATTCAAACGACAAATGAATACTAACAACAAAACCAATTTTATAAAGTGCATAAATAATTGCATAACCCTCAGGATATTTCTCCCTTTTTCAATATCTCTACAAAATTTCATCAAACCGAAAAAGTAAAAAATACTAGCATAATCTACATAAAATTCTAAGACTTTTTAAAAGAATAATATTTTCCAGAAAGCTCAAAAATAAACCGGTAAAAAATTCCCGAAATTTTGAATTAGTTATAACTTAAATATTAACCGATTTTCAAAATTCAAACGGCAATCAATAGAGAAATAAATTTACTATCTATCGAATGTCTTCTAGGTTGTATAACTCTAAGGATATAATTACAAAAAACTCAAATAAATCCCTTATTTATACACGTATCTTTAAAATTTAAATGACATTATGTTCTGTATATCCAAAGGTCTTAGTTTTTTATAGTCTTGATACTATAAAAACACTTATACACTTAAAACATACTAAAAATTACAAGTTCGGATATTGATAATGGAATCTTCTGCTATTTTTTGGATTCATTTCTAAAGTGAAACAGATGTATTTTATAACCATTATCTAAATCTTTCAAACCCTCACACTTAAAAAACAGCTTATATTTTTTCAAATCTTTCAACACTTGCTCAGTTTCGTCATTATATCTTTGTGGTAATAACGTCTTATATTTCTCATCTAAATGTACTAAAACTCTTTCACCATAACGCTGTGTTAGAATCAATTTCCATAATGTTATCTCGTACGCTTTACCTTTTTCTAACTCATCTATGCGAAGGAATCTCAATGCTTTAACGTCATTTTTTTATTCAAATAAGTAGCCATAGCTTATTTCTTATAAGGAAAATGTTCGTTTTATGAGAAATTCATAAAACCAATCCTCATTTGAAATTCATAAAACCAATCCCCATTTGAAATTTACATACAGAATTTAACAGTTGGATAATTATCTTTTAGACCAGTGTATTTGATTTTTATTCCATCTTTAACGATCTCATCAATCATTTTATCTGTTAAGTGTTTTGTAAATCTAAGTGGAAGAAAGACCTTAAACACCTCACACTCAACTAAAATGCTCTTTTCAAACTTAGTTTTAATCTTTTCCATTTTCACAATCTTATATTTTGTACCTAATTCTAATTCTCTTAATCCAATAACTTGTTTTTGCTCAAGACTTCCAAGTTTATTTAAACCTCAATATGACTCGACATCGTATTTACACCATCTTCACCAAAATATTTTAATCATTTTTGGCAATTTCGTTTATAGAAAACATCACAAAAATACATTTAACTATCTAAAACTCTTCTACTACTTTCTCATTCTTAGAGTCATATGTAAAGCTCTTTTGTCCAATTAAAATCGCATAGCATATAGTATTATCAGCCACAGCTTCTGCAAAGTCTACTACAATCTTTATGTTTGTTCTCTCATTTACCGATACATTCTTCCTCTTACTACAATTAATCACATACATTGGTCTGTTATCTATAAACTCTTTAGGGTCATAGTACATTTCCGTATTGCCTCATGTTATTCTCTTCAATGCAGTATAATCTTCGTACATCTTAAAATAATCCCTGTTACCAATATCTAAGTTTCTTGATTCTTTTGGAAATACCTCACTCCTTCCATTCTTAAGATAGATATTCTTTACCTTACAATGATCAAACTTACTTGCATCTGCTGTTTGTTTACCACTTCTATCAGTTTGGAACATTACAACTACGAAATCAGGCATATCAAATTGTCTATAATTAAATTGAGTAGTAACATCAAACTCCGAGAAAGAGCCTACAACCGTCTTCTGAACACATTGATAAGTATGGAATGAAAACATGACTTTAGGTTCTTTAAGAATATTCAACTTTAACTTGTTTTCGTAATTAGATTCGTATTAAACAATAGGCATTCTTATCTCCATACTCTTTATTTTTATTTTTCCATCATGAGGAGCTGCTGCACCTGCTCCTGTTCCAACCCATTTGTACAGCGGGGGACACTTCTAAATGGGACAGCCATATGGAGATTTACGGCTAAGGTGTACCATTTAGAAGTGTCCCCCGCTGTACAAGACATCGTTATTGTTGTTAGCTTTTGTAAATGTTATTCTCAATCCACCTCTCCACCTAACCTCTTTATAACCACTTAAAAAGCCTGGAATTAATCTTAATGGGTACAAAACACTAAAGTCCTTTCGTAGACCAAGTTTATCATCCGTTTCAAATCCTGCTTGTTTTAAATATTCAACTTCTGGCTTGGAAATCTTTAATGTTCTAATAGCTGTAGATGTTATTCCAGGTAGTTCAATCTTATCTATAACAACGCCATGCTTTCTAGCCTCAATTTGAGAAAAGAATAATGGGAAGAAGTTATCTGCAAGTTTTATAGTATCATTTGCACCAAATGTTCCTCCAACTGATGCACAAACAACTTCAAAAGTCATATGACAATCTGCTTTGTGTGGATGTAAGAACCCATCCCCCACATCGAAATCAAACTCAATATCTTTGTTAGCTTCATTCAAATTATTAAATGTTCTTGTGTTAGCTTTAAAACTCTGTAACTCGTAACTCTCAATACTATCCATTTATTATAAAGAAAATTTTGAAACAACGCTTTTATGGCATAAAAGAATCATACATAATAACATTTAAAAATTTATAATCCCCATCCTAACTTAACCTTAGCATTCATAGCAGTACCAACTCCAAAAGCGGCTAAGCTTTCACCAATTGACGCATCACTACTAAATACCTTTTTCCATGCTTTAGTTTCTAATTCCTTATCTGCAATATGTCTTGACTCTGTATCTTTATATCGTGTTCCTTACAAGCCTCATGTAATGGGTTAATACCTTTATCACCTCTTTCTAATCTTTCTTGAAGTTTAGTCCCCGGACCACAGTACGACATACCAGAAATATGTAATTCAAATGGGAGTTTATTAATCAAATCATTTACTAATCCTTTTCCAAGCTTCTCATTATTCCAGAATCGTGGTGGTAATGTATTTAAGATCTTAATCAAATAACCTGTATCTTTTGGATCATTAGAAATAAATTGTGAAAGCTTATTATTAATCATACTCACTATACCTACTTTCTCAATATAAAAGTTATTTTTACCAGCCTTTTCTTCTCCATCTATAACTATTAACCGATCAATTAACTTTCTCACATCACCCATCCATATATATTCTTTAGGTATCTCTGTATATTGTTTAATTCCTTACCAGTCCTTCTAGGAGTTGGAGGTAAAGATGGTTTAATATAATCATCCCAAATAGGCTTGATAATATTAATGTACTTAGAACCTCTATTAGATGCTACTTTTTTTTATCTCGATTATATTTTTGGAAGGCAGCATCTGATTCTATTATTATTTCCTTGTACTGTTCAAAATCATCATCATCATAATCTTCAATGGTTTTATTAGTATTCATCGTTAACAATTCCCATAGACCTTCTATTCCTTTATAAGTTTTACCATTAATTATCAAATCATCACCATTCACTTTAACTTCAGAATTTCCTATCTTATTTATTATTTTTCCATCTTCTTCTACAGCTCTTATTCCAAAAACACTATCATTTCTTCTACTATAATATTTCGTTGTAATCTTACCAAATGATTGCGCTGTTGTTAAAGGTTCTACTCCTTCAACTTTGTCTTTAATTTGTTTTCTCATTTGTTTTATATCTCCTGTTATAGGCGTATTACTACTACTTGGGGAACTATCATAAGTTATCTTTTTAGGTGTTTCTACTAGACTAGGATCTATCGAAGCCGTCTTATGTACAGCTGGAACAAGTTCAGTTATTAGATTTTTATTTTGTTCTGCTACTTCTTTGATTTCACTTCCTAAATTTTGAATAGCATCAATTACAGGTTGTTCTTGCGTCTTAAATTTATCGTATATAGCTGCTCTTTCTTTCTTCCAAGAATTGAATCCCTTTATCAAGAACTCCTTTAACTTGATATTCTTATTAATTTCTTTCTCATAAATTTATTATATAGAAAACGAACAAACGTCAATAAATGTCAAAGAACGTCAAAGAATGTCAATAAACGTGAAAAAACGTCAAACGTTAAACGTCAATAAACGTGAAAAAACGTTAATAAATGTGAAAAACATCAAACGTTTAAGAAGTGTTTTATCTTGTTCCTATACTTACCATTGTTTACCTTCGTTGTCATATCAATTACTATAAAACCATAGTCTTCTTGTCAACATTTCGAATATATCTCTTTAAATTTATCATAAGACATATCTCCTCCAACAAACTCGTTATACACATGTTTAAGATTAGTATCATCTTGTCTGAATATGCATAGGAAGTTAACGTTATCTCTTATAAGCTGTTTAGGTACTCTTGAATATGTTTGTGCAAGATAGAAACAGTCTAAATGTCTATGTCTACCTCTTATAAAGTAATTTCTAACAGTATCTTGATTCTCCAAAATGTAATCGTCAAACACAACTATAGAGTATTTTTCACATTCATCAATAGGTACAATAGAATCATTACCGCTTAAGAACGTTGCTATTTGCTTCTTAAACTTTAGTTCTGTTTTTTCAAATCGATCTTTTAATTGTTCATACTTTGGCTGATTCATGCTTTTAGAATATATATAGAAGTAATTATTGTTTAACCAACCTGGCTGTAATAAAAAATTAAATAACAAAAAAGTTTTACCACATCCAGATGGACCCACAATAAGACATCGAATATCATCAGGTATAAGCTCTCCATTTGTTTTCTTAACTGTTGTTTCTTTTATCATCTCTTTTACATCCCGATTAATAGTTTTCTTACTCATTTATTATAGACAAAATCGTCTCTTTTATGATCTTATATTTTTAAGTTGTTCTCTGATCTTATGCAACGTATCTTTTATATATTCGTTATCCATTTCACCATTTAATGTTATTATCATCTCTAACTGTTCTTTAAATGAATTAATACAAGTGATAATGGTTTTATATTCGTCTTTTCTTTTGCTTATGTTTAACTTAGAAGACAAACCTGTTATTATAGCACTTCCAGTTGCAAGAGACGTTGTTAATATTGAATAAATTGTTACAGGCATAAAAATATTAATAAACCCAGTTGTTGCAAAAAGCATAACCGAAAACGTAGTATGCATATTTAACAATTCGTAGTTTTCTCTTTTTCTTCTTTAAACTGTATTCTAACTTTTGAATATCTTCTATTAACTTGATTACTTTCTCTCTTGGAATATCTCTAGGTAAATCAAATTCATTCATTTATTATATAATAAATGGCTAAGGTATTTAAGTTAACGAGTGATACTTGTTTTAAAGAAGAAACTAAATTACGAATTAAACAACAGTAACAACTACTTAAGCATAGGATTAGTTGGGTTTTACAGTACATATCTAACTCCAAACATAACAGAAAAAAGCAGTTTCTCATATGGTGATAGACAAGTTTTTATACCAGAAAGGCAATATAATTTAAAATCACTTAATGAGTATTTAAAATCTCAATCCATCAACATAACATTATCAGAAGATCATTTAAGAAATAGAGTTAAAATAGAAACTGATAGTAATGATGTTACAAATGGGGGGTATAGGTACTGTCCTCGGGTTTAATGTTCTTGAAGTTTTAGAAAATAACAAAACACATATTGGAAGTAAGTTGCCAAAGTTTCATCCGTTTGATACAATTAATGTTCACTGTAATATAGCAGATGGTATGTTTCTTAAAGATACAGAATACACACATAGAGAAACAGGAATTATATGATCATTTAAAACAGATGCTGAGTTTAAACATAGTATTATTTACGAGCCTACTTATCCATTATTTTTCCCTATATCCAAAGACAAGGTTGATAATTTTGAGATAAGGATAACAGATGAGAATGATTCCTTAATTGATTTTGGTGGAGCTACAACAACTGTACTTTTACAAACTAAGATTTTCTCTTAAATAAATAGGAAGATGTGTTCTATTAAAGGTTGTATGTTTAATGTTCCTTACAGTGAATTAAAGAATTTAAATATTGATCATATATTAACAAAGAAACAACTTAGCGATAAATCTAAGATAATTAAAGAAGGAAAAAGAGTGGATTTAACTCTAACTACTGCACAAATGAAAAAAGATTAAGAAAGACCATATGGTGGTTTTATTTTTACAATTCCAGCCATTTTAGCAGCTTCAGGTGCAGTCGGTTCATTAGCAGGTGGTGCAGCAGCGATTACTAAAACTGTACTTGATGCTAAGAAAAACAAACAAGCATTAGAAGAACAAAAAAGGCACAATATGGCTATGGAAGAAAAACATGGTGCAAGTATATTAAGGAAGTCAAAAAACTAAAACCATTGACCAACTTCGATATAGAGAGGTTGGTTAAAGAACTAAAGATAAAACGATTTAGAGGTGTATTTATGAGTGATGAACTTCCACAAAAACCCTATGTAAATGAGTGTGGTATAGTTAATCTCGATAAAACCAGAAAACATTGGTACTCATTGGATATGCTATTGGAAAGATAACAACATAAAGTACGTGTTCTATTCTTATGGCGGTGTTCCTCCTAAACAACTAATACAATATCTTGGTACTTAAAACTTATTTTATAATGACGAACGAATACAACTTTAATTCAGTTATATGTGGTCATCTTTGTGTTAAGGTTTTATATCTTCTAAATCAAGAGTATTCTTTTAGTGATGTTATTTATATGATTAAAAATGATTAAGTTTAAGTGCTTTTATGGTTTATATCCATAAAAGATTTGTTTTAAGATAAATGTGGAAGCTATACACAATAGATTTTTAGATTATTATCAGAAGCATGTAGATGAACTAGATGGACTAGTTAGTTATAATTTTTATCGGTATTTTCAGTATGTTAGTAAGATAGATTTAAAAGATAAAAACAATGTATATTATGTTATTGATTTTTGGAAAATGTTTATACCTAAATTTTTGTACACGGAAGAAGAGTTGAAAAAGTTATACCCAATAATTACCTTAAAGGACATGTTGTCAAATTATAACACCGGACCATTAAAATGCAGTAATTGTGGTAGTAGGTCATTAACAAAAGGTAGGAGTACATACATTTGTGATGATTGTTCTGTAGCGAATGGTTTTGTTTGCAGTACTAATGAAGGAATGAGAGCTGCTTGTGTGAGAAAACCATGGTATGATACTATAAAAAGATTTAAGTTACTGTTATCTCGTTTGCAAGCTTTACAGGATGGAATTATTCCCGAAGATGTGTTCAAGGTGTTAAATGATGAATTTAGAGATAAGCCAAAAGATTTAATATCAACAAAAGATGTTCTAGAAGTACTAAAGAAAAATAAATACACAAAATATTATGATGATGTCTATTTAATACACTATCACGTTACCGATCAAAAACCATTAAACTTACGATATATGGAAGAAACACTTATAAACGAGTTTGAAAACTTACACGAGACCTTTATAGAAATGTATCCAAAAAGAGTATTGTTTATTAACTTAAAATGTGAATTGTACTATCTGTTTAAAAAGCACGATGTTCATGTTGATATCGATTTTAAACAATCACCTAAAAAAATAGAGATGTTAAAGAAATGTTTTGAAAAATTAGAATGGGCATTTTCTGTATAATAAATGAGTATGGATATAATTGGTAATGTTAAAGATAGAAAAGGTGATATTGATATTAGTGAAGAAAGATTAAAATTGTTCTAGAATTTAAATGATGTTGTTAGCGTAAGTCAACTTAGATCAATAGAAGCTCAATTAGAGAACGATAGAAAACGATTTTAAGATGCATTAGAAACGTTACAAGACACATACATAAAGAAAGATTTTCAAAAGATTAGGATGGATACTACTAAATTGATTATGCAGAAAGAAACTATACCTTTATTATATCGATTGAGAACTAAGAATGTTAAAGACCCAATCTTTAGAATGTTCAATCTTTCTAATGGTTACAAATTTCTCTATAATGGAAAAATAATGCACATAGAATTAAGTTTGGATAAATACTTTCTAGAGATACATTTAGGTGATACTTTGATTGAAAATTTACCTTTTAACTTTAACAAGAACGATATAATTACAATTAAACCAAATAAAAATTCAGCTATGGAAGAAGGTCAATTATTGTTTGTTGTAATGTACATAGAAAGAGAACTTTCCTAAAGTCGTTTGCTATATAATAAATATGGATATTTTTGGTAACATTAAAAGTATAAAAGAAGAATCTAAAGAAGTTTTTACATCCTGGGTTGATTTTAAGAATAAAAGATTGGTTAATGTATCTAATGCTATTGATAAACAAGATGTAACATTAGAATAGCTTGAATCAGTGAAAGAAGAGTTTAATTTACGCGAAAAGAAATTGTTGAATTACCATGTCGATTGGCAGAAGATGATCTTGGGAAACCAGCCTTTTTTGTATATAATTTAGCTGCTGCCTACAAATTTCTTTATAGAAGTAGGTTAATGCATATAGAATCAAGTCTTAATAAACATCTTTTAGATCTATTTTTAAATGACGCTTTAGTTGAAAGTTTTCCATTACACTTTAATATGTATGATCAGTTAACAATTAGACCATCTAAAGATTCTGAATTGAAAGAAGGTAAATTATTATTGCTTATTATGTATATAGAAATAGAAGACGAAGGTGAAAACGAATCAAGTGATGATGATAATGTTAAAAGTATAATATTAGTTAGTGATAAATTTTAATTTTTTTGTTGATTTTCTATACAATAAATAATGATGATGTATTGTGTTAAATGTAAGAAATCAACAGATACAAAGAAATATACCATTATAATTGAACAAACAAAGAATGGATGATATCTAAAGAAAGGTATTTGTTCTGTATGCGGTGTTACTAAAACTCAATTCGTTAAAAAGAATGATTGACTATATGATGGTAAAGGTGTTAGAGAAGACATTATAGAAGAAATTCACAAACCATCTAGAAAAAACTTTGACAGATTAAGTGTGGTTATAAAAGGTATCGGTGATCTTTGGCAAGCTGATCTTGTAGAAATGGATAGTGGAGTATTAAAAGGTGATTCCAAATTAAATAAAGGCTATAAGTATCTGCTAACGATTATAGATGTGTTTTCGAAATATGCGTTTGCTGTTCCTGTTAAAGATAAGAGTGGTAAAAATGTTACAGAAGCATTCGAATCCATATTAAGAACGAGAAAACCTAGTAACTTACAAACTGATCAAGGTAAAGAGTTTTACAATAAAGAATTTAAGAAGTTGATGGAGGAAAATAAGATTAATCATTACTCAACCTATAGTGGTAAGAAAGCTTCTGTTGTTGAGAGATTCAATAGAACACTTAAACAAAACATGTGGAAAAGGTTAACAACACAAGGAAATTATAAATGGATAGAGATATTACCAACATTGGTTAGTGAGTATAATAATAGAGTACATAGAACAATTGGTTTAAAACCTATAGAAGTTCATAAGATGAATGAGCGAACAATATTGGAGAAAGTGTATAAGAAAGAATACAAGCGTGTTAAACCCAAATACAAATTAGGTGATCATGTTCGTATAAGTAAGTCGAAAGGATTATTTGAGAAAGGATATACACCTAATTGGTCAACAGAAGTATTTGTTATTAGTGAAGTTATTCCATCTAATCCGCCTACATATAGAATTAAAGATTTAGAAGAAGAGGATGTACAAGGTAGATTTTACGAACCAGAACTATTAAAGACGAAACTTAAAGATGAATACTTGGTGGAAAAGGTTTTGAGAAAGAAAGGTGATAAAGTATATGTTAAATGGCTAGGTTTTGATGATTCGCATAATAGTTGGATAGATAAAAGTAATGTTGTGATGTAAATAAATGTTGTCTTTTATGGTTATTATTCCATAAAAGGCGAACACAGGTTAATTCAATGCTACGAAGCTATGTCAAGATCGTGATGCCCCGGCAAAAAAAATATAAAAAATAAAAAATAAAGATTTTCTATATAATAAATATGAGTACTATGGATAATTCTCTTAGTTTAAATGATATTTGCTATGAACAGATTAAAGGTAATTATTGGTATGGTATTTTTGGTGATTTCAAATTGATTATAGATAAGAGTACAGGATATTTCAATGCTACTAAGTTGTGTCAGAATGATGGTAAGAGGTTTGATAACTGGTTAGAAAATAAACAATCAAAAGAGTTATTAGATTACTACAAAAAACTTCGAAGTTCCCGGGATTCTAGGAACTTCAGAAACTCATCTTACACAGTAAAACTAGCTGGTAACGAAATAAACAATCTAATCTCAGGAACATATATGTATAAAAAGATATTTCTCGCTATTGCTTTATGGGTATCACAAGACTCCTATGACAAATGCTATGATATTATCGAAGACTATTTCGTTTCTAATTTTAAACAAATTCAATAAGACCAAGAAGAGTTGCAAAGAAAAGTAGGAGAAATAGAACAAACAATGGAAAGATTAAAGATTCAAAACGAGGGCTTAAAAGAAATTGCAGCACCATATACAGATGATGTTTCAAAAGATAATTGTCTAATCATATATAAGAAGAACAAACCTAATGATCCTTTCCCTTATTATGCTATCAGATGTCAAAAGAGAAGTCTATATAAGCCTCTTAATGAAGCAGAAGAAAAATATCCGAATCATGTAATAATATACGAAAAGTTTAGAGATCCTAACAGTATTAAGCTATTCAACCTAATGCAGCAAGAAATAGATATTCGTAAAGGTAAGGGTAATGAGTTTTGGACATCACTATCGGAAGAAGAATTGATTAACAGTATAGATTGCTTGTATGATCAGCTAATATCTAATAATTAAGGTTATGACTTTTATGATATAATAATTAAGGCTACAACTTTTATGATATAATAACCATAGAAGGTAATTAGTTAAACATTAAACAAACCGTCTGTTGTAACATCGAATGCTAAATTCAATATACTACCTAAATCAGAATTATTACGATATTTTCTTATTATAACTCTCCAATCCACAAAATGTCTAAATAAATATATAAACTCTACAAAGAGGTGTTGATAAATTGAAATGTTATGCCAATGAACTCTGTCTTTGAACTCTGCAATAAATCCTTCTGTTAAATTTTGAAACATTGAAATTATTTCCCAATCTACTTTGTCAGCGTAATCTCTTATAAGGTTTTCTGATAATTGTTGAGTTCCAGATAAGCGCCACCAAGAAACTTTATCTGCATGTTCTCGTATAAAGGCTTCAGAGAGTTTGCTTCCATAAGATATAACATCAAAATCAACTTTGTCTATAAACTCATTAATAAATTCTTCAGATAGGTTTTGATTATACGATACTTCTCTCCAATGAACTCTATCTGCAAATTCTCTTATAAAGTCTTCTGATAAGTCTTAGCTTTCCGAAATAATCTCCCAATCAACTTTATCAGCTAATTATCTTATAAACTCTTCCGATAACTTTTTCCATGAACATATTTCACTCAAATTAACTTTCTCCTGATATTTGCGTATGAAATCTTCTGTAATGTGATCATAGTTATATTCCTCCTCATAATCATCATAACCTATAGATAACCATTGTTCATCAGTCAATGAATCTAATATCTCATCAGACAAGTTCATAACGTTTGTATAGAGAATGTTTTGTATAAGAAATGAGTTGTTTTCTTTAGCGGCTTTCTTGAACAAATGATCTAACATACCTATGGACACGCTAAAATTTATTTTGTCTTCATCATTATAACCACCAATATCTAAATGTTTACATACACAATCAAATATAGGTTTGTAAGATAATATTTCCTTAGCACTAGTCATATTCACCTGTTTGTTTTTATTCTTAGATTTTTTAAAATTTATTTCATTTTTGTTGGTTTTTCTATATAATAAATATGGAGAAAGAATTTCATTTATTACATGATAGACTTAAACTAATTCATCATGATCTTAAACTCTTAGCAGCACTACTAGAGAAGCAAATACTGTTAAAGGAAAAATAATTATTAATAATGCAACAAAAACATCTGATTCGAGTAGTGATGATGAATATAAATATGGTAATGATGATTATGACGATGATGAGTAAGTTTACAAAAATGATTTAATTTTAATATGTGTATATGTAACTTTGATGGGTTATTCTCATGAAAGTCATGTTCTAATACAACGCGTAATATGTAGACAATGGCAGGAGTGTACAATGTTAAGTGTTGTATTAGGATATATGGAAGTAAAAATAGTACAAAAATGATTAGAAATAATCCGGCGAAGGTAAAAATTGAGTAGTGAGATTTTCTATAAATTAAAAGATGAGTAATTATATTAGATTTACTGTAGTAGAGTTAAGGCGACAGTGTAAAGAAAGGGGAATCAAAAGATATTCCCGATTAAGAAAACATGAACTAATAAACATAATTAAATACTTGCAAATCAGATTAAACAAGTATGTACCATTAAGAGCTTCTTCCTATATTGAACTTCCCAAACCAATTAAAGATAAGAAAGCAGTGATTAATATTAAAAGTAAAGACAATAAATGTTTCTTGTATTCTATTGCAAGCTATTTAAAACCTATAGACAGATGTTCTCAGTATCAAAGACCTTCACATTATAAACAACTTGTTAATGAGTTGCAAAAGAAATATTGTGATAACATTAAATTTCCAGTACAATTAAAAGATATTCCAAAATTTGAAAGAAGAAGTAATATTTCTATCAATGTTTACAGCTATGACAAGAACTATAATGTATATCCACTTCAAATCAGAAAAACAAAGTAGGAAAAACATGTTAATTTATTATATGTAAAAGATGATCAAAATAATAATCATTTTTGTTGGATAAAAGACTTATCACGATTAATAAGAAGTCAAGTAACAAAACATACTGAGAAGTTATACTTTTGTGATAGATGTTTAACAAGACACTTTCGAAATGACAAGCAGTTACAGAACCATGAGTTATATTGTAAAGAGCATGAGGCTGTTAGAATAGAACTTCCAAAACCATACGACAATCAAATAGAGTTTCAAAACTATAATCGGTCATTAAGAGTTCCATTTGTCATATTTGCCGACTTTGAATGTATCTTATGTAAGTTAAAAATATAGTATAATTGTAGTAAAACAGTAAAATATCAAAAGCATGAACCAATGAGTTTTTGTTACTATGTGAAATATTCAAATGGGAACTATAAAGCCCCTGTTAGTTATATAGGTCCAGATGCTGCGAAAGTATTTATTGAAATGTTACAAAAAGAAGCAATAGAAATTATGAAAATATATAACAGGGTAGTTGATATGACCCCGCTTAGTGAGGAGGAAATAGAAGCTTATAACAGTTCGGATACTTGTCATATATGTTAGAAAAACTTGAATGACTTACCACCAGCTGTTGAGAAAAAATAAATATATTAAAGAAGAAAATAGAGTTCTACAAGGATAGAGATGATATGAGTGAAAAAATAAAAGAATGGAAGCATGACTTAAAAAGTGTTTGTATAAGATAAATAAAAATAAAGCAAAAGTATGTGATCATGATCATTTAACTGGAAAGTTTAGAGGTACAGCTCACAGTTATTGCAATTTAAACTATAAAAATCCCAACTTTGTTCCTGTATTTCTTCACAATTTAACTGGTTATGATACGCATTTGTTTATTAAGGAGTTAGCTTATGATACACAGAAAATTAAACTGATTGCAAATAATGAAGAAAGGTACATAACATATGAAAAATATGTAAAAGCAGGACCAAAAAAAGATGGAATAAATTTAAGATTTGTTGATTTATTTAGATTTATGTCAAAGAGTTTAGCAGAGTTAACTAGTAATTTAAAGCCAGAACCATTTCGAGAAACATTAAACTTTTTCCCGATTGATAAGCTTAATCTAGTTAATACTAAAGGTGATTATCCATTTGGTTATGTTGATTCATTTGAAAAATTAGAAGAACCTGTTCCATTATCTATAGACAAATTTACAAACAGATTAACAGGAGAAAAAATGAGTCCTGAACGTCATAAGCTTCATGTACGAGTTTGTAAAGAATTCGATCTGAAGTTAGTGAGGGACTTAACTGAACATTATAACAAAACAGATGTCCTTCAATTAACAGATATATATGAAAACTTTAGAGATGTGTGTTTAAAAGCACATGGATTAGATCCTGCTTGGTATTATACAGCACCGGGCCTATCGTGGGATGCAATGTTAAAGATGACTAAAATTAACTTAGAAATGTTGACTGATTATGATAAAATACTAATGCTAGAAAAGGGTATACGAGGAGGAATCTCACAATGTAATAAAAGATATGTAAAAGCTAACAACAAATATATGCAAGATTATAATAAAGATGAGTGTTCAACATACCTAGCATATCTAGACGCAAACAACTTATATGGGTGGGCGATGAATCAATACATGCCTTATAAAAACTTTAAATGGATTAAACCTTGCATAGGTATAATGAACATTCCAGATGACTCAGAAACTGGTTACATATTAGAAGTAGATTTAGAATATCCAAAGTATTTACACAACAAACATTCTGATTTACCATTAGCTCCAGAAAACATGTGTCCACCAGAATCTAAACAATCGAAACTACTAACAACACTTTATAATAAGGAGAGATATGTAATTCACTATAGGAACTTAAAACTATATTTGTCGCTTGGAATGAAATTAAAGAAAGTGCATAGAGTATTAGCATTCAAACAATCAGACTGGTTAAAGAAATACATCGATTTAAATACAAATATGAGAACGCAAGCTGAAAACAATTTTGAAGATTTTTATAAGCTCATGAATAACTCGATATTCGGAAAAACAATGGAAAATATTAGAAAGAGCCGCCCATACAATTAGAATGTGATCCTGAAAGAGTAGAAAAATTAATTGCAAAACCAAATTTTGATTACAGAACAATATTTACAGATAATTTATGTGCTATACATATGAAAAAAGAGCGTTTAACATTTAATAAGCCAATATATGTTGGCATGAGTGTATTAGAACTATCAAAACTATTAATGTATGATTTTCACTATAACACTATGAAGCCGAAATAAGGAAACAATATAGATTTATGTTATATGGATACTGATAGCTTTATATATGAGATTGAAACTGATGACTTTTAAAAAATATAGCAGAAATAGTTGACCAGTTTGATACGAGTGAATACGCGGAAAATAACATATATGGAGTGCCACTAATAAACAAAAAAGTAATAGGTAAGATGAAAGATGAGAATAAGGGTAAAATAATGACGGAGTTTATTGGATTGAGATCAAAGATGTATGCTTATAGAGTAGAAAATAAAGAAGAGAAAAAAGCTAAAGGAGTAACTAAAGCTGTAATATCAAAAGAGTTGCAGTTTAATGATTATAAAGAAAGTATATTTAAAAATGTAAAAACATATAAAGACGTAAACCTCATTAGGAGTTATAAGCACGATATATATAGCATAACCGTTCATAAGCTGGCACTAGATTCCTCGGACGATAAAAGATATATAGCGCGAGATGGTATAAATACATTAGCTTGGGGTCATTATGGGATAGAGTAAAAATGTGTAGTGTAGTTTTAGATGTAAGTTTTTATGATTTTAAATGTCATAAAAGCCTATGCGATCTCACTTTGGGTTATCCTTCTGTGTTAAAGTACTATAGCCAGTGGCGGCTTCATAATTTTTTTTGGTAGTTAGGAGGTGGAAGGGGAAAGTGTCTGCAGAACATACATACATACCCTACTGTTATTCTACATTTCTCTGGTAAAGCTGCACAGCATGTTCACCTTCTCTATCTGCATTACATTTACTATATTGAACATTACTACATATTCTTTTACAGCAAAAATTTTAAAAAAATCATTTTTACAAAAGTTCGCTTAAAATTTTAAAAATCCAAATTGCTATTACATCGTCTCGATTACTTATTAGAATCATTATGCATCATAGCTTTCAGTTTTATATTTTTATATACTGCAGGGAATTAAACATCCTGCCCCTTCAGGTTTTGTGTGCTATATTACTTATTTTGTCATAAATTATTCATTACAAATTAATCAAGCAGGAATACTCAACTGCTATTGCAATATTCATTAAATTCGCACACATCAACATTACATTCTTACCCAAACTTAACCTAAGATTAACCTACACACAAGTACATACATAAACAAAATACAAAATATCACAATATATATATATATATATATATATATATATATATATATATATATATATATATATATATATATATATATATATATATATATATATATATATATATATATATATATATATATATATATATCAGCACATATTAAGCATAGGGACGTGCACGAAAGCGAAACGGATATCTTTACCATAGTCTAATTTCCATAATTTTCTGTCTAATTTAGCGTTAAAAAATCTCTCAAGGTGAACAGTAGACTGATTTTTTAAATAAAAAGTATCGAAGACGGGATACGAACTTCGTACCATCAGTGACGTGGTGCAGCTGTACACATAAATATATATTTTTTCCATTTCCTTCGAGAGTGTATAAAATATTACTAAGCTACGTATAGACATTTCAGAACGCGTCACTACCGAATTCTCAAATTTTTCTTTGTATGTACCATTACGGTACTACCTAGTTAATTTGGTACAGGTTCATATTAAGTAATTTTTGTTATGCAAGGCTAAAGAGATATCGAAATTTCTATGGATTTAGTTACCTTCTACATTGCATACTGAAATAATGTGTACATGATATGTAAATTTTGATAACCCCCATTTTCCAAAGAGAAACTGTTTTGGTTTACATGTGAATGCTCGAAAAGCAGCTCTATAGGGAACAAGGTTATTACTCACACATCGTGCAAATGGTAGCTATCACTAACATAATCATTTCTTGATCGTCAAACTGTACTATGAAGTAGAATGAATTTGGTTCACTAGCCTGGTTTGATGTTTACACTTTCCAAACAATCATTATACTCACAACCTCGAACACAAATTTCAGGACCAATTTCACACCAAAAGTAAGGTCTGGGTTCCACTCTTTCCACCGGACATCGAACCTGGACAATAGGGTGACTGGGCTTCACTTTAACACTCCAGTTTTCTGCCTCTACGGATAGTGCTTTCTTTAGATACTTGGAGATGCGTTTCTATATTTTAAATTTATTCATTTTATATTGTTCGCTAACCGCGAACACCATCGTAGATTTCAAAAAATTAGTCTTCCTCAGAAGATACCCATTTATCACCACAAAGTTACTCCGCCATGAGGCCTTCAGCACCGAAGCACCAACTTCCTATTTTGTCCTCTATTCGTTCCGTCACTCGGTCCTTTGTTTTTTTTTTATGACCACTTTTAACATTCACCACTTTGGTTTTCTTTCGAAACTAATTTTTCACTTAAAATAATCCAAAATCTTCTATATTCCGCCGAAAATTATTCACAAAAACAAATCCGTACCATCCACTATGGATGCTACTCTTCAAGGCGTCTGTCTCACAAAGATTACGTAGACTGGCTGATAAATCTCGACAACAATAGGATGAGCAAATCGTGATTTAAGATGAAAAATACCGACCAATTAACTTTTGACACCTGATAATTCTTCGTTTACGTCAGATGATGCATGTAGAAGAAAGCAATGTTCGATTTAAAAAAATTTTGAGAATTTATGTGATGGATATTTATGAGATGGCCGAAAATATAAAAATTAGAAATTACTAAGATTTACGTAGAAAATTATAAAACTCTTATAGATGACTTCTAATTGCAAAATTCGATACGAAAATGTTCTGAAGACATAAAAAACACTGAAATATGAAGTTTTTACCACAAAAAATCACAAAACACAAGAAAATATACAACATGACACAAAAATCAATATACTACAATTCTACGAACTAACTAAACTAACCAAGACATCATTTTTCCTATTGACACGAAATACGGACATAAATTTATAGCAGAAAATACACGTCTATCTACAATATCTAATTTATTTATATATAGGGTGTTCCAAATTTTTTCGTCACATGATACCTGTCATCTTGGGAGGTATCAAGGGTGGATTGATTTAAATCATCTGACTTTTTAAAATAAAAATCGTTGATTTAAATCAAATTTCGAAATAAATTATTTTGAAAGGAAAATAAGAGAAATTCCATTTGTGTTCTGTTATTTCGATTATGGAAGATAATATAATGAAATGCAAATGTATGTAAAACACAGTATGAAAACGAAGGATGATTGGGGGGGGAAATCCCGTTTTAAACGGGTAACAGTTCAATCCTGCTTTTTTCTTTTCGTAACATAGTGTTTGTACAGGGAAAATCACCATCGACACTTAAGACGAAAATTCTTTAGTGTGCTCGTCTGTATGTTCAAAGATTATAGGAGCATATTTAGGGAGAGTCTGATCTGCTTTCAGAAACTTTAATATTTTGTACATTTTACGTAACTTAGCGAAATTTATGATTTTTTTTATATATTTCGTGCCGCAAGCTACCTCTGGGCCACCAGAAGTTTTACAAATATGTCCCTGTCAAATATCAATAACTTTTGTAATAAATTGTGCATGCTGATAAACGTTGCTGTACTTTTTCCTTAATGCTTTAGGAACATTGGGATTGAAAAAGATTAACGATCGGGGATTAATTCAAAATTCAACCCCAATACTTTCACTTAAATGGCATAATTAATATTTAATTCCTAATGTTTTCTCTTCAGTTCGCTACTTGTATTTTATGAGGAGAAAGATGTTATTTAAATAAAAGAAAAATCGATTTAAATAAAAAACAAATCAAGAAAAACGATTTCTTTTTAAAAAATGATCTTTTCCACACTGGTAGAAACGGAATTACTATAATGATTATTATTACTGCTTAATACACTATTACCTATTTCAGAGAGAGAAGATTCAATTGTGTGAATGTTTAGAACGTTCATCTTTTCTTATTATTATTGTAAAGAACTAGAATACAAAGATGGCACCTATTTGTGTAAACATCTACTGTGTAAATTCCATAGCCAGTTTTTTGTATTGGACAACTACGGCTTCCTTGCTTATACTGATAATCTGTATTTTCTACCTGTTTAAGGGAAAAGACAAATCTTCCAGTAAAGATACACAATTCTACCACTTCGTTATAGGCCTAATTATTTGTCCTACATTTGTCTAAACTTTTCTTTAGTAAGACTATCCATGGTTTTGGATTGATTATTTTAACAAAAGAAACACTGACCAAAGCTTAAAACACACTTTATTTTAAATTATAATTCATAATAGGAAGAGATAAACTGATGAACTGGACAGGAGGCTTACTTATTAATGAATTATGGCAAGGAAGTTTGGATAGCATAGACAAGAAGAAAATAAAAAGGACCCTTATAAGAACCAAAAAATGGCGGAACATGGTTAGTTGGAAAGTGAGCAAGAACACTTATGGGATTGGCTGAAGACCTCAACAAATAGAAGGAAAAAAAAAAGTACAATAATTATATATATGTCTGTTAGAAGAATTTTAACTTTTTGATAACAATGACTATATATATATATATATATATATATATATATATATATATATATATATATATATATATATATATATATATATATATATATATATATATATATATATATGTCTATGTTTTCATTTATTTTCGATATTGTCTGAAGAAGGATATGTTAGATATCCGAAACCGTTACGAATTGTAATTTAAAATAAAGTGTGTTTTAAGCTTTGGTCAGTGTTTCTTTTGTTAAACTTTTCTTGTTTTATGTTGTTGTTATTTGTCTAACTTCCAGTTAATTAATCCTTTAATGATCAATTTATGTACCTAAAGTTGAATTGAGATTTGAATATGTCACTCATTTAGATGTATACCTGACCTTGTCTGTAGTAGAACATCAACACTGCATTGGAAACTATGTTTTAAGCACGTTACATTAATAAAACAGTGGTCTGTTACAGTATATTTTGCATTACGCTTTTAGAAACTATTTTCAGAATTACTAATACCTGTTTTATTTAGATATAACTGCGTAATAATTTTACAAACGTATTGATAATACCTAGAAATATGTGGTAAGTATATTCGTTTGTGGAGTTTAGTTTGACAATACCTGTTATATATATAAATTAATATTGCAGTTTGATATCTTTATACTATCACTTAGGTGAGGAGTACAAAATTTGTTTGAAGGCACAAATTAAAGAACAGGAAAGACAGTTTTAGCTGTACACATGCAATAAAATACCTTTTCTTTCTTAATAATGATGGCGACTTCTCAACAGAAAGTATTTTGTGTTGTAAATTACTTATTACAGTTCAACGAGGTTTTATAGGGACTTCTAATCGTGATCTACAAAATGCCAACAAATTTCGTTGTTGGCATAACCAATTTGAAACTGGCTGTCCGTGCAAGGGAAAAGTACGGGACGACCAAGAATTTCTAAGGAGAATGTTGAGCGCGTTAAAGAGCCTTTCTTCCTAAGAAGTCCTAAAAAGTCCTAAAAAGTCTGTTAGGAAGGCCATTCGTCACCTTGCAATGCCAGTTATGACAGCATAGGAAGACGGTTTCATATGCATTTCTATCGCTTAGTAATGTTACAGGCTTAAAACCCTACTGACTATGCTGTGTTTTACAAATTCGCTGTTGTGCTGTGCTGCTTCAACATTTTAATTGGGACTCAAAAACTTATCAAGTAATACTTTATTATTATTATTATTATTATTATTATTATTATTATTATTATTATTATTATTATTATTATTATTATTATTATTATTATTATTATTATTATTATTATAGGTTCCATGGAAAGCAATATATTGGTTTAGTTGGTTTAGTAGAAGTTTCTAACTAAAATATATTTGGAAGTACCTGCTAGTTTTGCGATCACTAGAATAAATGGATATAATAGTAACAAACAAAAAAACAATTAAATACATATAATGTGTTTGTCCATGACGACAAATAGAGGAATAAACCACTTCATCGATAATTTCAAGCAAACCTTTTAATCAATCTAATTATAATACCCTATGTATTAAAACAAAGACCCCGCGATCCTTATATGTTTCTTCTTATGTAATGTGAATCAAATTAGCTGTACCATAAATAAGCATAATCACTGAAAATTATTAACACAGAGTAGGGAAATCTAGAAACCAAGGACAGCTATGTCATACAATAAGTGCTACCAGTATGGACACATAAACATCAACTGCAAATACTCTCACAGATGCAGACTTCTCTAACCATTAAATCATATATGAAAAAAAAAAAAAAAAAAACACAAAATTTCTTTCTTCTCCAATACCCTATGAGTTTTCTCGGGATTCTCTCCTTCCGAAACAAATGAAAAATTACCCTTATGAACCCTGCATACTTCTCACCCCCCACATTCCAGCTTCAAGGACAAAGACTACTGTGCCACAAGTAAAATTGAGTACCTAGTTCGGGTGCTAGTATGTCCGGAAAGAACGAGATTCTCAAGTACACTAGATTCTCTCCGGAAGATATCTCAGCAATAAGGACATATCCAAAGCCTTGCATCCAACAACTGAAGAATCTCCTGAAAAAAAACACAAGACAACGAATACACCACTTCTAAAAAGAAATAATCAAATATTCTTAAAGAGGTGATAGAATAAATCATCAGCAATTATATAATTGGTTATAGTAGTAGCTACCCGCACCGTGAAACCCACACAAACTCAATCACTACATGTCTTCATCAACAAGTGCACTGTAATCACTTTTTCTATGAAACAAATCAACATCCAAAATTCATCATAAGGGTAGGCATACGTTGGTATACAGAGAAACATTACAAATACAAGAAACACAAACATTAGAAATCACAGTATGTCCGAAAGTAACGGAACTTTTTTCTTTATAGACAACCAGTAACTCCATCCATTGAAGCAACACCGGAAAGCTGGATATCTTCTCAGCAAAACGAGATTACAATCATGAGAACCGATAAATGAAGTGTCATGTTATAGCAAGAAAAGTGAGTGTATCTGATGTCACCTCATTACAAAAATACGATGGAGCCAAGAGTCAATATTAAATTTTGTTTCAAACTAGGCAAGACATTTACACAAAAAGGTTGAAATGATGAAATAATGTATAGTGATGAGTGCTTATCTCGTTTGTGCTCGAATGTACACGGGCGTTTGAATGGTATACGCGAATCCGGGATGGTCCTTGGAAGACGACCCAAAGCCAGGCAGATCGAGAAACAAAAATCGTGATGAGTTCGTGGAATAAGAGAGAGGAAGAATCACCCACGATGCGAATTCGACTGTCAAATGAATGGCGAAGGAATTAAATACGACGAAAGACATGATTCCCGAAATTTTGACAAAGGATTTTAAGCGTAAAGTGACGTCCAAAAACCTGTTATCTTTGATATTGCAAAGACCTGATTAAACAGCCAGATGGGATAGAACATTCCTGAAATCGATTGTAACTGATCATGGGACTTTGTGCTTCAAACAAAACGACCCGCAAACAAAACGCCAAAGTGCTACGTGGAAGTCCCCAGGTTCTACGAAAACTAAAAAAACTGAATTTTCCAAAGTCACGTGAGAAAATAATGTTGATTTGTTTTTACGATTACAAAGGTACCATACTTCGGGAATTCGTTCCACACGGTCAACCTGTTAATAATGAATAGTATCTGGGTGTTATGAAGCATTTGTGGGAACGAATCGTTTTTGTGAGGCTCGAGTATCGAGCGAAAGGCAGTTGGTCATTATTGCACGACAACACACCAAATTACGAACCGTCGCAGTTCGTGACTTTTTGGCGAAGAAACAAATCTATTTGCTTCCCCATCCTTCGTATTCGCCTGATTTATAGCCATGTGACTATTTCCTATTCCCAAAATTATAATTGGTCATGAAAGGAACATTTTATGACAATGTTACACACGTCCAGTTAGTAGTAACGAGGATCATTGAGGCAATTCCGAAAAAAGACATTAAAAACACTATGCTAGCATTGGTTGAACGTGGCCAATGATGTATTGATGTGAAAGAGATGTATTTTGAATAAAAATAACTACATTTGTTAAAATATCTAATTTGCTTTGTTTAATTTTAAAAGTTTCGTTATTTTTTGACATACTTTGAAATTGTTATTGATAAAGACAAAGCTTCGGATAACAGAAGTTGACCAAAATCGTGTTCATCAATATTCCAAGAAAGTATTTCAGCTAATGTCTTAAATCATGAACCACAATATTGATCTTACGCTAGCCGAGGAAACTAACTTTACTAGAAGAATCAAACTGAATATACCTGGATTTACAATAATCAGACATGGTAGACCCAAATCTGGAGAAACTGCCACTATCAGTTCTAAAAAAGTCTCTCCCTAACGATAGATCATTCATATTAAAGTTCAGACAAATGAAAAATTTCGAACTTCATAACGAATTTATTATAATTTATTTTTAATCCATAAAAGCACATTAAAAATCAAAATTGCTTGGAGGTAAAAATTGAGAATAAAACTGTCGTTAAAAAAAATCTAGGCGCCAGACTCATATTTCTAATCATCATGGCGATCGGTGTCCAAGATTTTAGGGTCCTGGAAGTCATCATCAAATAAGAGATTATATACAGCCGCTAGACAGAGTGAACGTCTTTCAGCTACTAGTCAACGTACAACTGAAATTACTTATCACCATTGCAAACTGTTTTACAATAATCCAATCTTCAGCATAGGAGAATCTTTTAAAACAATATTTCTTTCCATAACAAATCTACTACTAGTAGCAGATATAAATTTTCAAAGAGAACTATTTGGAGATTCAGTAACAACAACAACAATGGAAAATGTTTACTTAAATACGTATATTGTGAACAGCCTGCTTGCTAATACTGAAGATTGAGATGCATTAGGTGAGTAACCTGAATTCAAAATTACGCTAGGAAAACACACGGCACTACCATCTCTTTTCCTCAATGTTATTCCTATATATATTGGCAATAGCCCTGTATCGCAATTTCGTAGAAGACTTCAACGAATCGCACGATCGGGAATCTTCTACAATTCCTCTTTAGAACTTTTCAACATTTCCCAGAGAGGGTTGACACAACACGAGAAAAGTGTTCTCTTTAGGAGATCAAACCCACAGAAATTCACAGGTCATCCTAATATGAAATAAAGTTGATGCAGGTGATTTCGTTGCTAAAATTTGCGAATAGAATGAAAAGTACTTGATGAAGTCTTATCTTGGTACAAAATTACGTAATTTATGGTATTTCCATACCGACGAGGCAGATGTGAATAAATATTTATCAGTATGTGTTACTGATGGTATGGTGAGTTAACTTTCCCTAACAGCACAAGATGTGCTAGGCATGTACAATTTAGGTGTCCCAGCTACTTTTTAGGTACTTGGTACATATGATATTCATGTGCTAAGTATGTACTTCAGCTACCTACACTTTTAGGTACTTGTTACACCTAATTGATATTTTCAACTATGTACCACAAATGTAGCATTTATATATCAAGCTTAGTTTCGCACTTTAACAGTCATTTGTTTTTATGTCGTCACTTGGAACACATATATGTCATGTTCTAGATATGCCCTTTAGGTACATTCTGTTTTAGATACCCTAACAGCACAAGATGTGCTAGGCATGCGCCATTTAGGTGTTCTAAACTCCCACATTTGATGCATTTGTTGCTTCTTTTTCTAAGCGATTGTGTACTAGAAGCAACAAATGCATCAATTTTATTAGATCGCAACTGTCACCGATCATTTGAAAGAACTTAGTATGCATATATCCATGTAACATATACGGCTTTTTTGGATGAATCAAGGCAAGTCCAAGAACCAATCAATTAAAGAAAAAGAAATTCTCTGTTCCGATTCAGACAAAATGACTTAAAACCTGAAAGCTGTACCACATATTATGCACACCAGCCTTGTGGAATTATTGACAGTAAGTTTTTTTCACAGGGCACATACCAAGTGCATGTAAAATGTCTATATAATACTTATAACTAAACCTGGTAATTAACACACAATTCTACCAACCTAAGATTGATTGCACTGCCAAACATATTTTCTAAGCTGGTTGAAAAGCTCCTAGTAAAAGGATTACACACTTACTTCAACAAAAGTAAACTATTTATACCAGAATAAAATGGGATTCAGACTCCAACACTGTACAAATCATTTATACTAATTTGTAATGACGTTCACAAGGCAATTAACAAAGAATACAACAATGGTACTACCACTATGAATGTAACAGAACCCTTCGATTTGATGTGGCAAGACGGTCTAATATGCAAATTAACTAATTATAACCTCCCAATCATCACCAACAGATGATGTTCGACTTCGTATCAAACAGCAGGAATGAACAATCAATTTCTGGATAGCATAGAATTAAATAGAAAAGTACCACAAGGACCAGCAATTGCTCCTTTCATACGTGAACGATACGGCTCTGTCACACAACTACCCCTACACAATTACGAATGTTTGCTGATGACATTGCTTACTGCATATGGGCTAGATCTAGCTACAAAATTTTTTTCAGGCTAAGAGACCAAAATCAAACAATTCTCATCATGATGTAACAAATGAAGACTCGAGCTGGATTAGACTAAGGCGCAACTAATTATAATCTTTTACTCACCAAAATTACTCACCTTCTGAGGCAAATTAAAATGCAAGATTAGATTATCAAAGTGAACGCTACAACCAGTGACGAAAATTTTCCGGAAAATTTTGAAACGGAAAATTTTCTGGAAAATTTTCCCGGAAAATTTTCCGATTTATAAAAACATACTCCACTTATTCCTACATCGTTGTTTAGTCGAGATGTAAGGTGGAAAATTTTCTTCTATATTTTTCCGGAAAATTTTCCGTTCTTAAAAAATATCAGTGATTAAGTAACAATTCGTCAGTATTCATAAAATTGATTGAATTCGTATATAGAAACGTTAAAAAGTGAAAGATCGTTGAAAGAATCTGAAAATTTTCATGGCTCAGACAATTTTCAGTACGATGTAAGAACTAGTGGAACAATTTTCCATGAATCGAAAAATTGTTTGTCCTGTACAATGAAAATTTTCCGGAAAATTTTCCGATTCATAAAAACATACTTCATTTATTCCTAAACCGTTGTCTTGTTGAGATGTGAGGTGGAAAATTTTCTTCTATATTTTTCCAGAAAATTTTCTGTTCTTAACAAATATCAGTGATTAAGTAACAATTCGTCAGTATTCATAAAATTGATTGAATTCGTATATAGAAACGTTAAAAAGTGAAAGATCTTTTAAAGAATCTGAAAACTTTCATGGCTTAGACAATTTTCAGTATTATGTAGAAACAAGTGGAACAATTTTCCATGAATCGAAAACTTGTCTGTCCTGTACAGCGATTAAAATTTTCCGGAAAATTTTCCGATTCATAAAAACATACTCCATTTATTCCTAAACCGTTGTCTAGTTGAGATGTGAGGTGGAAAATTTTCTTTTATATTTTTCCAGAAAATTTTCCGTTCTTAACAAATATCAGTGATTAAGTAACAAATCGTCAGTATTCATAAAATTGATTGAATTCATATATAGAAATGTTAAAAAGTGAAAGATCTTTTAAAGAATCTGAAAACTTTCATGGCTTAGACAATTTTCAGTATTATGTAGGAACAAGTGGAACAATTTTTCATGAATCGAAAAATTGTCTGTCCTGTACAGCGATTAAAATTTACCGGAAAATTTTGAAATGGAAAATTTTCCGATTCGTAAAAGAATATTCCACTTACTCCTACATCATTGTTTAATCGTGATGTGAGGTGAAAAATTTTCTTCTATAGAGGGAGAGAAACACTGTGTAAAATTTTATTTCCCAACTTGAAATACAAAATTTTTCGGTTCCCGAAAGCTAATTGGAAAATTATAATTTGTTTCTGATTAACTTTCCTCTACTGAAATTCAATTTTGTAGCTCTATGTGCAGTTAAATATAGTGGAAAATTTTCCACCTAACATCACTATACATAATATCCAAAATTGTCAGGCCTATGAAAAGTGTTTTCCACTTGTTTCTACATCGTGATGAAAATTTTCCGATCTATGAAAATTCCTCTCACTTGTTTCTACAGAGCAATAAAACTTTTCGATTCAGAAAACAGTTGTTTTACTTCCTGCTTCGAAATGATGAAAACTTTCCGACTGATAAAAAATTCTTCAATTTTTCCATATAAGGCAGAAAATATTTCGATTCATGAAAAATTGTTTAACTTGTTCCTACATAGTACTGAAAATTGTCTGAGCCATGAAAATTTTCAGATTCTTTCAACGATCTTTCAGTTTTTAACATTTTTATACATGAATTCAATCAATTTCATGATTGCTGAGGAATTGTTACTTGATTACTGATATTTTTTTAGAACGGAAAATTTTCCGGAAAAATATAGCGGAAAATTTTCCGCCTCACATCACTAGCTACAACTAAATTTCTAAGAGTATTACTCAGTGGCGTCATTTGGGACTTCGTGGGGGATCAATTTCCCTTTTGGATTTGAAATTTATATACATTTTAGCAAATAGAATAAGATTAAGCTAAGAAAAATGTGAACTTTTACTTATGTCAGAGAGTCTAGCCCCTTCCTATCAAGCAAAATCTAAAATGACGTTGCTGGCACTACCAATCACCTGGAATTAATTAAACACATACAAGCTACTAAGAAAAAAACACGAATTTAACATTGACTCAGAGCAAAATCTGTTATCAACCCACCCTTATACGTAAAAAGCACACATATACAAAGTGCCTATAAGAACAATATTGCAAATGAACAATACTCTTTAACATTGATAATATCTCGACATATCCAAATCCGACCGTTTCTGGCTTCGCAAAAGTTTCAATAGCTACGAGAAAGACCCTACACTTGAACTATACACAACAAGCTAATATACATTCCATTCGGAATATGTATAATAATGGACGTAAACAAACGACTCGTCCGCAAACTTCAAAAAAAGAATTTGTTCAAGAACATTTACAATGAAGATCTGCAGAACTCTGACATTCCCACGTAAAACCACTCTATAATCTCTATTATCCACAACCTTTAGAAAAAAACTAACAAATGCAACTTTTCCTTACTCCTTATACAGCGTTAACATACTATCCAAATAAACAAAAACACATTCCATGGACTCATAAAAGTCCAACTTGTATCTTTCTATAAATACTCTCCCTCTCAAGTACTTATCAATTGTAATGGGCAAAATAACATTATACTAGATGTCCGACTCATCCTATTGATGGGAGAATACTTATATCAATATATATGTATATATACATGGGGTGACCAGACGTCCTCTTTTACCCGGACATGATCTCTTTTTTTAGACTCTAAGAAGGCGTCTGGGGGGATTTTGTAGAAAATAGTCAAATGTTCCTTTTTTTTTTTTTGTCGGGTTCCATTATGAACCATACTACTCATACAAATTAGCATGTGAAGGAACTATATTTTTATCTGATTTTTGACAATAATAACAAAATTCCAATCTTTTTTATTAAAATAATTTTGAGAAATTTATTCTGCCTATTGACATGAAAAGTCAAGTTGAGCTAATGTAAGGTAGTGAAAACGTCCAAGGTCAATCCCCACACAATCCTGGCAGAGGAGAAGTTTCATCCGTGCAAGTTACAGATATTGCATCACTTAAATGAAGATGACCCCGATAGACACATGCAGATGGGTGAGTGGTTTGCAGATAAATTGGATGAAAATATCAATTTTACTAAAGTCTGTGTGTTGTTCAGTAATGAGGCTGTGTTTTGTGTCAATGGTGAACACACAAAATCTTCGATACTGGTCTCAAGGGACTTCACATTGGATGAGTCCGTCCAAACAACAGGATTACTAGTTAGTGTGCTGAAATCGATGGCAATTCAGACTTATTCCACCGAGTTCACCTTAATCTTGTAAAACGCATCAAATTATGCATTAAACAGCACGGAAATCATTTGAAAATAGTATTTGTTAATATTAAATTGACTAAAATTGCTTTTTGCCATGTACCCAGACTTTATGGACACCCTGAGGAATCTGTTATGTCATTTGAAAAGTTAGTGGTTATCCTTGTTTCCATGCAAAACTACATTAATTGAAATGTTTCCAGCTTTGAAGGCTTATTATCTTTCCCATGATAGCATCCTCCAACTTAATACTTTTTTTTTTTTTTTTTTTTTGAAAATAAATTACAGTGAGGCAAGGTTATGGTTTATTCATCACTTATGTCACTTTTCCATCATAACATTCTTGCTATGAAAAGGGAGAAGAATGCAGTTGCTGAAGTCATGTCTATTTTACAGAATGTTTTACAGGTCATACAGGAGAGATAAATGCATAGAAAAAAATAAAAGAGAAACGAGATGAGGAAGGGTATGATGTAGAATGTAAGAAATTGGAGGATGAAATTTCTCGTGTTTATATGTCACTTGTGGAATATCTTCAGAAATGGATACATCAGTATGAAGAGTTCTGTATTTTTAAATGGATGGATTTGAACTCAGTGTCAAGTTTGGAGGATGGGGAAAAACGATCGTTTATGTAAATGATAAACTAAATAGTTTTTGGTGTGAAAGTTGACGATGTAAAAACCTTTGATCAATTTTGTAATTTTCAGAGATTCTTAAATGCTGGTAATTTAGGAGATGATGAACAGGTATCAAGCAATATTTGGGTTAAATACTTTTCTGAATCAAGAAATGAAGAATGTTTCTGTAAGTTACTGAAAATTAATGAATTGTTTTTTCTCATTGGTTAGTCATAATGCTAGCGTTGAAAGAGTTTCCTCTTATTAATAGTAATGGATAAAGGAAAGAAGTAGATTGTCCATAGAAACAATTAAATTGCATGTGTGCAATATAATATTCAGGAATATTCATTTGTGATTTTTATAATTTCCTTTTGAAAAATAAACAATTGTTAGTGGAGATAAGAGCATCAAAGAAATATAATATAGCTGTAAATGAGAGCAATTAAACATGAGCAATTTGTACGAGAAAATATTTATACATCATTGGTGAATCAGTGTAGCGCTTTAAGTTTATTACTGTAATATAGTACACCATATTTTCTACTTAAAGTTTTGTACGCACTCTTACCGTTCAAACAATGATTTTTGTTCATAATCCCATGTTTAAGAAAGGAGTGTAAAATTTACAAATATTACTTAAAGCTCTCAGAATGTCTGTCTACATTATAAATAAATTCTTAAAACTTTCACGATATGCTAGTATGTGATATTGCTTTAGTCTTACAATCACCTCACCAACTTGAAACGATCATAGCCAACGCCCTTAGTCAACAATAAAGATATTACGGTAATTATTATAGGTGTATATTATTTCGGGCTACGTTATTTTAGACAAACGTTCTCCTTTTTCAAGACAGTAATCTGGTCATTCATATATGCGTATGCTCTTAACTCCTTTGGTTCAATTATAGATTTGATGGAAGCGAAAGTTGACCTAAAAAATAACCAATCAATGGAGGAATACAAAACTCATTGGAGATCGAATTTCATTTCTCACAAATTATAGCCAAAATATTCGATAGTAAATATGTTATTTTTTAAACTTCCTCTTCAAGCAATCTGTTTCAACTGACCACTAGAAAATTCGTCTTGAACTTGAGTAATAAATAAAGATTTCACCAAACTAGCTATGTAAGAAGCATCTTTTCTGAATAATCTTTTAACTTTGAAAAGGCAGTCTTCTTCTTCTTCTTCTTCTTCTTCTTTCTGAAACTCTCTTTCTCTACTCCTCCTCATTTTTCAAGCAACCACTGGTTAAAAGTTTCCACCAAAGACGCGCCAAAATCCCTAGTCAGCTGAGCGGGAAATGTCGAGACCGGTCAACCGGAAACAGCATGTGCTACTGACAGCAGCGCCTCTGAGCGGAAACTCTCGGAAAGACATGAAGAAAGGGATAGACGTGCTGGTAATTGCCAGAAAAAAAATAAACGCTCTTAAAAATATACCCTTTCCCACCTCTCCTCTTCCTTCACTACAGAAGACAGGAAAAAAAGGGAAAAAATGAGGTAGGAAATAGATGTAATAAAGCTAAAACAAAAAAGGAGGATATTATTCTTAGTTGTGGTCATTCCAGGAGTGAAGTGGTGCTTAAGCTTTTCCCCATAATTTGGTCCTTATATACCACACTATCGTATAATTTGTTTCTAGTTGTATTTTGTACTGTGCAACGAAAGTAAGATAAAGGAAAAATCAAACAGTAAAATTACACTGTGCGGACTACTGTGCATCTATTCACAGATGTCCAAATTTGGGTTCAATCAACCTTGAGCTTCATAAATAAGCGCAAGCCCAAATGGGCACGAGTCTTATAAGTAGTTAGTACTGATTTTAGAGTGCATAGCCCGCAGCTACGTAAATGAGTGTTAACAATTACAAATAGTACTTTGACACAACAGTTCTTTCCTGTGAATGAGAGAATATGAAATCTTCTGAGATGTAGCAGCGAGGATTCAGCATAAAGGGTTTTGGGGCTCTGTTGATACCCTTCGTATTTAGGTAATGAAAAATGAGTTATTAGTGATCGTGATTATGTAGCTCGGGTATATGTATTAGAATCCCGTTTGAACATAAATCTCTGACAGATATTTAATAGAAGAAATCCTCCCCCTGGTTTAGTGGCTACGTTGTGCGCCTTTCTTGTACAGGGTCCTGGTTTCGATTACCAGTGGGAGAGCCCTTGGGAACTAATGTTGCATGTGACACATTATAACTCCTTTAAAAATGTACAATTCTAAATTTAAATAAAACAATATGTCATAATTGAGAATCAAAATATACGATATTGACATGGCGATCTACAAAAAGAAGTGAAATCTAAACAAAAACACCAGAGGTGCAAAAAGTGAAGCCAAGTTCGTAAGCCTCAAAAAGTGTTGTGATGAGGATGGATGAGCCAAGTTCCTTGGTCACTGCATCTGAAACGAACACTGAAACTTGGCGCGAGGTGTTAACGAAAGTGATGTTAAGGAGATTTATGGATAGTATGGTGGGCGTGATGGGTTTGGGGCCGCCACCAACCTTAGGGATATCAACTTCGGTAAGGCGCTAATGCACATATACAGTATACTGCAGTAAGATTGGTGGTTCGAAACCCAGACAAGAAAACCTTATAGCCCCTATTCCTCCACAAAGTGTCAAGGAAAATGATGTTGACGAGTCTTAGGGATGGTGCTTGTGAGCCTGACGGGTTTTGGGGGCACCACTAGCCCTAGGGCTGAAATGTTCCGGCCATGAAACTAGGAACAGACATCTTGGTGTATTCGAATATGTTAGACACATCACGCCAAGTTTCAGTGTTCGTTTCAGATGCAGTGGCCAAGGAACTTGGCTCATCCATCCTCATCTCGACACTTTTTAGAGGCTGATGAACTTTGCTGCACTTTTTGCACCTCTAGTGTTTTTGTTCAGGTATAAAATACAGCATTATATTTAATTCTATCGATTGCAGAAATTTGTTCTTTAAAATATGTCTTTTCATGCAAAGTATTTAGTTTTACCAGTAAATCTCCTAAAACGTGTGCGCCAAAATAAACCAGCACCCTAATTTTCTAAACTCATTAATATTAAGTTTTATCCTAAAGCAGTGGTTCTCAAACTTTCCGATAACGTGGACCCCCTGTTCATTCTGAGTGATCCGCGGACCCCCTTGCAATGCTATCTAAATTTCATACGGTTTTAAAAATACACTAATTAGAATTATCATTGACAAGAAAAAGACCAGGAAAAATAATGCAATAAGTAGGTATCATATCTCTGAAGATGTTGCCGCTGTATGGTAACGAAAGCTCAGCACAGCAACACCTACTCTGGCAGCAATCCCGAGAACATTGGATTAATAGTAGACGCCAGCAAAGCTTCAAGATCATAATGCAATAAGTAATTTATTCTAAAGATAAATGATTTTTTCCTTAATATACGAAATTTCAATTGAAAATAGAATAATTTTCATGACTGAAAATCAATGTTTATTTATTAAAAAAAAAAAAAAAAGAAAATACACTTGATAAACTATGTTTTCAAATGTAGGGTCACTAATGTGAGGAATGAAATTCTGTGTGTTTTTCCATAATTACATTGAAATCTGGAATAAGTTTTGTCATCATCAATCTTAGGTCCAATTCTACATTAAGACGATTTCGTTTTAAGGTTTTAATACTGCAAAAAACCGAAAAGGTCTGCTCACATAAGTAAGTGGTAGGGAAAGGCGTCAAACGTTGAAATACATTTTTAGATAACTCTTCATACAACGCATAAGCAATGGTAAAAGTGAGGGGATTTCTACATTGGTGAAATAATTTTCAAACCAACCACTACCAGGTTGTGGGACAGAAAAATATTCTTGAAAACTTACAACTAATGCTCTCAAGTGTCCTACAAGTGTTTTGTGCATTTCAGCGGAGTTTTTTTTTTTTTTTTTTAACCTTAAGAATCAATGAAATGAGCACTGGAAATGATGAGTAGTTATTGTTTTGTACTCGGAACTGCACACAGCTGCAGTTTCTTAACCTTAAAAATACTTCTTGCATAACAGCTGCGAGTTCCATTTTATTACAACACATTTCAACTTTTAGACGTCGCGGACCCCCTAGCCAAGTCCAACGAATCCCCAGGGATCCGTGGACCCCACTTTGAGAGCCACGGTCCAGCCGTTCTTTATAGAGGTCACATCGCTACACAGTAGTTGCAAAAAGATGCTAATTCTTGTATATATGGTACTTAAAGTTGAATGAAGATGTCCCTCCTCTGTAGGTAATGTTTTTCCGATGTAATGTTCCTAAAGAGCAACCAATTGTATAGTTAGATTACAATATAAATCAGCTATTCTCATATTGCAGTAGAAGATTTAAAAGGGTATTTTCTATCATGCGCGGGTTGGAAACAGTGTTCGTAGTTTGAGGGAAATTTCCTTAATTTAGGGAAATTTCGTAATTAAACTTAGAAAAAGGGTTGGAAACAGTGTTCGCAGTATGAGGGAAATTTCCCTAATATAGGAAAATTTCGTAATTAAATTTAGAAAAAGGGTTGGACACTGTCCGTAGTTTGCGGGAAATTTCCCTAATCTAGGGAAATTTCGTAGGTATATTTAGCAAAAAGGGAATTTTTGTACAAAACGTGAAAAATTCAGGGAAATTCTCGTGCTGACTGATTGACCAATATATGCTAAAAAAAATTTCTTTGTTCTTCACAAATAAACCAATACAATAACAATAATTTGTGTGTGTTGACCGTAGTGTGATTTGCAAACATTGTTGGCTGGGTGTATTTGTGTCTATTTCTTGTTAAAAAAATCTTTCAGTTTTACGTTTCATGTTTATGCTGGCTAGGCTAAACGAGAAGGTAACGATGAGAAATGAATACAATGGTGGAATGAATAAAGTGGGATGAAATGGGAAAAACCCATGAAAATCCACAAACACTATGTTTGTCCATCACAAAGTCTACTTGGCACTAGTTGAGATGGAACCAGGGATGCCATGCATCAGAGGTGAACACTCTACCGCTGAGCCATCGTACCCCCCTTGTTAAAAATAAGTGAAAGAAAAAGCAAAAAAAAAAACAAAAACAAAAACAAAAAACAAAAAAAAAAACAAATGAATAAAACAAATGAGGTTGACACTTTTTTTTTTAATACAGCTAAATTAATCTTATCACATAGCGCCTGTCATAGGAATTGGACATTCAACTAGCTAGGGAAAATTTGATAAGAAAACGGAAAATTTTGTTTTAGTCGAGGGAAATTTCCATCAGGAAAGCTACGAACACTGGTTGGAATCGACTTGTTGTCACTAGGGGGCAAGACAATGTAAAAAAAATTGTGTGCATTGATAGTTTATGTTCTTTTTCATAACCTTTTTCATTGTGAGAAAATAAAACTAGATACGGGCAGAGATTAAAAATTGTGATCTTAGTAACTTATTTGTTTGTTTGTATTTTAGCAGGATGATAACACATCTTGAGAGTTAGTCTAAATTGTGTATTATGGTGCGCGTCTAGTAAGCTACGGTAAATAAAATAAAAAAAGTTTTCTCTTGTGGGGGGACTAGAATTGTCCCAATCGCCCCTCCTGGATCCGCCCCTGAGATAATGTCAATTCAACAACCTATTGTATAAGTAGTGTTATCACTCAAAATTACAACAGACCCCGCAAAAATAAAGGATACAAAATGATAACCATTATTTATAAAAGAAATTTAAGAAACACTTTTGAAATAAGTATGTTGAATAAAGCATGACATAAGGGTCCAATGGACCCTAGAAACTTTTTTGTCTTATTTTATGTTTCGAATATCTTTTCTGCTTTTTTTTTTTTTCGTTTTTACTATTCTCTGATAGACGCAGCGACCAGCCATAACAACAAGCAGTTGCCAATTGAATTCACATAAATGAGAAAGGTTAAAAAAAAAAAAAAAAAAAAAAAAAAACACACACAAGCAGAACTAAAAGCAATTTCTCTGGAGTCTGTCAGACCCCAGTGTGACCACGGAAGGTTAAGTTATAAAAATGAAAAACTGAAGTATATAGAAATTGACACAAAATTACAAAGATATTACATTATAAGACACAAATACTTACAAGTAAGGGACCATATGGTTGTCACGCAAATCAGATGCAGACATACGCCATCTGATTGAGCATGAAAAGATATGGAGAACACAGAAATTTAAGGTGCTAAGGGCCATAGGGAGCGGAGCGAGGAAAGAGGAAACATTGAATGTCGGCAAAATTGAAGAAAGTCAGGAATGACGGGAAAAGTTAATTTCTTGCAAACAGGGAAAGAATGTCAACCAAAAGAACGAAACTAAACATAACAAGGGTATCAAAGACGAAGAAAGATCATAATCAGGGTTGCCATCCGGACCGCAGTGTTGCCAGCGCTGGATAACATTGATATGGAAGGTATAACACAGTATAGCAATTCATGCACAAGGAAAAATATTAGTAACACAAAAGACAATTGAAAAGACTCTGTACACGTGCGTAAAATGGTTTAACGATAGTCGTGAGTGAATAATGTACATGAGAGAGGACAAATATAGACATGAAAGTGAAGGGGGTACACATGATAACACAGAAACGAAAGTGTTTGGGAGCATCGTTCCGTGATGATGATGATGATCGGTGTTCTTCCCGAAGGCAGGTTTTGATCTGAAGGTCCCTGGGCTGGATGAACCCATGGTGGTTTGCTATTGACTTCCATGGGATGACAATATATGTTTGTGTGTTGACCACGAATTCATTCGTGATCTTCACGTCAACTGCAATTAAACTACAAATGGTGCGTACTGTTCTCTATTTTCCTCCATTTGTATTCACGCGGGAGTAGTATTTACTCACGACTACGTTAAACCTTTTTACGCACGTATACAGAGTCTTTTCAATTGTCTTTTATGTTACTAATATTTTTCCTTGTGCATGAATTGCTATACTGTGCTATATCTTCCATATCAATGTTATGCAGCGCTGGCAATACTGCGGTCCGGATGGCAACCCTGATTACGATTTTTCTTCGTCCTTGATACCCTTGTTATGTTTAGTTTCTTTCTTTTGGTTGACTTTCTTTCCCTGTTTGTACGAAATTACCTTTTCCCGTCATTCCTGACTTTCTCCAATTTTGCCGACATTCAATGTTTCCTCTTTCCTCGCTCCGCTCCCTATGGCCCTTAGCACCTTAAATTTCTGTGTTCTCCATATCTTTTCATGCTCAATCAGATGGCGTATGTCTGCACCTGATTTGCGCGACAACCATATGGTCCCTTACTTGTTAGTCTCTTAATGTGAGCTAATGCTTGGAGGGACCACTTAATTCTCATTCCTTGCTTTTCAGTCTTTAATGCCTATGTCAATATACCTTATAGGAAATTTTGAAGTAACCAATTCCCTTTGTTAAAATGTGGGGAGTATGGAGAGTACCGACTTCTTTTAAAATAGTTATCGTCAAGTAAAATGTGGGAAATCTGAAGGACATTGATTTTCCTTTATGTAATTATCATCAAATATAATGTAGGAAATTTGGATATACATTTTACGTTGGGTATTTTCGTCTCTTTTGTTCCTGTTTCTCTTCTTTCTTACTCTCTCTCTCTCTTTTTTTTTTAAGTGTATCTTGTTGAGAAGAATTATTTGAAGTGCTACTGAACCATTTTTTCTCGCGTACTCCTAGACACAGTTCGCCATTCAATTGCGTACCCCTGAAGCTATTTAACATAAATTAAATCAAAATGAACTTATTAAACTTAATACACATGTTCTGTTGATTAAAAAAGGGGGACAAATAGTGACCCAACAAAAAGACAATCAGTATGACAATCAAAAGACGGTTTACAGGGGGATAAAGTGCACATCCGAAAAAATTAACATGGGAAATTTCAAAACATATGGGAGACATCGAGTTTTACTGAGAGGGATTTTTTCCCTCTCTCTCCCCGATAATTCGTACACTGAGGACAATGTTCAAAATTAAAAAAAAAAAAAGTAACTTTAGAACTAACCTTATAATGAGATGATTGAGCTTGTTTCCGGCACGCCAACTCCTCGATTCTTGGGCGAATCTTCGAGAGTGCGGGAATCAGAGCTGCTTCTGGATTCAAGCAATTTCTGTGCTTCGCTTTTATTGATGTTAATGCATATAAACCCTGTTCACACAAATATATTGATGGAAATGGAAGAAGTTGTGAAATAGCACTAATCATTCAATAAATTCTCAAACTATGATCATTCAATAAATATTGAAAATATACTATTTTAGGATTACGTACCTCCAGAAACATTTTCGCGTACCCCAGGTTGAATAGCGCTGATTTAGAGAGTTTCGAAATGTGGTGTTAAAAGAAAATGAAGATGATAAATTGGACAGAAAGAGTAATAAACGAAGATGTTTTAAAACGGATAGAAGAGAAGACGATGTCTTTAGGTAGCTTCCTTGGTAGGAAGGCCAACTGGATTGGGCACAACTTACAAATACTATCATGGAAGGAAAGATGGAAGAAAAGCGAAGAATAGAAAGAAGAAGATCACAACTTATCAATGATTTGAGAAATAGAAGAAACATTGGGAATTAAAAGATTACGATGAAGGTCGAAAAACATGGAAGAAACATTTGCAGGTTCAAATCTAGAATTGGAAAAAAAAAAGCATTAGTCAGGACTTGCGAATAGGTAGATTACTTAGCAATAATAATAATTGTAACTTAATAATGTATTTGAGTATTGTTATACAAGTATTACAACATTATACAGGGTATCCATAAAAATGCGTAAATGGAAAAGACAATTTTAGTCAATTTAATGTTAATGAATATTTTCAACATGATTTCCCTGCTGATTAATGCATAATTTGATGCGCTTTGCAAGATTAAGGTGAACTCGATTGAATAAGTCTGAATTGCCGTCGATTTCAGCACACTGACTGGTAATGTGTTCTGTCAATGGTTTATATTTCTAATCTTCATCTAGTAAACTTCTCTTTCAGCATACCCCAGAAAAAGAAATCAAGGGGGAAAAAGGTCTGGCGAACAAGGGGACCACTCCACATGACCTCTTGTTTCAATCCAATGAAGAAAATTGTCATTCAACCAATCTCTAACAGCAGCAAAATGGGCAGGAACCCCATCCTGCTGAAACCAATCTGGAAGTCCCTCAATCAAACTCTCAATGTCAGGCATCAATTTGTCTCTCAGCATGTTCAGATAAGTCTCACTAAGACAGGCTCTTTCGTTTCGTCTGAAGTCTTTGGTCGTCCGGAACGGGCTTTGTCCAGCACAGTCCCTGCTTCTTTAAACTTGGAGAGTAATTTTCCTGCGGCAGTAAAATCAAATAGGTTGACATGAGGTTGTCAAAGGTTAAATTCTTCCGCAGTTTGCGATATGACCATTCTTCTCGTCCACTTAAAAGTACCTACTCGTCTCGTTCTTCCTTCCATTCAATCTGGAAAAACAAAAACAAATTATTAGAATTCCCTATATACCCAAACTTTATTTACACACTCTACAGTAGATTTCCACTGTTCGTTAAGTGAATGTTGTGGAATTGAAATTTGGGAGTAATTATGTAGATTGTCCTTCTTTAACAAATAAAGTTTTTTTTTCAAATATGCTTAAAGCAACCATTAAATATACAGAAACCATTAAAAGTGTGATATTTTCCATAAGCAGAAGCTTTGCTTTGTTATAATTAAATATAAACTAATTATTTGCTGAGCAAAACTATATATTTTCATTAAAATTCAACATGTGTTACAGTTTCGCCAACTAACTCTTTGGCTTCATCAGATACTATGTGATACAGTATAACTGTACAATCGTATATACATACAACAGCTAAGATAACTTTCTTCTTCTTCTTCTTCTTCTTTTTTTTTGGGGGGGGGGCAGCAGCAAATCCCTTTCAATTATATTTATTTGAAAATTTCTATATAGATGCATTCTATTGTTGCCAATTACACAAAATGACGATCTTAACTAATTTAAACTAACAATTAATTAACTTAAACAATTAAGTAAATAATTACACACACACAGAAAGATATCTTAGCTGTTGTATGTACAGTATATACGATTGTACAGTTATACTGTATCACATAGTGTCTGATGAAGCCAAAGAGTTAGTTGGCGAAACTGTAACACGTGTTGAATTTTAATGAAAATATATAGTTTTGCTCAGCAAATAATTAGTTTATATTTCATTAAAAGTGAATTTTGAGAGAAGAGTTCTATCAATAGTGATTGTGAACAGTGAACATTGAAATACAGAAATCCTTGCAGAATGAAGTTCACGATTGAAATTATTATCCCTTAGTTTTGGCATTCTCAATCTAATGCTGCCAAATTGGCATAATTTAATTATGTAATTAAACTACTTGAAAATGTAAAATAATTTTTTTTAACTAATATGTATTCTATAGTATAAATTATCAGTTACTGGCGTGGGAGACTCGGAGTTCGTAACCCGGTGGAAATTCATGTGGTTCGAATCCCGCGTTAAGCTGTAGGTCTATGTCTCGTACAGCCTCGGTACTGAACGAGACACTAAAGTCAAATCTGTTCAAATTCAAATTCAGTTTCAATCACTAGCTTTTCCAATGTGTGAATTGTGTACTCCGCAAATTTTTTACTTATAATGTTGGTATTGGTAATATTTTGGATTGTAGATATATGGCATGTTCAGAAGAAGCCATCCTCTTCTCTGGTTTAGGGTTCCCCCAGAGCAGGGTTCTGTCTAGGAGATTTGTTTTTGGGTGGGGCAGGGAATTACAATTTTTCATTGAAAATGGTCCAAACTGCTGACAAAAGACGTATGCCCAGTGCTACCACAAACTTAATTTACCTTAATTACTTAACTAAGCGAGTCTCAGCAAAGTACAAGATGAACTTTCTTCTTATTTTGATGTGAGGAAAACGTGTGCCTAAATTTGTAAGTTACCTTCCTGAATACCCTGTCACAATGGGTGTCGACTCTACTTGTCACAACCAGTCTTATTCAAAGTGAATCTTGCATGAAGTTCCCACATGTGTGAGTACAGTGTATGAGAGGGAGTGAGTAGGAAAATGAGGAGGGGGAAAACCAGACAGAGACAAAACGAGAGATACATCATTTAGTACTGCTTGTACCACATCATTAAACTAACCACTGCGTTTCGCCAGAGGCCCACACGTCGTTCCGATAGCAGGAAACATTAGAAGCCCACAAAATCCATTCAATGTAGTACTCCAAATGCCCCCCGTGAGGTCCAAACACACTTTCCCTCACAAACCCCTCGAAGCAAAGCTCGATGACGTATTTTGTACCATGTACGTAGCATGCAATTTCTCAGCATGCAATCAGCTCATCTGGCGCACATCTGTAAAAGGCGAATTAAAAGACGAAGAGAGGAAGAAAAATTAGAGCGCAAAGTTCACACCATGTGAAGATACATAGATGATTTAGTATATAGTTTCATTTTCACAGTGAAAAAAAATTCTGTTTGTCGAAGATAACAAGGTTTCAGCGAGTTGTTGTATATAGAGTGATTCAAAACTTGACAAAATAATCTTTCATAAATTTTCACATTGTGTATACATTTTCTTTTATAATTCCAGACTCCTAATGTATTTATACTTTACTTGAAGATTTTTTTTTAAAAAAAGAAAGATCTTGGAACTTATCTGAACTACAATAAACTTGGCAAGGGAATATAAGTTCACTTGCTTATTGTACATGTGAACTTTCTTGCAGTATAAACCTTTGGTTTCCGAGGTATAGGTCATCAAAATTGCGGTTGTGGTTTGCAATTAAAGTATGTATATCGAACACGATTAACAGAACTCATCCGACCTTGATCAAACTCAGGAGTTATGAGTTTTCAAAGTAAAGTTTCGATTTAAGAGCATATATCTCGCTTATCCGGTCTTGATTAAATTTCACATGGAAGTAGTAAATCTTCACTTACTCTGTTTGTGTATGTGTGTGTGTGTAATATTTCCTTGTGGAGTCATCAAGCTTAGGGTTTGAATTTATATTTTAGGTGATGTACAGGATTCATAAGATTTTAGCCAACTTAGGAACTTAGGAACATCAAAACCTTGACTAATTTCCGGTCTTCTGCGTCGAGTATACCGGTAAGTTTATGGGGACCCTTCAGGTATATGTGTTTCATTGTCAAATATCGTCTAATAACACATGAATGAGATTATTTTAAAACAAATATTTGGGGTCCAAACCAACTACGGAGGGTCCAGGCCCCTCAACTTCCATAGAATCGGTGTTCGTAGTTGTAATTCTTTTCACATTTCCTTATGAAGATAATAATATTAGGCATATAACAACCATAACTTTTTCCAACCTTTGTTTTTATCATTTTCCATTCAACAGAAATATTTCAGCTACTACAGTGTGCTCTACTTTTCTTTGCCCCTTAGATTACATATATTATGTGATTTCACCACATGACGTTCTCAGCGCGTTTGTTTCTGAAAAATACCGGAATGTACACTCATGTCCAAAATTATTGTCGCATGTCTATAAATATGTTGTTGTGGGAATAGAATTTGATAACGAATTCGCCCTGTATTTCTTATACCGTAATATTAGTATGTGTATAATCGACAAAGACATGTATATGGCAAATTTCATGTCAAAAGAGCAGTAAATAAGAACAATAAAACGAAAATAAAACTTTCTTGTCCATTTAGCAACATTTTGTTTTACTCATTCAAATTTTCGTATTTATAATTTTTTCCTTATGAAATTTACTTCAATTATACATTTTCCGATTATACACATAGTATCAGTATTAAAAGTACCCTTCAAAATCAGTATCAAATTATATTTTTACAAGAAGACAGTTATAGATATGCGACAATCATTTTGGACATGAGTGTACAAGTCTCAATTTACTGGTAGAAGAGCACATTGCACTTTATTTATAAATTAGCTTGTAAACTTTTAATTTCCATTTGAATTAAATGGCAACTGTTTTTAAAAAGTATAGCAAAATAGGTTTTACAAATGTGTCTAGTTAAATTCAAGAGGTAGTTTTTCTTTTTCTTTTTCTTTCTTTCTTTTTCTTTTTCTTTTCTTTTTTTCTTTTTTCTTTTTTTTTTGCTGTATTTGAATCGTCATAACAATCATCATCGTGATATAACGCGAATAGGGGTGATTTGTCAGAATAATATCTAATATACAGACAAAATCCTGAAATATCTTTATTTTGTTAAAAGTCTAGTGTTTCAAGAATTGATAGATGTAAAGCGATGGAGAAAATCCGACTTCAACAACTAATGGAAGCCTATGTTTCTCTAAAAGACATTGCAAAGAGATCGTTTGAGAACACAAAACGCGTGAACCTTGTGGAAAATTCGTGTGAATTTGAAATTGAACCCAAAGAGTTCGATGCTTAGCTATGCTGGCAGTTCCGAATGTAGACCCTGATTTTTCTCTTAGTACAATAGTGTAGTGACAGTGAGAAGGCAAAATCTCTCCGAACAAAATGTGGAAGCTAACAATTTTGTCCTTCGGGAATTAAGGACAAGAAATAAATTGCATGCGCAGTACGAAGTTAAGCATATAAAAATATTTTCATCCTGGATACCAGTCGCATAGCATAGAAAGATTATATCTAATTACACAGCTTCACAAACAAAATAAGAGCTCCTCCGTGGCTAAGCGGTTATTAGTGTACGCGCCTTTGGCGTGGTAGACCCGGGTTCGATTCCTTGCGGTAGCTCATGTAGTTCGGATTCCACGTTATTCAGTAGGTCCCGTCTCATATAGCCTCGCTGCTGAAAATGACGTTACAATCAATTAAATTCAATTTAAAAAATATAAAAGTTGTGTGCACCGAACCCTATTGTGTGAATTCGCTGAATTTTGTTATACAGAATCCACATTTCGAAACCCCAGCACGATCGATCGCGTCAATTTTTGTTTATGATCGAAAAACATTATCGATTTTAGATAGGGAGGATGCACGTAACACAGCCATACAAAAAAAAAAAAAAAAGTTTTGTGCAGCGTATTCCAGGATTCCATGTATTTTGGTACACAGAATCCAAATTTCGAAATCCCAGGACGATTGACTTCTTCAATTATGTTTTATGGGTTAGAAGCGTATGTGCTGTCTTACATACCAAAATTCGCTTAAGTTTTTCGGCAATAAAAAAATGACATGGTTGATTGTCTTGGGGTTTCGAAATTTGGATTCTGTGTACCAAAATACATCGAATTCATATCCTGGGGACCAATGCACAGAACTTTTCTTTTTCGTATGTGTGTGTCTTACGTGTATTCTTCCTATGCAAAACCGTTCAAGTTTTTCGCCCATAAAAAAATTGATACAGTCGATTGTTTTGGTGTTTCGAAATTTTGGATTCTGCGTAACAAAATGTATCGCTGCACACAACTTTTATTTTTTCGTGTGTGGCTATGTTATTATTCGATAATACAAAACCAATTGTGAATAATAATAATAATAATAATAATAATAATAATAATAATAATAATAATAATAATAATAATAATAATAATAATAATAATTACTTATTTTAATACAAAATTGTTTGTTAGGTTTGACTGTAATTTGACAACGGTTTTATAACGGAAATTTCGTCAACAATTTTTTTGTAATTTGGCTGATCAATTTTTGGATGAAAATACGATGAACTAAAATACATTCTAAATGTCGTTAATCCTTTTACTTTTCTTTTCCGTTCTTTATTCTAAGAGATAACTTATAGTCTCTCTCTCTTTTCAGATAATTTTGGGAATTCAAATCAGTAAGTTAGGAAGCCAGTCAACCTCCTTTCTGCTCAATATTACTTCTTGTCAGTTTGACCGTGCGTTACATCTACAGAAGTTATTATTTTTTTTTTTCCCTTCGCCCTCTCGAGTAGTTGTATTAGAGAATTTAACCCTGTTCGTAATTTGCATTCGGAAATGACACATCCTGTGTATTTGGGAATGGATTAGCGTATCATTAGCACCGCTGTCACCATGACAAATGACAGGTTATGTAGGAACCAGGTGCGGGGAGGGTTTGAAATACGAATTGAAATGAAATTTCAACAGCGTCGCTTACCCTCATGGGAGGAATGCAAAACATCACCCGCTAAAGGGAAGAGAAGTGAAAGGGCGCAGGGGGGGGGGAGTATGTAGAAACGAAAAGAGCATTTGAATTGTCAGTATGTGGGCTATGTGTATATAGAAGCATACATGCACATACATTGAGTATGTGGTGGTGGTGGTGGTAGTATAATTAATGTGATTGTAGTTAACACTATTACTTATGGTAAATGAAAGGGTGGACAGAATTGCAGAAGACTCAAAGCTGTAACCAGCAGGAGATTGACACATATATGTATGTTAACGTTTCTGATCTCTCAAAAATTGTGTTCCCCTAGAAACTGGAGATTTTATACAAGACACCGTGCTGGTAAATTTTAGTCAATATTTTAAAAAAATATGTTGTTATGAGTTGGTATGTTTTTTTTTTTTTTATTTTAACGTCCCATGTCGTACACCAAGGCTACGGCTGGTGATAATGATAATAACTTATGTGGTGGAATGAAAAAAAATGCGAGAAAACTGGAGAACTCCGAGAAAACCCATGCCCAAAATGTTTCTCTAACTAAAGGCCTTGTTAGCAAGATAAAGAATCGAACCAGAGACTTCACTCATCAGATATGAGTGCTCAACCACCAGTGGCGTAGCAGCTACCCCCGCAACCCCCGCAGTGCGGGGGGGCCCGAGCTATAGGGGGCCCCGAAGTCTTGCGATGAATAAAGTTTTAAAGAAATAAAACTTCAACCTTACTTTTGTTGGCTTTACAAATAGGGCCTCTTCTCTATACTTTGCGGGGGAGGGGGGGCAAAAGTGTGCTACGCCACTGTCAACCACTAAGACACAGTGGCGCCACTTATTTGTTATAGTCATAAATACCAGGAAAATGTTCACATCTAGATTCCAGAATCCAATTCTTCATAACATTAAATGAAAAGAATTAAAATCTTTCCGTGTAACGTCCCGTGATTCTGTCCTTTAGGCTAAGGGAGAGGATCATTAAGGCAAATATACGATTATGGAAGAAATGGTGGAATGAGAAAGTGGGAGGAAACTGAAGTACCCCGAGAAAACTCATGGACGCAATGTTGTCCACCACAAACTTACTCGACTAGGAATCGAATAAGAGACCCCACGCACCAGAGATAACTGCTTTCTTTACCACTGAGCCACACTGTCCCTTTTTATTACATTAAGTTGAGGCACCATGTTTTATTCCCCCACACTCCACACTCAATATTTCCACAAAAAAAAAATTCTCAGTACATAGTAACAAGAGAATAATACTGTTGATGTGTTTATTACAACCACTTTGTCAAAGCAAAAAGGTGGAACTTTTGAGGAAATTTTATTGAGCATGTAATGACGAAAAAGTAAAACAGTCTTTGCTTGAAGGTGATTTGTTATTTATTTCTTCTGGTATTTGTAAGTCAAAAGTTTACATACATCCACTCAATAAAGGTATCTTAATTTGTTTGATAGTTCATACCTAGTCATTCAATGTAGTGTCTCATGAAGGTTACGTATCCACTCAGCGAACGTAGTTTTATTCGTTTCAGAGTTTCGTATTACCAATTAACATACTGCCTTCCCTTGTACACTCATGTCCAAAATGATTGTCGCATATCTATAACTGTCTTCTTGTAAGAATATAACTTGATAATGATTTTACAGGGTACTTTTAATACTGATACGATGTGTATAACTACAGGGAAATGTATATTTGTGAAAAATTTCATAAGAAAAGAATTATAAATATGAAAATTATAATGAGTAAAACAAAATATTGCTAAATGGACAAGAAAGTTTTATTTTCGTTTTATTGTTCTAATTTACTGCTCTTTTGACATGATATTTGCCACATACATGTCTTTGCCGATTATACACATACTAACATTATAAGAAATACCGGCCGAATTCGTTAACAAAATTATATTCCTAGAACAACATATTTATAGACATGCGACAATAATTTTGGACATTAGAGTACCATGTTTAGTAGCGATCTTACTTCTATTAATTTCAGAGTTGATTCGTTGATTTGGATTTAACTTTCCTTTTCAGCACTGAGGATGTAGGATCCAAAGTACATAATGCTCAACTGGAAATCCCCAACATAATGCCCAAGTTCTAACGACGACCGTACATCTTCATTTGGCAAAAAAAAAAAAAAAAAAAAAAAAAGTATATCTAGCAATAGTATTTTAATTGGTTCCAGACTACGTACATTCACTTAACTTTTTTTTTTTTTTTTGCGCTTCCAGATTTTACGTACGTATATCAAAGGTATGTACCGTCATAGGTTCAAGACATTACGTGCTTTAAGTACCTTCTAGATAGGGATGCTCACGAGGCAAGACGAGACACAGAATTTCCGTGGTTGATTCGAGACGAAGCAGAGGTCTTTCAAGAGAAACTCATTCTCTTCGGCGACGAAATACCACTTTCATGGCAGTTTTTCAAGACAAGACAGCGTCAATTTTTATCTCGTAGGAAACTTACTTCTAGATTTTGCGTGTAACTACTTAGATAAAATACGAATACTTCATTTACTTCAGACCTTACGTACTGCAACTCTCCAAACGGATGTATGTGCATATGTATGTTCCAGTATAACTCTGAAATGACTGCAGGAATGTTAACCAAACTTCCTGCATATGTTGCTTATAGTTTGGAGAAGAGTACTGTTGGAGTAACACCCTCTAATACATCTAGGGGGAGAGAAGGAGAAAAGAGTGAAAGATATATAAAATGATCAAAAACGACTGATATTAGTATCGAATCCATAGTTTTTCGGGTTTCTTATATAAATAGTGACACTTTCGATGTAGCTTAAGCTTGATTTAAGCCCTCATTGGCATCCGAGCGGGTGACACGTAAAAATATCAAAAAAGACCGATATTAGTGTCGAATCATTAATTTTCAGCAGCAATAAGTTAATTGGTGGCGATTGTGACAGCGTTGAAGTCCAAATTCAGGCTCTAGTAGTGGCAAGACCCTTGAGCACAATTGAGGGAATGAGAGGAGCAGACAAAAATGAGAAGAAAGGAATGATATTAGTGTTGAATCTGTAGTTTTCGATATCGTTTAGAAAAGAATAGGACTCCAGATGCCAAGGTCAGCCTCATTACACCCTGGAGGGTAGAATTGTGTCATGTAGAAATAATTAAGAATGAACGTTATTAGTGTTGAATCTATAGATTTTGGGGCAACTGAAATCAATAGTGACTATACCAATGTCGTTTAAATCCAAGTTCATCCCTATTTGCAGAGGGCGGTAAGAAGGAGGTGAAAAATAAAATGTCAAGAGTGACTTAGATTTATGTCGTACTCATAGTTTTACGGGTCAGGAAAACGTCTGACGCGTTTGAAATTACTTTTGGAAGATACTACCTACTTTAAACTGGACTTTTAAAAATCATATCGCAAGTAGCAACAAAGCTTCCGACCGTTGGCGCGTACTCGGCTTTTAGTTTTCTACGCTTACCCTTTCATCAAGTGCTTTCATTCAATCTGTCTTTTGTTGTACTTGCAAGCGATACTTTAGGTCCTTCGCAGAGCATCATAGCATCACTGGTTGTTCATTGGCTATTGACTTGTCGCCAGGGTAAAACAATTGTGTCAAGCTTAAATGGAACACTAAATGCAAGGTTGCCCGCCAGTAACTTCGTTAGTGGAATCCAGCGTGTGGCATGCTTGCACGTTTTCCAATCAAGTCGGATCTAAGCTTGCCGACTTCCAAAGCAAGGTTACAGCAAGCAGTTTGCAAGTTGTCTCTGCTATTAGGAATCAATTTTATTAAAGACATATTCTAGTAGGTAGGGTGTTTTAATATTTATGCAAAAACTAGAGATATTCTGTATTTTTATCATTACATTTTTATTTTCTCATAAGCCTATTCCCCCGTGCGAATAACGGGCATTTCAGCTTTTTTTTTCTTTTGACACTACCAAACATAAATTTTAATGCACTTTTGACATGTACATTTTAGTATACAATAAGCCTTGGAATGTATTTCGACTGGCTAATTTTTATAACAGAATAATGCATACCCAACAAAAATGAAATGAAATATTTCACATTACTTTGACGAGAGAAAAAAAAAAATCTGTCTGCAAATTTGGTTCCGGATGTTGGGTAACATCCTATACTGTATATGTTTGACAGTACTAGCTTTGAATATAAAATACTTGTCCTTTTTCAGTTATCCATATTCTTTTATATTTCTAACCACATACGCATATGGACTTCTTTCTCTTCGACTCTATTACAGAGTATATATATATCCAGTAAAATGTCTTTAGTGGAAGGGTCAATCTCTTTTTTTATATGTACTTTTCGCTGCTTTTATTCTATACATAAGCGGTTTTCTCATTTTAGTGCGTTAAAAACGAAAGAGAAGAATAAAAGGAGAAGGCAAGAGCTAAGAAAGGAAAGCAAGAAGAAGAAGAGGAAAGATAAAATGAAATAAAATAGGAGGGGGAGAAAAAACTTCACACAAACCTCCTCATAGAATTTGTTCCAACCGGCTGCTTCTACATCGAACTGCAATCTAGGTGGACAAGAAAGAGGTCGGGTCGCTCAAGGGTGACGACGACTGCGCTATCTCTAGTCCAGTTCGAGAACTACAAGTAGCTAGGGAAAGCATTGAGCCTTAGCTAATCCTTAAGAACTCACCTCCCGTGGCTTTTTTCCCCTTTTTTTAAAAGTTTTATTTCAATCTGTTCCTTGCCTCTAGTAAGTGCTAAAAGCAATAGAGATAAAAATAGTTGACGTCAAAACGAGAGATACAGTTTCTTCTTTGTCAAAAAGAAACATTTTTAAAATTACATTTAAACTTTGTCGTCAAAATATTTACAGCCGATTTAAACTATTTAGATGAATGAATTACAAGTCTGAAAATTTTTGCACGAAAATCTTTTTTTATAATTATTGCTATGATTTAAGCTTAACACAGTCCCTGTTTGGCGTCGACTTAATAATTTAAAATTTAAAATTGCTGGTGTTGACTTTAGTAGATTGTAATAATTTAGAGTAAAAATGCTAGTGTGTACATTAATTCATTTAATAATTAAGGATTAAAGATATCAACGTCGTCTTTCAACGATAGGTATTTACACATTTTTATTTTATTTTATTTAATATATTGGGCAAAGATTGCTATTTTATCTGGCAATAGCTATGAATTAAAAGAAGAAGAAGAAAAAATGTTGTATAAATGTTATGAATAATCTTCATTTAAAAATATTTTGTTCATTTATTGTAATCCGATTACTATGGTAACTGTTTCCGTTATGTTTTTGTTTTGTAAATAATAATCATGTATAATAGGAACGCCATATAATCAATAAGTGTATCGAATTGCTGGGAAACATTAATAACTATATTGAAAATATACTGAATCTAAGTGACTAAAAGTAGTGTGTAGTTCTTGTATTATCGTCGTAGTAGATAGCAACAATATTATATATGAGTTTTGATACTACTACTAGTAGCAGAGACAATTTGCAAACCGCTTGCATCGCAAATCGACCAAGCTTGCATCCAATTGAATTGGAAAGCGTGCAAGCATGCCACAAGCTCGATTCCAGTAACGAAGTTACGTGGGGACAACCTTGCATTCAGTTTTCCATTCAAGCTTGAAGCAAACGTTTTACACTGGAGGCAAGTCAATAGCCAATGAACGGTCAGTGATGCTATGACGCTCTGCGAAGGGTCTAAAGCGTTGCTTGCAAGTACAACAAAAGGCAGATTATTATATGACAGCACTCGTTGAAAGTGCAAACGTAGAATACCAAAACCCAAACACGTGCCAACTGAAATTCGAATTGAGTGGATTTAATACTTTATTGATCTGAGTGGATTTAATAATTTATTCTTCGGATTATTATCAATGTTCTCGTTAGTGAATTTAATTTAAAAAAAAAAACAGGTTTAAACGTTTACTTCAATTGATCATATAATTTATGATTGAAATTGCCAGCGTCATTAGTTGAATTAAGAATTCTTACTTAAAGGTTCTAGCGTCGACCTTAAACATTTAGTAGTTCACTATTAAAGTTGCCAGCATTGTCATTAGTCGACTTAGTATCGGCTTTAATCAACTTAATAGTGCATGCTTAAAATTTCTAGCGACTAAGCGATTTAATAGTTCATGCTTAAAATTTCCATCGTCAACATTAGACAATATAAGTTTAATATGGTTCAAAATAAATTAATTTTAAATTAGAAAAACTAAATTTTAAACGCACGTATGAAATAATGAGTTTGTGGTCACTCTAAATGTCCCTAGATATTAAAATGAAATGAAATGAAATCTTTAAGTGTTATGTCCCACGGTTATGCCGGTTAGGCTAAAGGAGAAGGTGATAATGAGAAATGAATGAAATGGTGAAATGAAGAACGTGGGAGGAAACGGGAGAACCCCGAGAAAACCACGAGCACAGTATTTGTTCACCACAAAGTTCACACGGCGCGAGCTGGGATCGAACCAAGGACCCCAAACACCGGAGGTTAACGCTCTACCACTGAGTCTTCACGCCCCCCCCCTAGATATTAAAATAGCTAAGAGCAAATGTGTGAACAAATTTGACGATTGAATACAGCAAGTTCCAAAAGAGTCTGCCAGTGAATATTATTGAATATTTATCTAATCTTATGAGGATTGTTTCGTCTTGGTCTACTTACGGAATTTCCTTCTCTGAAAGACTTTCGAACTAGCATTACATTTTCTAATACAAACAGTCTAATGAAATACGACTGTAACAGTTCAAAATGTGGGAATAGAAAAATATACATTTGTTGATTCGTTGGAATTTAGCGTCCCTTTTCAGTACCGAGACTAAATGAGGTATGCATCTTCTGTTATTTTGTAATCTGAATTTATCGTAATACGTTTAAAACCAATGCTTTCCCATTGGGAAGCAAACCAGGGACCCTGTATAGCAAGGCCACTAGGATAAAGATAAGACACTAGAGAAAAACAGAAGTAGCCTTTCTTGTTAGTGAAGTGGCCAATGAGAGGCCACCTTTGGTGCACGGCATCTTGAGTGGCATTCCAGGTGAGAGTCTTGTAGTTCATTATGTGGTGGTTCTGGCTTAAGAAGTAGTACAAGGTCTCATGTAACCACGATCCTTAAAAAGAATTATGAACGTCAATTAACCAACCAACTGACAGTATTGGAAAGTATTAGCAAAGAATATTGCTAAAAAGAGGGGAAAATTGTTGAAGTCCATTGTCTTTTATTTCTCTCTCTCTCTCTCTCTCTCTCTCTTAATCCTTCTCACTTCTTTCTATTTTCTTATTATTGTTTTATTCTCTTTTTCTAAACGTTGAACCCCTTCCAGGCCAGTAGCCAGCATAAAAAGATAGGGGGAGGGGGCTTTAGACGTTATGGGGGCTATCCAACTATATTATAGTTCATAAGCAACACTACCATGAAACTTTGAGGGGGACCAGCAAAAAGTTAGGGGTCCTGGGCCTCCTAGACTTCCCCTGGATACGAATCTGTTCCCTCCCCAATCTATATCACGTCTTGGACAAATGGACTTCAAATACATGAATTATGGGATAGGTTGTTAGGACGAATTCAAGAATTAAAAAAAAAACAGATAAGAAAAATTGCATTACTGAACATAGAAATTTGAAACATCAAATTTAATCATATTTGGGAATAGGCAAAAGAAAATATAAAAATAATAATAATGATTAATATTTAAAGAAACAGTTATAGCATAAAATTTTAAAATAAAACAGTAAATTATAACAATACCTTCTTTAGTAAGACTATCCATGGTTTTTTCGATATTGTCTGAAGAAGGATATGTTAGATATCCGAAACCGTTATTATAATTTAAAATAAAGTGTGTTTTAAGCTTTGGTCAGTGTTTCTTTTGTTAAAATACCTTCTTGTTACATATTAAAAAAATTAAAATTATATAAAAAACATTAATTAAAATTGCAATAATAATTTAATATGATGAACATATATACGCCAGTTAATGTCTGATGAAGATAACGTTACGTTATTGAAACTGTTACGACTTATTTTAACTTTCAAAAATAAGTATGTACTCTGGTCAGAAAAATATTATTTAAATAAGAGTTCCAGAGTCAAGATGGATGAAGTTATATATAATTATCGAATTTTAATTTATATTAGTAGCTTACTTTGTGGAATACTTCTAATCTTTACAATTAGTGGCATTGCCAGAGTTCCGTTTCGGAAAACAGATTGAGTCAATTTTATATCGCCAATATATATATATATATATATATATATATATATATATATATATATATATATATATATATATATATATGAATATTATATATGTTTGAAATTACTTACAAGGAACGGACATGAACGTGTCATCCGGACATCCGAATCAAACCTAGTCCCTTCGATAAACATAACAAAGATATGTTTATGTACAAAATTTAGGTGCCATGGATAACGGAGTAAGTCCCTGGGGCCCATTAACCCTGTTAGTATAAAGAAAATCGTAGACTCGCAGTGAAATAGCTATTGCATCAACACTGTTCACTGGAAAGTCATAATTTATAGTTCATTCTCTTCAGCATGAAACAAGCTTTCCAGAGGTGCTATTATTGGGGCCCATAACGTACTTGAATAGGGAAAATTGGGAGAATATCGGGAAAATTCCCTCCAGAAATCTCTTCCACCAACTTTGGACCACTCTGGTGTGCACTCTGGTGTGGCCCCGAGTAAAAGCACTCAATCCAAATGTAACTCAAAGAGTACTATAGGGAGTGTGTATCAAGTTTTGTATTGATAGACGGAATAGATATGAGGGAAAAGCTTCTATACCAATACACGCACGTTTGTAGTAGACTACATTGTCTGGGAAAGGGGACACGATGACTTAGTAGAAAAGCGCTCACATCCTTGTCCGAGGATTTCCTGTTTCATTCTAATGGGTCATATGAGTTTGAGGTGGACAACATTGTGTCCGCAAGTTTTCCCGACCAATTATTTCTCAATCATTGACTTTCATTGATCACCTGTTTCCTTTTACTGTCAAGTAGACATGAGATGTAAAATTAGAAATTTCACTTCGTCTTTCATTTTTCAAATAGTCGTTTTGAAACCATAATATTGAATGCGTTCAGCGTTCTACAACATCTTTCTTTTTTCTTTATTAACAGAGACGAATATCGCAGAATAACGTTGTTGAATATTATTCTACTTTTTTCTGTCGCAGCATAAAACCTCTTTTAGATCAACTTTCCCGCTTACGAAATTTCTAGTTTAAGTCTCATGATCATGCACTGAGCCTAAGGGATACGGTAATGATGAGAATGAATGATTTGTTGGAATGAAGAAATTGGGAAGAAACAGAACCTCGAGAAAATCCATGCACACAGTTTTTCCCACATAAAGTTCACTTGGTGCGAGCTGGAATAGAACCAGTGACCCCCTTACGAACCAGAGGTGAGCGCTCTACCATTGAGCCACAGCGGCATCCTCCTATCACTCATGCTTCCATCAAACATCGAACCATTGCGTCCTGCTTTAAAAGGGAAAACATGGTCTATCATTTAGGATCAGAGTTCAGCTCAAATGTAAATAGTTGATTGATTGATTTTTAGTTTAGCGTCCCTTTCAGCAGCGAGGCTATATGAGACGTGGACCTATTGATTAACGTGGAATCCGAACAACATGAGCTCCCACCGGGAATCGAACTCAGGTCTCCGACGCCAAAGGCGCGTACGCTAACCGCTTAGCCACGAAGGAGCTTCCAGATATAAATAGTAAAATAGTAAAACAAGAATTGGAATTATATTTTGTTGTGCATACTTACGCAATATGTGAATTTGGGGCCACGGTGGCTCAGTAGTAGAGCTCTTACTTCTGATGCGTAGGGTTCCTGGTTCGATTCCCGTCCAGGTAAGTTTGTCGTGGACAGCATCGTGTCCACTGGTTTTCTCTGACTACTTCCGTTTCATCCCAAAATTTCATTCTAGCCATTCTTCCATCATCATTCACTTCCCATAATCACCGTCTCTCTTAGCCTAAAGATCATAATTGTGAGACGCTAAACAAAAAATTAGTTTCACTTCATTTTACAATACGTGAATTTTTCCTTCTTTGATCGAAAAAAATAGTTAATACAAAATAATTCAATGCATCTCAAGTAAAAGATATTGGCTATCTATCTTGTTTTTCCACAAAAATAGCCGCGGTGGCTCATTGGTAGATCGTTCACATCTAGTGCATGGGGTCCTGGGTTCGATCCCAGCTTGCGCTGTCCATCCCAACTTTGTGGTGGACAAACACCGTGTGCGTTTCTCGGATCTCTCCCGTTTCCTCCCACTTTCTTCATTTCATTCATTTCTCATTATCACCATCTCCTTTAGCCTAGCTGGCATAAGCATGGAACGTAAAGCTTAAAGATTCCATTTTCCACAACTGTGTTCCGTTCCTGATAGTAAAAATTAGTCTTTTAAATTTTTCAAACTGCAAATGAACGAAATTAGAAGTACATTAAAGAATATTCTCGTAACAAAACTATCTACCTTAAGCACACCATTCTTCCAAAAATTAATTATTCAAGTGTTGATGATGATACCGCAATGTTGCTGTTGGAGACAGACGAAACAAGCAACGCTCGTACACTACACACATACATTGTTTCTGCAGAAATTGCAAGACGACAATTTTAACAGAAATAGGTTTAACCAGCATATAAACAAGACAAAATGGGCGTGAGTTTCACGACAGGATATCATACAAGGCTCATTTTCAAGGTAAATGTGAAGCACTAGATGAGCACATTTCGTGACGTTGCCCTTTCTAGTCTATGGCTGCTGCTTGTCTCTCTGTATCTCTGTTTCTCTCACAGCTCGACAAATTCACACGCGCGAACACACACACACACATGCAATAGTTCGAGGAGACATGTACACGAACAAACATTCACACATAGTTACACAAGCTATTGTTACTCCCCTACCCGACAATCTCTCACACACACAGCATTTTGCTTCCTCTATTGAATCTGATTTGCATTGCCTATTAGTGACCGGTTACACCAAACCCATTGTTCATGTCATAAGCAATATGGAAAGTGAGTGAGTGATGTTAGTAGAACTGCTTCAACGAGATATAATACAATGTTTCACATTCACAGTAATGCACGGAAGATTTATCTTCTTCCTTCTTCAAAATTCTGAGCCTTCATTTACAGTTTCTAATATGCAGATTCAATATATCTAATATGTATACATTAGATCTTAGATACAAAGCTGATGAAACTCACCGATCTTCACGAAACTTATCATGGTGGCAAATCTCTACGAGCTAGATCATCAATATCAAAAGTTAGAAAAAAAAAGATTCACTAATTGATCTACGGAACTCATCTGCTTTTGAACCAAACTAGGTATGGTAATCAACTTCGGTAACCTTAGTATAACATGATATGTTGTGGAAAGTTTTGATTCCCGAGAGTTATAGGTAATCGAACTTCAGGCTTGGAGTTAGTAATTTTAAAAAAAAGTCTACATAGTTAGCAAAACTTATCCGATTATCACCAAAATTGTTAGAGTGATCTTGGTAAATGGTCTCTAGGATTAATATATAAAAGATCTAAGAGCCTTTTAAACTAGCACTAAAATTTCAAGGCACAGCTCCATTAATATACCTGTACCGTATACTCTCGATTAGAAACGCACATTTATACATTTAGTTTATTCTCTGTAACGCAATGGTAGAACAATACTATGTGGATCAACACTCCTGTTCATCTTTGCATTACCATTTAATCTGTTAGCAGAAGTGCAAGTAGCCCCAGGCACATGATTCAAAAGCTGTATCGACCATAGTACATAACAAGTGATGTAATTCAAATTATTTAAGAACAGGGTCTGTGATTAGTATTTAACAACCGGTTCTGCTATTAGTACTTAACAATTGGCTCTATGAGTAGTATATAACAACCGGGTCTATGATTAGTATATAACCACCAATTCTGTGTTTAGTATTTAACAACCATTTTATGATTGTTATGTGATTTCTATGATTTCTGTGATTTCTATGATATAACCAGATCTGTAATTGGTATTTAACAACCAATTCTACAGTACAATTAGTACTTAACAATCGGTTCTATGATTAGTATAGTAAGTTGACTTAGCATTAATAATATTACTATTTGATTACATTATTATTATCTATTCGAATAACACTAGTAATGGTGACTAGAATTAGGTCATAAGGATCTTTATATTAACATTTTGAATATAGATGTTCTAGAATAGCACTAGAGAATTATTTTTTCCCTAAATACTGGCTCTAGAAGTGAAGAGACACTTTTAACAACTGGTTCCGGGAATCTGAGAAATTTTAACTACTAGTTCGGCAAAACCGGCTGAATAATATGGAACATGAAAGTCAAATTCGTTCGAACCTCAGATAAATTCACAGAAACATTCAATTATATGAAGAGATAACATTTATACAGAGTGTTTCAAAACAACACCGACAACGTTTGGGAGGTGATTCCTGACATCAAGATAAGACAAAAAGTAAAGACCAACCTGGGTGCACAAATGCTTCCTTTCCGAGTTATAGGCTGCCGAAAACATGAAATAAAATGAACTTTAAAGGTCCATAGCCCCAAAACTATGGGATCTACCATAGTCGGGCCAAGACTTCACTTAGGAACTAATATGTACTCTACCCGAAAATATATGTTTCAAAATCCGGCGGTACTCACACAACAATTTTTATGGAGGAATTTTGGCTACGGGTATATAATTTGAAGAGATCAACAACTACCTCTATAAAAACTGTTGCAGAAGTACCGCAGGATTCTGAAACATATTTAGACAGAGGGAAACATATTTAGGATATTTAGACAGAGCAAATACTGGTTTCTAAGTGAAGTCTTAACCTGACTAAGATATGTTTCATAGTTTTGGAGCAATTGACCATGAAAGTTCACTTTTTCATGTTTTCGGTAGCCTATAACTTCGAAAGGAAGCATTTGTGCACCCAGGTTGGTCTATACTTTTTGTCTTATCTTGGTGTCATCAATCACCTCCCAAACGTTGTCGATGTTGTCTTGAACACCCTGTATACTATCGAGGTATTAAACACCATAAATACTTCTCGCAGCAACACTGAATATAATCATTCATTTCATTACTTGATGTTTCATTTATACGTTTCGTCATATATAAATCAAACTCCTTGAGTATATGTATCAACTACATTTTCAAATAGCTAATGTTAAATCACGCGCACATGCCTACAACAGGTAAAAATATTGATGTATCTCACAGACAAAATAGAAAACCCTGCTATAAACTAATCGATGCAAAAGCTCCAAACAAGACCAGTTTACTTGAAATACGTATGATAATAATTCATGCACACTTAGAGATTTAAGAAGGGCAATCAAATTATGGTTGTGCGACGGAATCAGATGAAGAGATCCGTTTATTCAGTCCTATTACTTGCTTTTACATATATTTCTAAACATTTCTCCACTCTTTCAATCTATCAAGTACAGTTTGGAAATTCTATCGTGGAAATTAGGCTTATACTCGTAATTTTCAAAATTTCACAACAAATTCTAAACTAAATCCTAAATCTCAACAATTATAAAAGGAAAAAGAAATTATTTCATAGATAATAATTTAAAAACAGTATTTTATTTTAGTTACATATAAAATATTTGGTCTAGGAATTAATTCGTGCGGTTGGTACGCACACATTGAAGCTGTAGTACAAACACAAAATACATAAATACCTTAAGAAAAATATTGTCCATCGCTAGCCACCACTTTCGCCCATCTGTCAGGCAATGTACGGATTCCGTGGCGAAAGAAGTCCTCATCCTTGGAAGCGATCCAGTCAGAGACCCATGTTTCGATATCTTCTGAAGAAGTAAACCGCTGTCCAATCAAATCGTTGTTCATGCAATCGAACAAGTAGTAGTCCGAAGGAACAACGTCTGGTGAATACGGCGGGTGGGGTAAAACTTCCCATCCAACATTTTCTAAATAGGTTTTGACCGGTTTTGCGACATGTGGGCGAGCGTTATCATGTTGAACAATAAGTTTATCATGTCTGTTCTCCCATTCTGGTCGTGTTCTGGCCAGAGCTTGCTTCAAACGCATTAATTGTCGTCGATAACGTTCTCCATTCATAGTTTCACCCGGTTGCAGCAGCTCATAGAACACCACACCTTTCATATCCCACCATATGCACAGCATAACCTTTGCACAGTGAATATCTCGTTTTGGTTGTGATGGACCTGGTTCACCTGGTTTCACCCAGGCCTTTTTTCGTTTAGGGTTCTCGTAATGGATCCACTTCTCATCACCCGTAATAATTCGATGCAGAAACCCCTTTCTGCTCTGTCGTTGAAGCAGCAATTCGCAAATGGTTTTTCGTCTTTCAACGTCTCTGTCTTTCAATTCATGTGGAACCCAATGTGACATCTTTCGAATCATTCCCATGGCTTTCAAGCGTTTGGAGACTGTTGTTTGATCAACGCCTAATGCTGCTGCAAGTTGTTCCTGCGTTTGACACGAATCCTGCTCGAGCAATGCTGTCAATTCTTCGTCTTGAAATTTTTTTGGCTGTCCAGCTCGCTCTTGGTCTGCCAAGCCGAAATCACCACTTCTAAACCGTGCAAATCACTTCTGACACGTTCGCTCAGCTAGAGCATGGTCACCATACACTTCCACCAAAATACGATGACTTTCAGTCGCACTTTTCTGCATGTTAAAGTAATGCAGCAGGAGACTCCGCAAAAACACTTTATCAGGCACAAATTGCGCCATGTTCACTTAACTACAAACTGGTGTTGTTGACACTTTAATCCACTGCCCTATACTACGAACGATACGCGATGACAGGGGTTTGCAACACATGTGTGGATACACGGAACTGTGGGATGCTCCGTTCGTTGCGCCATCTCTTGTCCACCCGCACGAATTAATTCCTAGACCAAATAGTTAAAATCAACCATCTTGAGTATCTAAGTTAAACAATGAATAGACATAGACACGTATATTAAATAAATAATACATGATTGAACAATACATAATCTCCCTCCCTCTCTCTCTCTCGCTATATATATATATATATATATATATATATATATATATATATATATATATATATATATAGAGTGGTTCTGGGTAAATTGCACATACTGAAAAAATGCACAGGGCAAGGTTTCTTGGCTACCTGGCAAGACTGAGCAAGTTGAGTTGTATGTCACGAGAGCACAGAAGGGAAGAATCGTACCGCAAGAAGAAACGCAGTTTTCGTAGATAAATAATCCTTTCAGTGTATAAAATTTATTTTCATATGGTTTGATATAACTTTGAAATACTATAGATATAGTTACAAACAACAATCCATTGCTATTAGAACAGGATTCCAAGGTGGAATGGAAGCATGTGGTATTCGTGCTTGTCCGCACTCAGCATAATGGCCGCCGAGTTTATCTGTAATTAAGGGTTGCCAGTGGTAGTAAAATTTACACTTTGGGGGTAAATGCGCATATATATCTAAAGATAAAATGCACATATGTGCAAATTACCCCAAACGTTAATGTTTCATTTTGTATGATGTGATAAAAGCGTAACAATGTTTTTTTTTGGGGGGGGAGATTCAACTGTATAGCTGCACGATTGTAACTGTAAGTGCGCGTCGTGATCAGTGATGATTTCAGAGGGTTTCCTGAAAGCGTTCAACAGAGACGTTATGTATAGACCAAAATTAGGAAGACCCATAGTACTTGGTTCAGCGGAGAAGGACTTAGTAATACATTTATTGCAGTTGGAATCAAAGGGTTTTCCACTAACTATGGCTGACACTCGAAAAATCACATATAATCAATATGCAGAGAAGAATGGACTAAAACACCCATTTTGTTCGCGCACTGAAACTGCAGGATATGATTGGTTGTATGGGTTGCTGCAACGGAACAATGTTGTTAGTGTTCGAAAGGCTCAACCCCTCTCTTACACACGTTCAGCTTCTTTGAATAAAGCAGAATGTGACAAGTTTTTCAAACTCCTCGATGAACAAATGGAAAACCCTGGAGGTAATCGTTTGCCTCCCATCACATATTTTCAACTGTGACGAGACGGGTTTGCAAATGATATTTAAACCGGGAAAAGTGTTGGCGGCTAAAGGCAAAAAATCGGTGCATGCATTAACTACGGAGAGAAGGGGAAAACAGTTACTGTAATGGGGTGTATGAGTGCTTCACGGGTTTACGTTCCGCCCTTTATCATTTTTAAGGGTGTTAGCATGAGAGAATTTCAGGATGGGCTACCACCAGGCTCCGCAGTTGCTATGACTGATTCAGGATACATGACAGAGGAAACATTTATGCTCTGGTTACAACATTTTCAGCATCACAAGTCTCAAGGAAGAGTTCTGCTGTTATTAGATGGTCACACAACACACTACAATAACATTGAAGCAATTCAATTCTGTGAAGATAATCAAATAGCTCTATTGTGCCTTCCAAGCCATACTACACACTGGCTACAACCCTTTGACAGAGCAATATATCGGCCATTAAAGCACTATTGGAATGAACAGTGTTCAGCTTTCATTCGGCAGAATAGAGGAAGGAAGATAAGTAAATTTGTTTTTGGATCTCTTTTTGCTGCAGCGTGGGGCAAAGCTGCTACTGTGGGTTCAGCAGTGAATGATTTCCGCACATGTGGAATTTATCCATTAAACCCTGATACCATACCAATTAGTGCGTTTCAGGTGGATACAATCCCAGGCGACACTTCGGCAGAACCTTCAACCAGTACTTGCAGACAATCTGAAGGAATACAAAGAACTGCTTCACGAAATGAACGAATTGCTGCAGCAAAAGTGCATGGTGGTGATAAAAGTAGGGATCAAACTACGTCATTTCAAGATACCATGCCTGTTCCTACCCTTCAAGAGGCTACACGCACTCCGTCTACCAGAAGTGCAACATGTCTAACAACCCCGCAACATATTGATATTCTCAAAAAGAAGAAACGGAAGGTTACAGGTCCATCATGCGCCCAAAACAAGAAACTTAAACGCAATATCCGAGCAAAGGAAACTGTAGGAATTGTTTGCAGCCGAAATGAGTTACTCGAACCTCGCACACGTCAGACAATGGCAGATCCCAACAATTATTGTGCTGCCTGTAATGGCTATTAATATGCAAGTGAAGCAACCAACATGGGTGATTGAGTTAAGTGTATGAGTTGTTTCAAGTGGAATCATGAAACGTGCGTCAGAAAAAAAAAACGTAAGAAACAATGTATTGTTAACTTGTGACAACTGTTAAAATCACTTCCATATATAATTTTTGATGTCCAAACGGGAAAACTAATGTGACTTGTTTCTGAAGTGCAGTACATTAGAACCTTTACTAGGCTATGTAGGCATATATTTACACTATATAAGTTATGTTTAATCTACATACAGTGCATGTTGTACAGGTATGTCCATAATTATTGCAGTACTCATAAATATTTTCAATGCAAACATTTATATATGCTACTTTTTTTTAATGTGTAGGTCCTATGGTATGTTAATGATTTGGATTAGGTATTAACAACAATGTTCCATAATTCTGCCTAGACTACTAATTGCTCAAGGCGTAGATATTGTATAGCAATAGTACATTAGTATTGTTAACATTTATTTCTACTGATATTTATATGAATCTATCAATAAAGCAGAGAAGAGTTCCAAACATATTTTTTGATGCAGATGTGCGCAAATTTTCCCTATATGTGCTTTTTACCCCGATATTGGGGCAATATACCCGTTTTGGAAGGGTCACTTTTAACTCCATTATTTTCTCTACTAAACTGAGTTGATAAACATATTTTACATTCGTAGGTAGCAGAAAGATGTAAGTATATTTCCCTAAGTTTTCGGGTTTCTTGGTCCGATAGTTACAATTTTAGAAGGCCCAATGTCAAAAACTGCGCATATTGCCCCAAATTACTCATATATATATATATATATATATCACTACGAAAGTTTTGAGATGTGAAATAACTTACAAACTTATAATCAATTTAAACACTTACATTTTCTCAAAGTATTCACCATTACACTGTACACACTTTTGCATACTCGAAAACCACTTTTGGGAGCAGTGTTGCCAGTCTTTTTCTTCAAGTGTTGAAAGTTCATTTTCGTAAGCCACTACAGCTTCTTTAGGGCTGCAAAATCTCTTCCCATACATGCGATCTCTGATCCTGAGAAACATAAAAAAATCACACGGGGCCAGATCAGGGCTATACGGCTTATGAGTCATAAGTTTGACCTCCGTAGATTCTAAAATCTGAATTGTGATGTTGGCCTTGTGTGCGGATGCGTTGTCATGATAAAGCAGGATCCCATGCAATCCAGTTCTTGGACGCCGTTCACGAAGCTTGTGGAACACTTTTGTTAGGCAAACAGTGGTGCACCACTGAGCAGTAACAGTCCTTTGTTCTTCAAGTGGAACAGTTGCAACATGACCAGATTTGGAGAAGAAAGTTGCGACCATCTTCTTCCCCACACTTCACGGTCGCATCACTTTCGTGGATATATTTTCGTCTGGAAAGATCCAAACTGCAGACTGGAGTTCATTTTCAGGGTCAAATTGATAGATTCAAGTCTCATCACCAGTATCAATGTCAGAGACGCGTCTAGAATTGCCTCCATCAAATCTTGCAAGCATTTCTTTACACCATTCCACACGCATGCGCTTCTGCTGTTCAGCCAAAGTGTAAGGCACCCAACGAGATGAAACCTTCCTGAGCCGAAGATGATCATGAAGAATTTTTGTTACTGCTGGCGATCCAGTGTTCACTGTAGATTCAATGTCCTTGAAAGTTGTTCGAGGATTTTCTCGAATCATTTGTTCCACAGTGGCAATGTTTCCATCTGACACAACTGTTGCCGGACGTCCAGCTCTCTCTTCATCTTTAAGCGATGTTCGGGCTTTTCTAAATTCAACAAACCACTGAAAAATTGTAGCACGGGAAGGAACAAGGCCCCCAAATGCCCCCTGCAAACGGTCAAGGCTTTGTGTCTCGTTCAAACCACTTTTGAAATCGTAAAGGACCATTGCCCGAAAATGTTCGCTTTCGAGCTCCATTCTAGACAGTCGAATACTGCTCACATCAACAAACAAGTGAAGGCGATACGGCCACGCCGATAAGCGAGGCGAGTTGAAACTTGCTTCGGTTTTGAATACCACTAAAGAACGCAATTTTTGGAATTCAAATACTGTGCCACATCAATGCGTATCTCAAAACTTTCGTAGTGACCCTCGTGTATATATATATATATATATATATATATATATATATATATATATATATATATATATATATATATATATATATATATATATATATATATATATATATAGTGGCGGATCCAGGATATGATCAAGGGAGGGGCTAAACCATAATTTGCCGCTTTATCCAGTGTAAAACAGGATTGAAGCCCATTTTATCCAGTGTATACCTGAGCGTCAAGGGGGGCTATAGCTCGTATAGTCCCCCTTGGATCCGCCACTGTGTATATATATAAGTGTATATAAATATATGAAAGTGACTATGTTCATGCTTTAATAACTCTTGAACCACCCAACCGATCTCGATCAAATTTTCAACATAGATGAGGTTCGGACCTGGGAATATTTTTGTTATTTCATTTTGACGGTACACCGCAAGGGAGGGGATATATATATTGAAAAAAACCGATATTAGTGCAGAATCTATAGTTTTTGGGGTCGCTGAAATGAGCAATGACAATTTCGATGCCATTTAAGCTAAAACTCCTTGACCTTGGGGTAGGGAAAGACATATATAAAGAAGTTATGCACTTAAAGTTTTTATTTCAAGCCAGCGAAGCGGCTAATCAGCGCTAGTATAATACCTGTATAAATTGGTGTAGATAAAGAATAACCCAACATTAGAACAAACAATAACAAAAAAAAAAAAAAGAAAGAAAGAAAAAAGATTGCACATACAAACAAGTATTTAATAGATAGGATGGTGTACATTAGAAACAGTATTCTAACTTAATTACATATAAAATAGTTAAAATCGACCATTTTGAAAATGAAATGAAATCTTTAAGTTTTACGTACCACGGTTATGCCGGTTAGGCTAAAGGAGACGGTAATGATAAGAGATGAGTGAAATGAAGAAAGTGGAAGGGAAAGGGAGAACCCCGAGAAAACCCACGAGCACGGTGTTTGTCCACTACAAAGTTCACTTGGCTGGAGCAGGATTTGAACCCGGGACCCCAAACTCCAGAGGTGAACGCTCAACCATTGAGCCACCGCGTTATCAGTTATTGTAATGAATAAATGAGAACAGTGTTATCAGTTATTGTAATGAATAAATGAGAACAGAAAGTCAAAGAAGAAGGGGTTGAAAGATTGGTGATGTTTTGCAGTTATATGGATGATTGTTTATGTATTTAGAAAGGAACGAACAGACAGTTCGAGCAGTTTTAGACAAGAATAGAAGATAAAGAGGTGGAATTAGAAGAAGGGAAGATAAACAATTTAGATATGACAATAATAAAGGTAGAAGGGAGGTTCCAAATAACGTGGAATAGGGGAAAATGTTCAGCAGGTGTTTATTGCCATAGAAGAAGTGATTTAGATGAAGGAACAAAATGGAATTGTATTATAAACACAAAGAAAAGGTTAAAAATGATAAACAGTGATGAAGAGATGAGAAGGGAAGACATAGAGCAGTTTCATAGTTTATTAGTGCAGAATATATATAGTAAAGCTAAATGGAAGAACGATAGCAAGAAAGAAGAAGGAAGAAGGGAGAAGAAAGTGAAAGAAGATGCAGAAAAAGAAAAGAAAAGATGGATTGAAATAGAGAGCACAGGAGAGAAAACGGAAGTTCTGGAGAACTTATTAAAAAAGTATAAGTAAGAATTTACAGAAACTGGAGTAGAGGAATGTTAGGTTTATTTGAAAGGAAGAAAAGAAAGGAAACAGAGATAAAACTAAGTGATAAAGAAGTTGTATATAGAATTAAATACAAAGATTGTGACATGAATTATATAGGAGAGACAGGAAAGAGTTTGGACGAAAGGATAGAACAACGCAAGGACTACGTGAGACTGAAGAGAGATAGTAACGCAATATATAAACATTTGAAGAAGACAGGACATGAAATAGACTGGTAAGGTGTAAACTAACTGGAAAGAGAGAGAAGAAGCATTGTAAAAGAAATTAAGGAAGCGGAATGGAAGGGACGAAAGCCAGGAACTTATGAACTGGAATAGTGGACTAAATATACATAATGTATGGAGAAGGATATTGGATAAAGCAGAAAAAGAAAAAGAAATAACACAGGTGTATTGAATAATACATAGTCAATTAAACATTTAAGGTTCTCAAAGTTGTTCATTAAAATATAATACAGATGTGCCAATTAAAAGGCTAAGTTTTTATGTGAATATTGTATCATTAAAAGTTGCTAATGTGTATCAATTAAAAATTGTTGAAAATGAAAGGTCGGGGTCTCTATAGTTAGTTCCTAGATATGACCTCCACTCTTTTTTTTTTCAGATATATACGCTGTAGTCTTAGAGATTGTATTTTACAATATGTCTGATGAAGCAAAGATACTTTGACGAAACCGTAACTATATTATTTATTAAATAGTATATATTTTGGTCAGAATTTGTCTTTAATTTTATGCAAGAAGTTCCAAATCTAAAATGAGTGGTATTCAGTTAAAAATTTTAAACAAATTCAAAATAATAAAAAAATGCTAAATAACGTCAAGATTTTTTTTATCTTAATTTTTATTTCCTTTTATAACTTTCACCTGCACATTAAAGATCTCTTCGATTTGTGGAGAACCAGGGAACATTTTAACATTTTATAGTCTTGTTCGTCCTTAGCCTTTTCTTCTCTCTCTCTCTCTCTCTCTATCTTTGACAAGTTTATAACCCATGGGCTTTCGTCTTTGCAGCGGACATTTCGCTTAAACAGATCCACAAACCTAGTCCTTCTCCTTCCGTCGCAACACACCCTATCTTTTGCAAACCTCTATTCAAATTAAAGTCACTCTGTACGACGACCAAAATGGCTTGCATGTTACTATAACATATATAGTACATATGTGTGTATGTGTGAGTGTGTGAGAGAGAGTGAGTGTTACCTAGTTTCAATGTAAGATGGTTGAAAGAAGTGGTGTTCACGAGACTTAAGATAGAAACATGAGAGATAAAGAGAGGAAGAGAAAGATAGATAAAGTAAGAGAGAGGGAGAAAGGGAAGTGTGTCTTGCATCTTTTGCATTCCCTTGTGGTCGCTTTTAGAGAGAAGAGTCACGGACACAAAAAAGAAAGAAAAAAAAGGCTTGAAAAGATGCATGTTGGGAATTCTCAAATTACCAGCCTATATACACGTAGGTACATGCTACTACTACACTCCTTTACGCACTAGAAAACAAGAATAAAGTAGCACAAAAACACACGGTTTTTTACAAATATATCCTTCTAACTATATGCATAGCTTCTAAAAAAGAACTGTTCTATTGGGAAGTAAGAGAAAAGGCGCATATAGACTTTATTTTGTGTTGTAATGTTAAGATAATCTTTCTTTTCTTAACTATCGCGACCAAATTCTACTGCAGCCTACCTGAAATGCAATAAGTGGGACATCTCCATCCAACCCTTTTAGTGCTGTTATAAGTTCTGATCTTAGTTTCCAATACGACATCCTCTCTCTCTCTCTCTCTGTCTCTCTCTCTCTGTCTCTCTCTCCTTCTTTAGTAACCAAAGCCCATTAATGTTTGTTTCACTTGAATAAGAATCAATATCTAATTTTAGGTTCATGCGGCAGTAAATGATAATAAAGGAGGGGGTACACGGAAGGAGGGCCCGAAAGCGCAGGTTACAAGACACAAAAGAGAAACGGTAGCAAGAATTTTCGAGACAGGATGTACGAAAAGAACAGCTAAAGGTAAGTTTGCATATATACTAGGTATTAAAAGGAAAACAGGCGTAACATGGTTGCTAAACTGGATAACAAGTAAGTTACTGAATACGATTTAATGAAATAAAGGTTAAAATTTCAAGTTTAACGTCTCAGGATTTTTCTTTTCAAGCTGAATAGAAACAAGTGAATAATGAAGGCAAATGATTATGGAAGACTTAGTGGAATGATAATGTGGGGTGAAACGGAAGAACCACTTACGTACATCATGTTATTCACCACAAACTCCTTGTTGCGAACAGTCCCGGGTTCGATTCCCGGTGGGGACATTCAGTAGAAAGAGTGTAAAAGCCTTTTCAGAGCAGCAATCCCGAGTGAGGTTTTCCTGGATTTTCCTCATTCGCATCAGGTAAATGCTGGCATAGGTCCCAGGCCGCTTCCTTTATTTTCCTTTACTAGGTAAGTGTGATTGTCGAGGGACGTCATCCCTCATACGTAACGGGCTATTGTGCTGCCAAAATGTCTTGAGCCGTGGCAAAAATGCGAACTAAAGCTCACACCCTTACACACGCACACGTTGAGCCAATAAGGGTTCAGCTGTTGCTAAGCGAGAGAAAGCGAGTGGAATACCTTCAGCCGATAGCAGGGCTTGCAACGGAAGACTAGGGATCAAGTCAATGTGGTATATTTATAACGAAGTCATAGATGCCGAAAGCCCAAAAATCTAATTTCTAAATCCTAAATTTTAACCATAATCTCACATGTTCTGGGATCCAATCAGGGATTCCCTGCATCAGAGTTGTGCTTTAAAACAGAGCCCTATTCTGCTGATCTAGTTCCTTGCGCGCGCACCTTTCAAGTTCGGGATTCTGTTTAGGAAAAACCTTTGAAATTTGAATGCATTACAGTGTTTTGGATTCTGCTTATAAACGGTCAATGTGCTGAAACGAATACTTAGCCCTAAATAAATCAACTAACCAACCAAACTCCAACACTGAGCCATCGTGATCCCAATCGATATATGGTTTAATCGATGTAATGTCCACAAAATTCTCAACATAAGGGAAGGTCGTATGGTATCGGACAGCGGGCGGTATGGGACAAAAGCAGTTTTCGTTATTTCAGTACGTGTCAAGCATACAGTGAGTTCATCGGAATGAACTAGCCAAGCCCACGGCATAGTTGATTTATCCGATGAACGGCGTATCTCGTGCTTCAAGGTTTTTGTAGTTATGCGAATGATCAGGTGGACGGAAATAGATTTGTGTGGCTGTAACTTATTACAAAATTAGTGTATATTATTGCTATCACAATATTTATTAGTGTGTATATATTATAATTTAGTCGTATAGTTGCATTCGTGTTCTTACGAGCCGGTAGGTAGCCATTCATATATTGCAAGTCGTTCGTCTGATATTGGACAAAATAGAATCGGGTAATGTCGGACATTCTACTGTTAAATAAACTTGAAGTTTTGTAATGGTTGGTGGCTTTTTCAGGAAATCATGGGGAAAATACATGACAGTTGGGATGAAGAGAATAAAGGTTGGCAATCGACAAAGTTATTTCCAAAGAAATGGCAGTACGTGCAGCCAGTGTTACATATGGCGCTCCTAAAAGTACATAAGGAGATCGTGTCAAATAATTGTTGAAAGGGAAAGAGGCAACAGCTAAGCCTTGCTGCTCGGATAACAAAAACACGTTTAGTAGAAATACTATAAATCATCTGAAGCTTTTAAATAGTCAACTAATGACACTAAGCAAACAATAATTTTTAAAACTAACTTACAAACTTGCTGAAAAACTAAACATCATAATAACCAGGGACTCTTTTGATAATGAATGGATAAGATGCAACACATGTAAAGACTGGGTCTATGAATAATATGCCAATGTCGAAGATAGACTCTTTTATCATTGTGATTTGCATCAGAATAAAAAATAAGTGGAGATTAGACTAAGAAGTTTAAGATCTATTTTTTACTCTTTTACTTCTATTTTAGGCTATATTTCAAAGTCTAATAAGTTTTATTTTGTTTGTAAGAACTGTAAGTAAACAGCTAGCGATTGGTTATGTTATTAAATTACCTCTAAAGACCAATTATCTATAGTTTTATGTTTATCCTATACCACCCTCCACTTTTCGAGGACGCTGATTTGTGTTACCTTTTGCTTTTTCTTTTTTCTTTTTTTTCTTTCTTTCTCTCTTTTTCTTTTTACAAAAATAAATACCTTAGTTTTTACCTATCAAATCAACTTTAACATGTTGTGTATAAGATACCAAGGTATCATCTTGTGCATTAAGTAATTGGATATAACTATTTTTCAGTCTGACAGACTAAAAAAAAAAAAAAAAAGCTAAGGTGTCCGATACCAGACGACCTTCCCCTATGTAATCTAGTTAGGAATGGATCAAGAATGATGTGCTTCAGCTGGTACTTTTTGTCTCACTTCTTCCAAAAGATTCCATAAAAAGTAATGCAACTTAGCAATGACACTGACATATTAGCATTATTTGGGATTGTTAGTAGCTAAATAAGATTTTATTCTTCAAAATATTTAATCGTGGACCTCTTAAACTTACTCTGCACCTTTACCTTAATATAACTGCAGAATCACTTTCCAAATGACTGTATGCTAATACTGTTAGGGGATTGAGTATAGCCCGCTCCCCCCAGTGATTTTTAACGAATCATAGTGATTCTAAGATTCATATTAGTTCATAATGAATCGGAATCGTATGTTATAAAGATTTTAGATGTAAATCTTGTGGTAAGGAAGCTTTAGTATAAGGAGTAGTAGTAGTAGTAGCGGTAATAGTAGTAATAGTAGTAGGAACGGGTTAGAAGCCCCGCAGGGGTTGGTTGGGTTCTGTTCTCGATATAAGTAGTAGTAGTAGTAGTAGTAGTAGTAGTAGTAGTAGTAGTAGTAGCAGCAGCAGCAGCAGCAGTAGTAGTAGTAGTAGTAGTAGTAGTAGTAGTAGTAATAGTAGAGACTTCCAGTTCCGGTGACAAAGAACTGGAGGGAGCGGGCTATACACAAGCCCTGTTAGGCAAACTGATACATATTTACAACAATAAATTCAAGTATTTACATTTCACTAATTCCATTTATTATCATATTACCTTTAAATTATACTTGCTTTTTCAATTATCTTTGTATTTCCAACTACAGAACAAACATAACCATTACCCATCATGATTTCACATAACTCACATAATATACTAAGACTCCAGTCACTACATCATAATCTATATGATCACATAAACTAAAAACGTTTAAACAGTATATCCCCTAGCAACCTATTAATATGTGTAAGTGTCATTATTTGAAAACCTTATCTTCTCGTGGCCTCATTCCATACCTACCAACAGGGATAAAGGTTTGAAATTTTTGCGTAAATTTCTGAAAGAAGAAACTTTAAAAAAAAATGAAGATAACGAAGGTAAGGAAAACGTATTTGCATAAAAAAAAATTAATAAATTTGAAGCCTATACCGATGTAGGAATTCCTCATCTATCAGCCACATTGTTTGGAATCGAAAATGTTATTTTTTGGTACGTACTTCGGACTTTTCTCGACTTCGAAACTGATTAACATTATTTTACTTGTCCAATAGCTATTCACAATTATGGTGCAGAAAACCTATCTATATTTCATGGTATCACCTTCTCTCGAACAGCAAAGCAAACATCTGAAAATAAACCTTATTAGATGTATGGTTCTGGTGGTAAAAAACGAAATTTTATTATTTTTAAATACTATCATGCGTACAGCCAATGTAAGTTTTAGTAAATTGGTTACGACAAGGATCTCTCATAGTATCTTTCGCCTAAGTACCAATCTAGCAGATGGAAAATAATTACGTGTGTATAGTTATTTAACCGCATTATATCCTTTTGGTGATGCTTCAAAATAAAATTACGTCTCAATGTTATCATAGTAGAAGTGACATAGATGTTTAGGTAGATAAGAACTTAGCAGTGCTTTCAATACCAAGAATATATAGGAAATTGAACCTATAGCTTAGTATGAGATCCGAACTTCATAAATTTTCACTACGAATCTTCTCTGCCGATGATTCATATGACCACAAGAGCGCTCAAGGGTGACAGAATTTAAGGTGAGTCGTTTCTGCGACTACAAAAGTGTGAGTAAATTATAGTAAGATCAGTTAATAAACGAGGATTTAGTTTGTTCATGTTGTGTCTTGTAAGATATATTTGATATCGCAGAAGTTTGAGACAAACGTACCATTGGTAACACTTGTGTGATGATTTAACTTGTTATAATTTTTACCAGCTTTTAATATAAACATAGTAAATATTAGTTTTGTCTCTTTCTTAAATGCAATAGGCTGTTTCAAAAAATATTACATGTAGCAGTATAATTTTGCGCAAAAGAACAATTAATATCGCAAACATGAAGTCGGTTCTCAATTTATTAGAAGGTAGATTTGTTTGAAATTGTGACATTTGTGTGAGAAAATAATATATTAAATGCTTTTGTATATAATATTAACTAAGGTATTATATGACAAAAATAGAAGGTTGAGTCTGAGTCTGAGATAAAGTACTAAAATACCTCGACGTATTCGCACTGCCTCTCCCAAGTGAACTTTGTGGTGGACAAACACCGTGTGCGTGGGTTTTCTCGGGGTTCTCCCGTTTCCTCCCACTTCCTTCATTCCACCATTTCATTCATTACTCATCATCATCGTCTCCTCTAGCCTAACCGGCATAACCGTGGGACGTAAAACTCAAAGATTTCATTTCATTTTTCGCACTGCCTCTCCACGACTTTGGATGCCAGAGTTAAGCAGGGCTGGGATACAAGCTTCCTCTGGTTTCCAGAAGTTTCCAGATTAGATTGGTTTCTACTGGACTCTAGTTAGCCCTTGGAATTCATTAACCTAGAGGTGACCTTGCCTTGTGACACTCGGATGCCAACAATGCTTATGTCGGTAAACTCGTTCGCTAGGAGAGTTCAATCGACTAGTAGATATACAGATGGTGATCAGACAAATGGAAACACCTGTAGTTGGCAACACGTCAGATGTATTGGTTGGCAGTGGTGTCATGGCGCCCCCAGCGCCGGACCGCTGGTGGTGGTGTGTTAGGTCGGTCTCCATACTACGTCAGGCGCAGTGGAACAGCAGTGTCCAGTGGCTGCAGCAGACGGAGGTAGTGTAAAATGGGAGACCTCTCAGATTTTCAAAGAGAGCAAATTGTTGGTACGCGGATATGTGGAGTGAGTGTGACGGCAGTGGCTCCTGTGTTAGGTGTGTCGCGTGGGACAGTATCGAAGGTGATGACGGCCTACACAACACACGGGAAAACCACATCGGGGAAGCGGAACAGTGGGCGGAAGAAAATCATGAGTGACAGGTCCCAGGGTATTAAAGCGCATTGTCACGCAGAACCGTCGTGCCACTGCGGAGCAAGTGACAGAGGAACTCAATCAGCACCTCCCCCACCCTGTTTCGACAATCACAGTCCGCCGCGAATTACATGACATGAACTTACGGGTCGTGTTGCACGGGCCAAACCGCTCATCAGGGACCATAAGGCTTTCGCACGCCGCAAATGGTGCCGCAACCATGCAACTTGGACCGTTGAGGACTGGAAACGTGTGATATGGTCGGATGAGTCATCCTTCACCCTATTCCCAACCACGGACCGTGTTTATGTGTGGAGAACGCCCAAAGAAGCTTATGATCTGCAGTGTCTCCGCCCAACTGTGGAACATGGCGGCGGCTCGGTGATGCTGTGGGCCACCATATCATGGTTTTCATTGGGTCCTGTCGTCACACTTAGCGGACGAATCACTGCCAACTATTATGTCGCAAATTTAGGAGACCACTTGCATCCTATGGGCCGGATGTTGTTCCCGGACAATGACGCAATCTTCCAGGATGATAATGCACCCATTCACACAGCTGACGTTGTTGCAGCGTGGTTTGAGAAACATCGGGATGAAGTTCAACACTTCCCCTGGCCCGCCCAATCCCCAGATCTCAACATAATTGAACATCTGGGCTCCGTCTTGGAAACACGACTCTGGCGACGATTTTCACCTCCATCCTCTCTCACAGAACTGACCGATGCCCTGCACGAGGAATGGTGTAAAATCCACTTGCTACCATTCACGACCTCTATGCCTCCATCCCACGTCGCATCAAGGCTGTTCTGAAGGCGAAAGGTGGCTCGACACCATATTAATCTGGTAAGTTGCAACTTCGTTCAGGTGTTTCCAGTTTTCTGATCACCATCTGTAACTCAAGATTTAGCCCGATCACAAAATGAGCGTATCCTCTTATTATCCTTCTGACATGAGTTAATATGCTACCGACAGACGCGCTAGTTTGGCCGGAGATCGGTTGTGAATGATGGTAAAAGTCCAATTAGAGATTTTGTCTGGTAGGAAATTCGATCCCCTGCAAATCAAACATATCCTGATCAACCATCTCACTTCCCAGTGCTAGAATTTCAGTATGAAGAAACTGAATCGGCATAGCTAACGAAAGTGTAACCAGTGAATGGCGGCGAGGATCATAATATGGTAAGGTATTCACCGGCGTATTGGTGGTAATAACTACAGGGGAGGAGCAATGCTCGACATCCCTTCAAACTCTTTTATCTATATCCTCAAAGAGTCTCGTACTCCATCGTTTTCGCACTCACTAACCTCATTGAGGCTTGAGCTCGATATATTTAATAAAGCTATATGAAATGACTGACTAATATGAAATCACGAGTACTTTCGTTTGAAGTGGAAAGTTGAAATTCGGCATGCGTATAGATTTATCAAAAACCAATATGACAAATATTAAAAGTATAATTTTTACCTTTTTAGGAGCAGAAAGTAAAGGTGAAAATTTCATGCTATATATACATAGGACACTTTCTACAGCCCCTAATTATTAGGTTCTGCCAGCAGGAAAGCAATAATCATATTTGGCATGTTTGAAGCCTCCTGGTGGATGCCAAAGACTGCTATAAAAATCAAATGTCAGTGAACAAGCCAAGGATCTTATAAAATAGAGGAACGGCCCGAAAATCTTGAAGTCATACGTCACAGTTTTGCCACCCCTACTCTGCCCACTCCGCCCAATAGGATCGCAATGTTTTGAGCCAACAATCATGGCGGAAACGAAAGTAGCCAATCAGACGATGGCAGAAACGAGAGTAGCCAATCAGACGTACCGATGCTCGGTTGTTTTCTGGCTTCATCGATTTAATAGGATGAAGATACATATGGGCAGATCCTGTATTTATAACATCCTTGGAACAAGCAGAACATTATACAAAAAGCAAAGACTGAAATATGAGGTACGAGACTGTGTGCCAAGCAAATGTGGAGGTCTGGGGGCGAAATCTCCAGCTGGACAAAGATTGTTCTATGTGTAGGATACGTAATCAATTGTTTAGCTCAAGCCCGATTCAGCATTTTAGCCTGGCTCGAGAGTTTCAACACCGATGAAAAATACATTGCAATATATCAGTCGTATTGATATAGTGCCCAATCACTTAGAATTAGCAATTAGGAAATGCTTATGTAATCGTGTGACCGAATGTATACTCACACATTTCTCGGTACCTATTTTTTTAAAAAAGTTCTGGCGAACAAGAATCATATAATTGATTTGAAAAATTAACAAGATAGGATACAAAGTCTTAGAAATCGTAACATGGTGAATTCCATCTACATATGAACGGCTCGGGACAAGATGCCACACTTTGGCCAATAATAAACAAAGGGTTGGTTGTCGGTCTTTATTTGAAGTACTTTTAGCTATAGGTGAGAAATTTTGACAGATAATATCACAAAAATGCTCTATGTCTGTGTGTTGCCCCATAAAATCTGACCATAGACATTTCAGTATGAACAACGTATGTCACGTATCAGATTAACAGGTCAGAAACGAGTACAAGAAGCATCACAAAGTGAGCGAGAAAAGTATTGTGTTATATAGACAAAGAAATTAATATTGAAGATTTACTTCTTAGCGATGAAGAGGAATAGGCCTATATTTCTCATGTTAGAGAAGATTGTTTATTGGAAGAAAACACATTTGAAGCTAAGCACTATGTTTCTCAAATTCTATGTATGCTCCTTCTTGAAGCAGTACCATATTAAACAGTGTTAAAAATTAACCATATTATTGAAATGATATAATAAATCCTTCGATGGACGATTTCTTTCAAGGTTAGGAAGGCTATTTGAGCCACTTAATAATGACAGATGTTACAAGTACATTAACCCAAGCATAATACGTGGGTTTTGTGCTATGGTGCTCAAAGCAAAACATGTACAGTTCGCAGCAAAAAGCCTGCAACATAAGCATGTAAGTTTATTGTGAAACTACGCCTAATAACCCACGAAATCAACGTAACGTCTAAGTGGCACGAATCATGCAGGAGAAACCTCGGCGTTCTCCCCTGCATACTTATTTTGGAGCAAAAAACTTTGTCGTTTCATAGTAAAAAGTTACATGCTCATGTTGCACGTTTTTTGCTGCGGACTGTACAAGGAGGCTATAATTAAAGTCCCATTCTCAAAATGTTCTATAGAAAGGACCACTAGGCAGAATGACTTCAACTTTGGACAGAATATACTTGAAGAAGGGTATGAATTACGAAAAAAGTTCCAAAGTGTATCAATAGATGGCGCTGTACGAGTTCTCTATATGCGGTTTTTGCCCTAAGGATAGTTAAAAACTCAATCATTAGGTGCTTTTTATGCGGGTTTTGGTCCAAGCGCAATTAAAAACTGAATGATTATATGTTTTAATGTTGTTTTGGCCTAAGGATAATTAAAAACTGATTTTTCCCATCCAATGTGGTACGACCTTGCCGTGGTGGAGTGGCTTTCCCCTAACAGTGCTAGAACTATTGAATGACTTGGAACAATCATACACACTAAGGAGTACATTTTGTTTAATGTGGAAAGGATGACAAAGCCGTCCTATTTCGATTCAAAATATCCCTTCTAGCCGAATCCACTTTCGTTATGCTGTTTACAGCGCCATCTATTGATACATTTGAAACTTTTCCTTATACTTCACCACTTTCCCCTTTTTCAAGTATAGGGCCTACTCAGTACAAATTTGAAGTCATTCTAACCAGGTTCCGTTTTTTACAGCATTTTGAAAGTGGGACTAATTATAATTACCCTGTACAAAATTAGTTTCACACTGCATTGATATTCCTATTATACTACATGAGAGGCGAAGAAAGTAGGGTTTAACAATATAGCATCATATAACGTTCTCACCAGCGCTATATATCATATCAATATGTTCCATTTTTTACTATTGTAATTTGATGGCAAAATCGTTAGTTGTACATAGAAAGGGTTAGTCCTTGTTTTTCATTGGAAGAACACACAGTAGACGCAACTTTTTAACTATAAAAATCTACAATATGTTCAAAATTTGAAAATAGACTTCTAAAGGTCATTTCCTTCAGCCTAGCTTAAACTTCACATAAGGAATACTCAGTTCAATCTATTAAAGTAACATATTTTAGAATTAACCGTGTTTCCTTTACACTAATTTACAGGTAGTTGAAGAATGTGACTCTTACATATGTACGTATAGTATTCGTTGAAAACATTAATAGGCCTATGTGTTGTTTAACAAATCATTTCAACTACGTGCAATATATTTGGTATTACATTAAACTTACAATAAGAACTTTGATATGAATAGGCTAATAATATGTGTTATCTTTAAACAAGAAAATATAATTTATGCTAAGAATATGTGAAAAAAAACGTAGAGGATGTTAATGAACTAGACTGACCAACTGAAAAAGTGATTCCTTGTATTAAAATAAGCCAAAAGTTTCAGATGAACCTTTGATCACAATTATATAGTTTCAGAGCTTAGAGATGTACAAAATCATGGGAAAATGAACTTCGGGGGTTAATATCTCTAAAACTATTAGCCTTTGAACTGAGATGGCATGTTAATTGTCTTAGACATACTCTATCAAAAATATATCATTTTGAATCGATCAGTGGCGGCACAACGGAGTCAACCACAGGAAGTCGGGTTCCGGCACAGTTGCATTTAATATGACCAACATGGCTAGGGAAGAGGGTCAAATATGAGCCAGTATGTTGGTTACTGCACTCGTTATGTTATGGTTTTATAACCTTTTCAGTGCCCATACCACTACAAATAAGATCATGACCTACTGTTAGCTTTAACCCTCTTGTAAACTTTAGGAATCGAACCATTGATCTCCTGATTACAAGGCGGAGCATGATATTATTCATATGTTGTGACCAATATGATTGCACTCGCAAACAACCAGTTTTGAATTTACTTGCACTGTCCGTGTGATAATCTCATATCCACATACATGAAGAGTTCAGGAAAAGCAAAAGGAGGAAGATTACTTTCAATGCAGATTGTATTATTATTCCCACACATGTCCATGTGCTTTTCCATGACACTGTGTACATGCTTGCTTTGATTTTCTCTGATCCCTTCAATGATACTCTCACCATTATGACTGCCTGGCAATATCATGTGTTCAATCTCCTATTACTACCTACAACGTGACCCACATGGCCATGTTGATCATGTTGGTCACCGAAATGCGCAGATGTCTTTCCAGGAATGTCCATGGGTTTACTCACGGTTCTCCCATTGTCTAGCACATTCTCTTTCTAGCATATTCTCTTTCCTTCAACTCATTTCACATTTCTGTAACCATTGCCGTCCCTTAGCCTATGAGGCAACACTGTGAAATGTTAATTTGAAATGAAATCTTTGAGTTTTACGCCCCACGGTTATGCTGGTTAGGCTAAAGGAGACGATGATGATATGTAATGAATGAAATGGTGGAATGAAGAAAGTGGGAGGAAACGGGAGAACCCCGAGGAAACCCACGCACACGGTGTTTGTCCACCACAAAGTTCACTTGGCGAGGGCTGGGATTGAACCCGAGACTCCAAGCACCAGAGGTGAACGCTGTACCACTGAGCCACCGCGGCCCCGAAATATTAAATTGTTTAAACAAATCTGGGAGAAAAAAGTTACGAAATCTTTTCGAGATATCTACCTCCTTAACACAATGTTTCCGTTTATTTGTTACATAACCAGAATTTTTGCTCTAATTGTTCATCACCTCCTATATGTTGCCAGTAAGTTGTTGTTTGCTATGTGGGAGGGAAAAAAAGGGATACATGGTAACTCAATGGTAGTGTAAATCTACCTATGGTAAGGAGTTCCATTTTCGATCTGACCAAGTGAGCTTCTGATGAATATTATTTCAATTGTTTTTTTTTTTTTTTTTTTTTTTACGGAAATACTTCCGTTTTCTCGCAAATCCTCATTTCAATGATTCTTCCAAAATCATTAAGTATTATTAATATTTGTCTCCTTCAGCACACAGGTCATGAACTTGCAGATGTAATGATTTTATGCAATTTCATTTTATCAACTATATTCAGTTTCTGATGCAAGCACTTAGCCAAGGGGTAGGTCCGGGGGTCCGGACCCCCCCCCCCCTTCGGAACCCTAAATGAAAAAATTAAGGAAGGATGAAACAAAAAGAAACGAGAAAAAGAAGAATCAGCGTTAAAAGTATAAAACTACAGCAAACGTTTGGTTACTCTTTCTTATGAGGAACTTTGTGTAGAGGAAACGGAAGGGGTTGAATCTAAAAATTGATATTATTGGAACGGACCGTTCCGAATTCCATTTAGCTCCAGGCTAATCCTATGGACTACAAATGACAATCGATAAACCTGTTCTATCAAATAGGTTATCAGGTAGAACTTCAGAAATGCCCACAACCACCAATAATATGAGCCTGGCAACATAAATTCCAGTTACACTTGTTAAAGTAATTTTCAATTTCGCGGAAACACTAATCAATTTTATAGGATGTATTCATAGCCGAAAGAGATCTCGTTGCTATCTTTGACGGCATTAATCGAAGATAAGAAAAAGAAGAAGGAAGAAGACAAGAACCGAGTTTGAAGAACCTCGGAAGACTATATCTTTTTCAATATTTTTAAAATATTCTTTTACTCGAGATTTCTTTTTAGTTTGTTATTAAAATATTAAAATTTTCATTTTATTGTCCTAAAAAACTAATATGGGTATGTTGCCAGTAAAATAGTTTAGATTGATCGTCCCTTTGGTGTGTAACCACAGTATTTCAAGTCATGACCCCCTCCCTCATTACAAAATCCTGGCTAAACGAACCAATATGTTGCCAGTAAAATAGTTTAGAATGATCGAGCCCCTGATGTAATAACCACAGTATTTCATGTCACGGACCGCCATTCTCCCCCCCCTATTGCGAAATCCTGGCAACATGCCTGCCTGATGTAGTTATGCAACCATGTACAACACACCAAAAATCCTTCAGCATCTTGATTTTGCTCAAACTATCGATTGTCTGTCAACGACTTTTTCTTAACTTGTAGGAACGTCGTTCCATCTGTCATGAATCGGACCCATCTTTCCTAATGAAGTATCAAGAACCCTGACTTCCATCTTAATGGCTAATACTTCAGGAAATATTCTTCCCTAAAGCAGTGATCGTAGGTTTCCTTAAGAAAATTTCCCTCGACGGACACAAAATTTTCCCTTTTCTTATCAAATTTTTCCCTAGTTTGTTGAATGCCCAATTCCTATGACAAAATTACGCGATAAAATTAATTTAAGCTATATTAAAGAAAGTGCCAACTACAATAGTCAAATAATATCAAAAATAATAATGTTTTCACACAAATTGTAATGAAATTAAAAAGAAAACGAAAATACTTACATAATCTGCTTGCGGTGTCCGTTGTTAATTTGTGAAAGGGTAATCAAAACTTCAAACGAAATGTTATTTAGTAAGCAAGAAAAGAAATAACGATGTCTACTGTTTTGATTAGATCTCTTTTCAAACAATAACTATACACATTTAATACGTTTCTCCCATGTTTTTCAGATGCGAAGTTTGCATGTCAAAAGTACTTAAAAATCACTTAAATTCAGACCAATGTTCTGCACAAGAATTATTATGGTCTTCCGCAAACGGAGCTAAAAAAAAATTCTACTTCTTTTACCTTGTCTTTATGAGCTTTTTTTCTAATTTATTTTCAAGAAAGGAAGAGCTCATAGAGGGTTCTCTTCATTACTTTTAAGATTTTATAGATGTTTCTTGCCTTAAGAATGTATTTCCTCGATTTTTCCTCAACATGACGTCACACTACATGCCAAACATATACATTGTTCACTATTGTCCACTCGCTTAGACCATCTTGAACCCTTCATTACCCAACCACTCTGTTTTGAATCATTCTTTATAAAATTGTTTTTCGTTTTTATACAGTTCTCTTGTAGGTTTTTTTTTTAAATCTTTGGAGGTGTTACGGGACTTCTTATCCGTTTCGAGGTGTTACGGAACTTCTTCTAAGATGTACTGGAACCAGCACTTGCCTCATTGAAAAAAAAATCGTTTTACTGGCACATACCCTTAACAGTGGCAGCTTTAGCGAGTAGGCTGGGTAGGCACGTGCCTACCCAAAAGTTTCAAAAATACACAAATGCTAAAAGATACAATCAAGAGTAAATATATTTTCCACTATTTTATATTAATGGTAGATAATTGTTTAACAAATAGTATCAACCAACCACTACTGTAAAAGTAATTTCCTACTGTCATTAATCAATCAATTGTGTATATGTATCCATAAGTAAGGGAGTGGCCTACCCAAAATTAAAATCCTAAAGCCACTCGCCCGCCCCTGACGCTAAATACAAACAACAAAATATAAAATTCACAAACACATCGAAATTCCGGTTCCACTAACGACAATTGGGCGCGCGCGACTTTTGGCTTCGAGTATTACTGTCCCCCAGTGATGCCAACCTGAAAAGTTATAAAATCCCATCTCAAGAGGCAGAAATTCCCATTTTGAACTTGAATTTCCCACGCTATGCTAATAACTAAATTTTTCCGAACTTACAAAGGATGAACAGTTAAATTAGTGTATATCAGTAATTTTCTTGAATATATGAGTGAATTATTCGGAAATTCCAATTGTCAACGTTAATCAAACAGCTTAACTGAAAGATAATTGAAAATGTCGATGAAAATAAGTACATTTTGCTGTCAATTTTTCCATCACGTTTTGTGCCATCATCTCCTGAACGTCTTCATTATTCAGTCACTTCATATGAAAAACAGTTTGGAAGTTGGACGTTTGTCGTTTTATTTCCTTCCGTTAATTCTGTTCTTCCTTTCATTCTCCTCTCTCGTTTTTTCTTTAAACTCCAGAGTGCAATGAACGTTCCTTGGTACTTGGTTTTTGAAATTCACAAGTCACTGAATAAATCACTTTAACACTAACATGCATTTTAGAGTAACCAAAAATTTGATAATTAACATTAATTTCAATAGTAAGACTATCCATGGCTTTGGATTGATTATTTTATCAATATATATATATATATATATAAACATATGCCATATATAAACATGTTAAGGAGAAGAAACACGGAATTAATTGGGATAAGACGGAAGTATTGGAGATGGAGAAAAGAATGATAATAAGGAAGTGGAAAGAAGCAGATTGGATAAAGAAGGTAGGAAGAGATAAACTGATGAACTGGACAGGAGGCTTACTTATTAATGAATTATGGCAAGGAAGTTTGGATAGCATAGACAAGAAGAAAATAATAATAATAATAATAATAATAATAATAATAATAATAATAATAATAATAATAATAATAATAATAATAATAATAATAACCTTATAAGAACCAAAAATGGCGGAACATGATTAGTTGGAAAGTGAACAAGAAGACTTACGGGATTGGCTGAAGGCCTCAGCAAATAAAAAAGTACAACAATAACTATATATATATATATGTCTGTTAAAATAATTTAAATGTTTTGATAACTGTTCAGAACTGAGCGTTCTTCTCAATAAAAATTAACGCCAGTAAGTAAATGAAGAGGCAGCAACATAAAATCTAATACTTTTTTTCCCCAGCAGGGGTGAGAGTGTGTGTGTAAAAACAGGACACCAAGAAAGCAACGGTAGTTACGTTTGTTGTATTAATATCGCATTAATCCACATATAATAATGTTCATATAGCAAGTTTGTTTGTATTTTTTGAATTCATATAATCTTATGTTTTATGAAATGCAAATATATTGAACAGTCTCAAAGCAAAGTCGAGAACCTACACAAGGATTACAACGATCAAATGGTCATCCGGGCCGGATCAGGATTCAACAGTGCAGTGAACAAGGTAGGTAGTGAGTGCACTATTCAATATAATATTATCCTTGTATCACTTATACAAAATAAGCCTGTAATAGCAAAGCCTCATTTAGAACGTAAGTGTTAAAAGTGTATTTAATTTGAGTGAAGTATGACAGACAGAATGAAAGAATTAGTTTTCAAGAGAGGTCAAATTAAGGCCAAATTCACTCGTTTTAAACCTTTTGTAGATAGCTTTACAGAAGATCAGAATATTACGCAGTTAGTGTTACGTTACGAGAAAATAAAACAGTGCTATGATGAATTTGATGCAATACAATCCGAAATAGAAATGTTACAGGGTTCATCAGAAATTGATCAGGAAACGCAAGAAAGAGAGCAATTCGAGAGTACTTATTTTGATTTAGCAGCTAAGGCGCAAGTTTTCATAAATCAACACAGCTCCAGTGCAAAGAAAAATGAAAACAATGAAGCAAGCAATTCCAATCCATCAGTTAGGTTGCCGGTGATAAACCTTCCGACCTTTTCTGGAAGCTACGATGAGTGGTTGTCGTTCTATGACACGTTTCAGGCATTAATACATAACAATAGCACATTGCAGCCAGTGCAAAGGTTTCATTATTTACGTTCTTCTCTACGTGGGGAGGCGCTTGAAGTAATACAAGCCTTGGAAATTTCTTCTGAAAACTATGACGTAGCATGGACTTTACTCAAAGAACGTTTTGAAAACAAAAAGTATATTGTTAACACGTCAAAGCTTTATTTGAAATGCCAATGGTGGAACGTGAGTCGGCTGTTTTGCTTAAATCTCTTTTAGACAGCACAGTAAAACATTTGAGGGCTTTAAAATCATTAGGTCAACCGACAGAAAGCTGGGATGCATTACTTATTTATTTGATTGCGACCAAACTAGACAATACAACACATAAGGAGTGGGAGAAAACACAATCAACGAATGAATTACCGAGCATGTCACAGCTGACACAATTTTTACAACAGCGTTGCCAAGTTTTAGACGCAGTTGATAATAAGCGTAGACCTAAAGAGACACCCTCAGTTCCAAGTAACAAATATCAACAAACAAATAAGGGAGGCAAAAAGAGTTCTTACTCAACGACAGCACACGTAACGTGTTCCGACTACAATGCATGTCCCAGCTGTAAAGGCTCACACAAATTATTTCAATGCCAATCATTGTTGAAAAAATCTATAGGAGATAGAATTAAAGAAGTTAAACGTCTTTCTTTGTGTATAAATTGTCTCAAACGAGCGCATAAGGCAAATGAGTGCTTATCAGGTAATTGTAAAATATGCAATAAAAAGCATAACACATTACTGCACTATTCGCGTTGTCCATCGCCCACTAGAGCGAATGAACCACAAGTTGAAAGGGAAATAGGTCAAGGTCAAAACACGCTCGCTGCGACCACATCTCTTGAGCAGGAATGTGAAGGTAAGAATATTCGCTCTACAAACAGTGTACCGCAGAATCTTAGGAGACCACCAAGCGTTATGCTATCCACAGCTGTAGTATATGTTAAAGATAAACAGGGTAATTTTCAAATGTGTCGAACACTTCTCGATTGTGCTTCTCAGTCCAACTTCCTAACAAACAGAATGGTTCAATTATTGGGACTTACAAAGAGTAATAGCGTTGTACACATAAATAGTATAGGTAATGCTAATACAAGGTCATGCCATAGCGTTCAGGCTAAAATTAAGTCACGATATAACAATTATTCAGCCACATTAGACTTCATCATATTGCCGCAAATATCACAAGACTTGCCTATGGTTCGTGTAGACACGTCATCGTGGGAAATACCTTCCAACATTGAATTAGCAGATCCTAGCTTCAACATACCACAGCGTATTGACATGTTATTGGGGGCGGAAGTATTCTTGGATCTACTTTGTGAAGGGCAAATAAAACTCAAGGCAGGGTATCCAACCTTGCACAAAACGTTGTTCGGCTGGATTGTAGCTGGAAAAATAGACAATAAACCACACATTTCGACAAATGTGTGTCACCTCTCCACAGCAGAAAAAATACACGAGCAATTACAAAAATTCTGGATGATAGAAGAATGTTCAATGAAACATCCATTAAGTCAAGAGCAAGCAGAATGTGAAAGACACTTCAAAGAAACACACCGGAGAGACGAGACTGGGAGATTCGTCGTCAGACTTCCCTTTAAAGAAAATGTGGGGAATCTTGGTAAATCCAAGGAGATTGCAACGAGAAGACTTTATTCAATGGAAAAAAGGCTTATGAAGGATCCTGAGAAAAAAGGGCATATATAGCGTTCATGAAAGAGTACGAAGATTTGGGCCATATGGAAGAAATAACTAGAGCAGAGAGCGATACAATGATGCCAGACTATTATCTCCCCCATCATTGCGTAATGAAGGAGACCAGCACTACTACCAAACTCAGGGCTGTATTTGATGCATCGTGCAAAATAACTTCTGGACTTTCATTAAATGACACGATGAGGGTCGGGCCTACAATCCAAGAAGAATTATTTTCCATAACAGCAAGATTCAGGCAACATCAATACGTCATGACAGCTGATATAGAGAAGATGTATCGCAACATTAGGGTACATGATTCAGATGCAAACTACCAGAAAATACTGTGGAGAGAAAACCCTCAAGAAGCAATAAAGATATATCGACTCAAAACTGTAACATATGGTACTGCAGCAGCTCCTTTTCTAGCCACTAGATGTTTTCAGCAACTAGCCATAGAAAAGAAGAAGAATTTCCCTAAGGCAGCAGAAGTTGTAATGAGGGATTTCTATATTGATGATCTTCAAACAGAGACAAACACGAAGAAGGAACTACATGAATTACAGGGACAACTCACAACTCTTCTGCAAAGAGGTGGTTTTTGTTTGAGAAAATGGTGTAGCAACGACACTTCACTGCTTTCAAAAATACCCAGTGAACTTCAAGAATCAAATTTCACCATTCAACCAAATGATGATTGCATCACAAGAAGTTTAGGATTGTTGTGAAATCCCATTAAAGACACATTTTCTTTCTCTGTCAAACCAAGAAACAACCCTCAAGAAATCACGAAGAGGACTATTCTTGCTACAGTAGCGAGCATATTTGATCCCTTAGGATTAATAGGACCAGTTATTCTTAAGGCAAAAATATTTCTGCAACGTTTGTGGGAATTAAAATTGAATTGGGATGAAGAAGTTCTAGCCATATTGCATTCAGAGTGGGAAACTTTTGAGCATCAACTTCAAGATTTGGAATCACTACATGTTCAGCGGAAGGTTATTCAAGAAACACAATCGCAGGTAGAAATTCATGGATTTTGCGACGGATCTCAGAATGGATATGGAGCTTGTATATATGTAACATCTAGTACAAAAAATGGAAAATTCACAGCAAACTTAGTATGTTCAAAATCTCGAGCAGCACCTTTGAAGAAGACAACTATTCCTCGCCTAGAACTTTGTGCAGCTTTGTTACTTGCACAGCTAACTCAAAAGGTAATACAAGCATTACATTGCAAGATCGATAAGGTTGTTTTATGATCATATTCCACCATTGTATTAGCATGGATAAGAGGACCTTGTTCTCAATGGAAGACGTATGTTGCAAATCGTGTGGCGGAAATTCAACAACTGACTTGTAACTATGAATGGAGACACATCAGAACAGAGGAGAATCCAGCAGATCATATATCGAGAGGATTAACACCGTCAGAGATTCTTGATAATGAATTATGGTGGCATGGGCCTTCCTGGTTATCTGAGAAATTAGACTCACAGACGAGGGAAGATGTTTGTGACCTAAGCGATGTTCCCGAGCGACAAAAAAATACAGCAGTAATGGTTTCTACAACACCGTGTCAACTCTTAGACAGATATTCATCATTAAGAAGAATTTAACGTGTAACTGCTTATTGTCTACGATTTGCACACAACATGAGAAGATCTAATTGTGACAGACAGCATGGACATCGTACAGTAAGTGAATTACATGAAGCACTCGAATGTCTTATTAAACTATCACAGCAACAAGCATTTCACAAGGAATTAAATGCATTGAGATCAGGAAAGGAAGTCGACAACCAAGGTCAACTGAGAAATTTGAACCCATACTTGGATGAGAGGCAAATCATCAGAGTCGGAGAAAGATTAAATGCAGCAGATCTTACTAAAGGACAGAAGCATCCTATTGTACTTCCAGCTAATTGCAACTTGACAAAGTTAATCGCTCAAGAAGAACATAAGAAGCTATTGCATGCCGGGCCTCAATTATTGTTATCATCCTTGCGACAATCATATTGGCCAATACGTGGACGAAACTTGGTTCGTCAAGTTGTGCATCAGTGTGTCACATGTTTCAGAAACAATCCTAAAGATGGTAAACAGATGATGGGAGATCTACCAGCTGACAGAGTTCAACCAACAAGACCATTTCTTCACAGCGGCGTTGACTACTGTGGGCCCATTTACCTTAAATCGAGTAACCGAAGGGGAGCCAAACTCCATAAGGCATATATAGCACTTTCCGTGTGTTTTGCGACTAAGACAGTTTACATTGAACTTGTTAGTGATCTAACTACAGAGGCGTTTATTGGAGCATTAAAGCGATTCATGGCTCGTCGAGGAAAATGCGCTAAACTGTATTCTGACAATGCAAGTAACTTCGTTGGTGCAAAAAGGGAACTACAAGAATTGAAGACTTTATTTGAATCAGAACACCATAAAGAAAAATTACATTATTTTCTAGCGGCTGATGACATCACGTGGGTTTTTATTCCAGCAAGATCACCAAACTTTGGAGGCTTATGGGAATCATCAATTAAATCTCTCAAATATCATGTAAAGAGAGTTGTGGGAAATGCTTCACTCACCTACGAAGAGATGAACACTATTTTGACACTGATTGAGGCTTGCTTAAACTCTAGACCCCTAACACCATTATCAAATGATCCAAACGACCTACATCCTTTAACACCTGGTCATTTCCTAATAGGCGACGCACTCACTACCATGTCAGAACCTAACTTGAAAAATATTCCTGTCAACAGACTTTCGAGATGGCAATACATACAACAACTTCATCAGCAATTTTGGTACAGATGGTCAAAGGAGTATCTATCAAGTCTTCTAGAACGATCCAAATGGAGAAGAAAATTCCCCAACCTTCTGGAAGGTGATTTGGTGCTCATCAAAGAAGATAACATTCCACCTCTAAAATGGAAAACTGGACGTATTGTGCAATTGTTTACTGGGAAGGACGGAATAGTACGAGTGGCGACAGTGAAAACTACCAGAGGTACAACAACAAGATCTATTCGTCAATTGTGCCCGCTTCCTAAGGAGAGTTAATGTGTTGGTGTTATTCATAGTGTGTACATTGTGTGATTCATAGTGTTGTGTTGTGTGTGCATTATTCTGTTTATGTTTATATCATTCACTCATAACTTGTGTTATCTATTGTTGTGTATATTAAGTTCATGAACCAAATTAATCATTCATAGATTTGTTGAAGGAATTTCGTCAAGGCGGGCGGTATGTTTAGAACTGAGCGTTCTTCTCAATAAAAAGTAACGCCAGTAAGTAAATGACGAGTAACATAAAATCTAATACTTTTTTTTTTTTCAGCAGGGGTGAGAGTGTGTGTGTAAAAACAGGACACCAAGAAAGCAACGGTAGCTACGTTTGTTGTGTTAATATCGCATTAATCCACATATAATAATGTTCATATAGCAAGTTTGTTTGTATTTTTGGAATTCATATAATCTTATGTTTTATGAAATGCAAATATATTGAACAGTCTCAAAGCAACGTCGAAAAATTATTAAGAAACCAGCGCCTACACAAGGATTACAACGATCAATAACAATGACTATATATATGACTGTTAAAGAATTTAAACTTTGTCATAACAATGATTATATATATGTCTGTATTTTCATTTATTTTCGATATTGTCTGAAGAAGGATATATTAGATATCCGAAACCGTTATTATAATTTAAAATAAAGTGTGTTGTAAGCTTTGGTCAGTGTTTCTTTTGTTAAATTAATTTCAAGTTTAATAAAGACACATTTGTCTACTTTTTACTCATAAACAATTTTGTCGTCTTCGAATAAATATATATATATATGAAAAATCTTAAAAATCCTGTCAATTTTTACAAAAAATCCCTTTATCCCATTTCGAGAAATTGTCAAAAACTCCAATAATATGAGATTTCCCCCCACGGGTTGGCATCAAAGCTGTCCCCTTCCCCAATTAAGCTACTCGATTGTCTAATATAAGCGTGTATTTATACCTAACTTCTACCTTATCAACATTTCACGTTTAGAGCATGGATAGCCTAATCATTCACTAACATTACCATACTCTTTCTGCCCCACATTGAATTCGTAAATGTTGTGTCTCACAAAAAATTAAGTTCATTAACAAAGTTATATTACTTTCATGTACTTACATATAGAGAGAAAGAGAACGTTTGGCCGGGAAGAATACAGGTATCCCAGCGTCGACAATGACAACTTTGTTTCATTTTTAACACCATTGTTTATTTTACATGCTTTTTTTTTTTTGCTTTTACTATTTTTAATTTTTTTGTACAAAAAATACACACAAATATACTTAACCCCTTCAATGTGGGTGGCGAGCTAACTCGTGTCTTCAAAACGCACCTGCTGTGCTGATGGCGTATATATACGCTTTCATTTTGCTTTGGCTATTTTTTATTGAGTATGGCAAATATACTTACCCATAGTATGAGTAATGTTATTCCCGACAATATTTAGCGAGTTTGCGCTTACCTAGGAACCCCAAGAGACCACACAGAAAAATTGGGCTTGATCTGTTGAGGCATTCCCAAATTTTGTGTAACCTAACCATATGATGATGATGATGATGACGATGATGATGATGATGATAACCATAAATACGACAATGACAAGTTACAATAGCTAATTAGAAGCAACAAAGATCATAATGCCGAAAATTTCATTGTGATTGCGTGAGAGGCTCAAAAGTTATTAAAAGGTAACAAATTCCAAAGTTCTAAAAAAAAAAAAAAAAAAAAAAAAAAACTACACTTTTTTACAGCGGTTCGCATCTGAAAATTACGCACTGAAGAGGCTAGCCAACTATGAGTGCAAACTATCTACTTTGAATGCACATTCACATACACTATTGCTATTGTTTTCATTTATTTCTGATAAGAACAAAGAAAAAATTAAGCATTTATATTGGTCAATCAGTCTGCGTCTTCGTAAGGTGCTACTAAGGAAGGATTTTTGAAAATTCGATTTGCAAAGGAGGTAGCAATTATTATAATAAAATGTCCACATATCTGAATCCCTTAAAGTCTCAGACATGTTGCGACTTTTAGACAGGGACATATGCAGAGGCTGGATCCTGGTAGTTCGGGATCCACCCCGAAATCCTGACTTTTTGTAAATTTAGTCTAATTTTAAGGGTAATTTTACAAATTATAATATAATTCATCCTGATATTGAATTTGTACCGTCCCGAAATGATTTGGACCCCCCGAAAATAAATTCGTGCTTAGATACCTGACTAGACTATTTGCAACTTTCATCATCACTTTTCGGAAAGCCGAAATGTTATATCCGTAGTGGAATCAATGTGCAGTAGGATCAAAGACGAGCATAGTTCGTTCTTCGCTTCACATTTTTATTGCGAATGAACTACAGGTTTCCTGACGGGGACAAATGGACCCCGTCCCCATTAAATCCCCATTCATTAATGGATGAATTACTGGCTGTATTCATAAAGTGTCTCCTGTACACATTCATTGGTGTCAGTTTGTTTAAGTTTGAACACCTAGATGGCCCGGATACATTCTTTTGTCACAGATAAGAAGCTTACTTGAACCCGTGTCGTGTTCAAGTTAATGACGTTGAGAATGAACTGGAGCAGTGTAGATGTCGGAGTTTCTTCACGAGGATTTTATTTCTGACAGTTCTCTAGTATATTGAGAGACATCTTCAATTTTTGAAGATATTTTGCACGAAGAATTTAAGTATTATTTATTGTCAATATTTGTGCAATACACTGTCGTATTGATTTTCTTTTCCAAAAAAAGGTTATCTAAAACAATTTTTAAATAGTAGAACAAGAATATAAAGTGTGGCAAGATCTTTCGAAACAGCAAACTATACTCTCAGACCCGTTTTCACAATTATAGCGATATATACAAATTGATTGCTACAAAGTATCTTCAGTTTACTGGGGGAAATGTTGTATGGGGATGTCCAACTTCAAAGCGATAAATTAATTTAATATCTGTTTTAGCGTATTTTGATATTTAACCTAGAAGGAAAGATAAAGGGTATGTATACTCAGTATACCAATTCTTTGCTCATCTTACATATCTCTTCTGCTGTTACACGAACTGAGCACACCAAATCCACACACCTGTTTCCGTGGCATAACGTGACACCTGAACAAGTTGGCGATAAATTTCTGCTGATGATGGCGGAGTTTAGATGGGAAAATTTGATCACAGTACACATTACCATCTTTGACCGTAGTTCCTTGAATGCAGCCACTTCCTAGCTGATTTTGCGAGAGTCTAATGCCTCTATGGTCTGACCAAGTGATATATGCATTTCCTAATAGCCGTTTGACAAAGCATTGGTTACCTGCACGGTCTGGCGGAAAATTTGAACAAAATAAGAAAGATGCATAAATAAAGTGATGGTACAAGTAGAATTTTTGGGCGATATACAATAGACTATTTTCAAAACATAGCGTATACCCATCCCTAGATACACTCGTCCTATTATAAGTTTAAGGCAATTATACACTAATCTATAAAAATAGTTGGTCCATATACGCCGTATCTACTGCATATGCTCCATTACATCCCTACATAATACCTATAAGTTTATTTATTATTATTATTATCATTATTATTATTATTATTATTATTATTATTATTATTATTATTATTATTATTATTATTATTATTATTATTATTATTATTATTATTACCTTACTAGTTGAATCATTCGCAGAGAGAGATTTGCATATAATACAATTCCTCTTAAAGCTTCGAATAGAATATCTTGATAATTCTTGAAGCCTCAAGGCAATACTAAACTTTAAAAAGAGGAAAAGGGGACGCCTAAAACCAAATACTTAGTGTTAATCTGATTTTAATACTATAATACATTTTTATTCTGTCTTCCAGCCACCAATGTGTTTTCAATCAGATGTAAACTACCTGAAACATCTAGCGACTGAAAATAACTAGTATGCTTTTCGTATGTGAGCATGAAGAAGACTGAAAATAATTACCTGGGATTAACAATCGAAAAACAAAGAGAATGATGTATCATTGGCGTAATTATTATATTTTGCATATTTTGCTTGGGGTACTTACTTCTGAGACTTGTAAAAACCTTTCAACAAAAGTGTTTTGTTCTGTTTCTACATTACATTCTTAGCCCTCTTCTCACGTTGCAGTTGCACTATAGTTTTCACCAAGCAGTGGCGTATTTACGATTTTGCTTTGAGGGGGCTTTGCTAACTTTCATTTACTTTACTATAGTAAGTAAGATTTCTGGGGGGCTTAAGCCCGGAAGCCCCCTTAAATACGACACTGCTCAGATTATTTCAGAATTAGAAAGTCAGAACCGAACGAATTCAGTTGGATGAGCCCTTCGTACAGACAAAGCACAAGCAAATCATTTAAAAAGAATTAAGAAAACTTTTTGGTAGGTCCGGATCCAGTGAACTTTCTCTTCTATGGTAGCCCCTGGTTGGCACCTTACTAATAGTTGCGTCTTTCCCTATTTCAATTCTCATTTTTTCAATTTCTTTCTCCCCATTCTTTAGTTCTCTCTCGTCTCTCATTTGCAAAATGTCCTGGGGATTCCTTTAGTTATGGTTCCATTTATTGATTCTTTTATTTTAACTGTTTTCTGAAATACATAATCATAAAATAGACCAGTTAGAATTTATTAAGTTATTCATAAATGTTTAAAATTGGGTATTTTCTACATGTGCAAATTACGTATGTATTCCTCGTTCAGCGTGATCTGAGATATGCCCACATCTGCGTGATCTGAGATATGGTTGCGCCTGTTTCTCAGCGTTAGTATGTTTGCTGAAGTTTACCGTCCCTTTCTCGCTCTGACGCCTTAGATAGAACGTTTGTTGAAGTTTAGCTTCAGTTTCTAGGTCTGTCGCGTTACTTAGTATGTTTGTTGAAGGTTAGCATCCCTTTTCAGCTCTGACGCACTAGTTAGTACGTTTGTTGAAGTTTAACATCCTTTTTCAGCTCTGACGTGTTACTTAGTATGTTTGTTGAAGTTTAGCATCCTTTTTCAGCTCTGACGTGTTACTTAATATGTTTGTTGAAGTTTAGCATCCCTTTTCAGCTCTGACGCACTAGTTAGTACGTTTGTTGAAGTTTAACATCCTTTTTCAGCTCTGACGTGTTACTTAATATGTTTGTTGAAGTTTAGCATCCCTTTTCAGCTCTGACGCACTAGTTAGTGCGTTTGTTGAAGTTTAACATCCATTTTCAGCTCTGACGCACTAGTTAGTGCGTTTGTTGAAGTTTAACACCCCTTTTCAGCTCTGACGCACTAGTTAGTACGTTTGTTGAAGTTTAACATCCTTTTTCAGCTCTGACGTGTTACTTAATATGTTTATTGAAGTTTAGCATCCTTTTTCAGCTCTGACGTGTTACTTAGTATGTTTGTTGAAGTTTAACATCCCTTTTCAGCTCTGACGCACTAGTTAGTGCGGTTGTTGAAGTTTAACATCCCTTTTCAGCTCTGACGCACTAGTTGGTGCGTTTGTTGAAGTTTAACATCCTTTTTCAGCTCTGACGTGTTACTTAGTATGTTTGTTGAAGTTTAACATCCCTTTTCAGCCCTGACGCACTAGTTAGTGCGTTTGTTGAAGTTTAGCATCCCTTTTCAGCTCTGACGCACTAAGTGCGTTTGTTGAAGTTTAACATGCCTTTTCAGCTCTGACGCACTAGTTGGTGCGTTTGTTGAAGTTTAACATCCTTTTTCAGCTCTGACGTGTTACTTAGTATGTTTGTTGAAGTTTAACATCCCTTTTCAGGTCTGACGCACTAGTTAGTGCGTTTGTTGAAGTTTAGCATCCCTTTTCAGCTCTGACGCACTAGTTAGTACGTTTGTTGAAGTTTAACATCCCTTTTCAGCTCTGACGCACTAGTTGGTGCGTTTGTTGAAGTTTAACATCCTTTTTCAGCTCTGACGTGTTACTTAGTATGTTTGTTGAAGTTTAACATCCCTTTTCAGCTCTGACGCACTAGTTAGTGCGTTTGTTGAAGTTTAGCATCCCTTTTCAGCTCTGACGCACTAGTTAGTACGTTTGTTGAAGTTTACCATCCTTTTTCAGCTCTGACGTGTTAGTATGTTTGTTGAAGTTCAGCATCCTTTTCAGCTCTGACGCGTTAGATAGGATGTTTGTTGAAGTTCACCATCCCTTTCCAACTCTGACACTATATGAAATGTATACCTACAATTCATTGTGGAACCCGAACTACCATAACGCTTTCAAATTTCCAAAAGCCACAAGAGCCCGAGCCTAAATGTACAAAAGATGTGCGCACTTGCTGCTAGATCAGCGGGGATAACTTTTTCCTGTGTAAGTGTGATACTATTAGTAACAGCAGAATTATATACTGAGAAGGAGTTACTTCGAAAGAATATTGTATTTGTTGTTTCCACTTGAGCGTGAAAAAAAAAAGAAAGAAAGAACACAATTAGCTTGTCTAAAATCATGAGTTATTTCCTACCAAACTTAAAATATTCTTTGTTTAGTGTTTAATAAAGTTTAAGAAGTTTTACTTTATTATCTGTTAAAACCCTCAATTAACATCAGTATCTCGCCAGAATTTTGATATACTCAGTTTATTTGAGAATAAAAGATCAAGAGGGTCAGTTAGAACTTCGAAACTTAGGATTCTAAGGTAGAAAATCTCACATATACATCGAAATATGATTCACACAGCCAGAGCTCGGTTTAAGTTTGGTAGGGCTCTAAGCTGCAGAAGATAATGGGGTTCTTTATGTGTCAAAATGAACGTAGGACCCTATATATAGAAATGAAGAAACTACACAGTAAAAAATGGTTGTGTTAATTCAACTCAATTTTAACACAAGACAGCGGTTCCAGCGTGACTACCACTATGCGGTGTTAGTTCAACACATACCTCGCGGTGTTGGCGCTTAACACAGGGTGTGTGTTAGTCTTTAACACACAACCGGTGTTGAGCCGTGCCGTAAGCGTTACTAAACCATAAAAATACTCCCCCAGAATAAGTTAAATCGCCTATATGCGTAATGTGTTTACATTATGCAGAGTCTAAAAAAAAAAAACACTTTAAACAAGTAAAAAAAATGTACTCCAGTGGCAAGGGGGTACCAACCACCAACGTTTCAATTACTAGCCGCGTGCTCTTCCGACTTGGCCACGGAGGCGATGAAGAAAACGTCGCTTGTAGAGGGATAAATTGTTGAGGTCTTTTGAATTTGGCTAATCAGAGTGCTCCTTTAAGCCGCGTATATTCGACGATAACGGTTCGGGATAAGATAAAATCTGCTCGCCATGTAGACCTAATTTTATAACAAAATGACGACTGCGTATTTACTTTATTTTATAGTTCTTCCATATTCACTTTCAAATGATCGGCGCCAGTTTCCATCTAATAAAGTTGATGCGTTTGTTGCTTCTAGTACACAATCGCTTAGAAAAAGAAGCAATAAATGCATCAAATGTGACAAATTAATCCAGAACACCTAAATGGCACATGCTACTGTATGTATTAAATGTATATATTATATTACTATATGTACCGGTATATATTTAGTAATAACACATAATTACATTAAAATAATGACAAGAAAAATTCTAATGCATGCTTTGGAAATCTATATATATAAAAATTAAATGACTATGTTTGTTACATTATACTTCTTGAGCCATCCTACCGATCTCAATCAAATTTTCAACATAGATGAGGTTCGAGCCTAGGATGTCTTTTATAATTTCACTTTGGCGGCACAACAAAAGGGAGAGGGAGTGGGATATATATATATATATATATATATATATATATATATATATATATAGAGAGAGAGAGAGAGAGAGAGAGAGAGAGAGACGCCAGGTTTTGGCCACGCGAGATTTTGTCCATATCCCGTCTTACCGGTAGAAAGGAAACGACAAGAGATATAATATGATACTTACCAATGTATTTCTTTTAGACAGTGCACAAATAAATAATCAATTACAGTGTAGCAGAAAAAAAATACGAATTTCTATTCGTAGCAAACGGCTTACTTTTATGCTTTATGAAACAAAAAATACTTTTATCGATTTTCTCGAAAAATTGCGGTTGAGAATCTCATACAAAAAAATGAAATGAAATCTGAGTTTTACGTGCTACGGTTATGCCTGGTAGGCTAAACGAGACGGTAATTATAAGAAATGAATGAAATGGTGGAATGAAGAAAGTGGGAGGAAACGAGAGAACCCCGAGAAAATCCATGCACATGGTCCACCACAAAGCTCACTTTGCACAAGATGGGATCGAACCAGGAACCCCATGCACCAGATGTGAACGCTCTACCAATGAGCCACCGCGTCCCCGAGAATCTTAGACAGTTCGACTCAATATGATCTACTGAATGATGTATGCTTTTGTCGTTATACATAAACGAAAATTAAAGTTTAGTATTTGGACATAATATTGTAAATTTCTGTCTTTTAGGGTAACGATAAAAGTGAGGCATGCGAATTTTGGACGTTCCCAATCACCTTTTATTATAAAACTAGCGTTTGGTAGCTTAGAGCTCCACCCCCCACAACCCCGTGTTTCTTTGATTTTAGGCCTCGCATTTCTTATGTATCAGCCTTTGCGTTAAGAGTGAATTTCTTGCATTTGCTTTTTTTTTTTTTTTTTTTAATTACATTTCCTGAATTTGACCCAGCTGCGAGCTTCGCCCCCTGACTCCCCGTTTACTCAGCCCACGGCCTCACACCTTTTAAACCCACAACTCTATCAAATTTCAAGTTTCTCTTCATATTTCAACTATCTGAAAGATAAGATTTTGAATTCCAAGAAAACACCCATTTAAATAACATGGGAATTTCTTCATCCCCTCCTTTAGACAGCTTAAAAACTAAAAATATTCACTTTTGGCAATTTTATGTGGGTTAGTACCGGAAGGCTACATGCCAAATTTTATCATTCTAATCCTGCAGGAAGTGCCTAAACATTTTGGGGTGTAGATGTCCCATGTAAATAAAATAGGAAAAATTTTTCAGTTCCCCATAAAACCACTCAAAAGATAGAATTTTTCATTTTGGGGGATTTACCTAGGTAACGCAAATGAAAACGTACAAGCATACCGAATTTCAAGTTTTTATTCCAAATACCTAAAATATGAGATTATATGTCCAAACAAAGCTCCATGTAAATAACATGGCGAATTTTTCTTCATCCCCCCTTTATACTCCCTAAAAATTGAAAATATTCACTTTTGACAATTTTCTTGTAGGTTAGTCCCGGAAACTTACAATCATGCCAAATTTCAACTTTCCACATCAACCGGAAGCACCCCTTTAATTTGTGTCGGTTCATGTAGTTTTATATATAGTTAGGATTAGGATATATAGTTAAATTTTCTTCTTATATACAGTGGCAATAATAATTACAGTTCAAATATAAGTTAGATATTTGTTAGTGGTTTGCTGGTGAATTTGTAGGAACTCAGTGACGATGCGTTCTGTTGTGAAAGAATCCAAGGCTCTTTGCGGCCAAGAACTGCGTATAGGTACTTCTCAGTGACCCTCTGAGTTTTAAAAAGGAGAAAAAACTCAGAAACGAGGTGTCCTAGAGACTGGTGAGATGTTTGCACAGACCAGAGGTCCTGGCAAAAGGGACTCTCGGACACCAGGCCTCCTAGAGAGTGGTAAGGATAAAGGAACTCTCAGAGACCAGAACTACTAGAGAGTGGTAAGGATAAAGAAACTCTCAAAGGCCAGGTGTTCTATAGAGTGGTAAGGATAAAAGAACTCTTAGAGACCAGGTGTCCTAGAGAGTGGTAAGGATAAAGGAACTCTCAGAGACCAGGCGTCCTAGAGAGTGGTAAGGATAAAGGAATTCAAAGAGACCAAGCGTTCTATAGAGTGGTAAGGATAAAGGAACTCTCAGAGACCAGGCGTCCTAAAGAGTGGTAAGGATAAAGGAATTCTCAGAGACCAGGTGTCCTATATGGTGATAAGGATAAAGGAGCTATCAGAGACCAAGTGTCCTAGAGAGTGGAAATGATGATCAATAATGGAGGTCGATGCCTTCTCCAGTGTTCTGGCTCGTTTTATAGAGAAATGTTCCTGACTTCATTCATCTTAGTCAGTTGACGGTCGTTGACGATTATTGACGATGCCTTTTTCGTGGTTGTCGTCTGAAGTTTATTTACAGCCAGCACGTAGTGTTGAGAGCAGATGTAGAACCTTGCAATATTTAGCTATTATTTCATTAACCATAGAGGCTACTATGGTCTTTCTAGTGCCATAATGAAACATGTAGTGTATACTTCAGTTTCAGTTAGGGGGCGCGGTGTCTTAGTGGTAGAGCGCTCACCTCTACCACTGGGTTCCCTAGTTCGATCCCAGCTCGCGCCGTGTGGACTTTGTGGTGGACAAACCCCGTGCTCGTTGGTTTTCTCGGAGTTCTCCCGTTTCCTCCCACTTTCTTCACTCATGTTTCATCGTCACCGTCTCCTTTAGCCTAACCGGCATAAACGTGGGACGGATTTGATTTCATTTTTTTTTCAGTTTCAGTTTCATAGTAAATTTGGGCTTGGTTAGCTTGCAGCAACACTTCGTAAGGAGTTACCAAAACTCCTTTATATATTTAATCTATTCATATGTCCGTTCGGGAGATTCAACATCTCAAAACTACGTTGATGGGTCACCCATAATTTTGGCCGGGAAGTAGAGAATCAAAAGTTGTGAATTTTGTTCTTGGATAGAGGTGATGTATCCAGTAGATTCCAAAATATGGACAATGAAAAGTCGGTTCTCCATATATTCCCAAGGAAGTAATTATGTGTATTATCCTTGCTTGATATATTACCCGTAGTGCTGTTGAGATTAATGAGATAGTATAATGCTCAGCATGCAAATTACTAATCTCTCCGTGGAATAAAACGCTAAGAATGAAATTAAATAACTTTCAATCAAATTCCTTCATTTATTGCCTTTCAAAGTCCTCTGAAACCTCTACTTGTTAGATTTATAATAAACAAAAGATAAATTTTCTCGGTTTTCCCCAAAACTGCTAATATGGATTTACACTCACAGATATTCAAGTCAATGAGATATGCCAATTTGTACATGTTTTATTTTTAATTTGTTTTTATTCGCTTTATCCTGTGAGGATGCTCTGTCGACAAGCTGTAAAAGCGTTTTCAGGCCAGTTAACCAAAGGGAGGTCTTCCTCATCAACACCAGACAAATGTCGAGATGGTACCAAACATAAAAGTCCCATGCCGTTCCCTTTCCTTACTTTCTTTTCCACTTCCCCATATACTGTCCTCGCCGAGGAGCATCATCGCTCAAACGTCACTGGTTTTTAAGGCAACAGATGTCAGTATTGCTCAGAAATTTGTATAAATAAAATAAAATAGATTCCCTTAACACTCATAATATTGTAGAAATTTCGGTTGTTTAAAATAGTAGTTGGATACACTGCAAATCTGTCTAGTAAACTTGAAAGAAGAAAGTGACGCAAGGGAAATTGAACGCCGGAAGGAGTCAAAGATGTAGAATGGAAGAGGTTGACACAAACAACCAATAATATCGCACCGTTTTCTAAGATAACTTACCTCTCTCTACCCTCAAAACTTTTCAAGTAAAATAGCCCATTGTATATTTAAGTAACCCTTTTACTTACTTATTTTTCTTTCTTCTTTATTTAAAAAAAGCAACAAAAACGGAAAAGAAACCCTTCTTGAGAAGGTACGGAAAAAGAAAAACAGGAAAGAAAACTAAAGTTTTCTTGGCTTAAGCTAACTTTTACGTCATGGTGTCAGTTGATTAGCAGCCCTATATCTTTGAGGAAGATTAGTTTTACACATATGCAGTCTCTTAATTAGCAATTTGTGTGTAACACCATTGATTAAAAAAAAAAAAAAAAACATCTGCATCCGATCTGCACAACTACAACGTGTTTTCTACTGCGATATATGCGTGTGTGAGAACTTCTTTTTCTTTATGTAAGTTAAAAAACAAGCAGTATCAATTGTCTTGTTTCTATGTCATTCAATAAAATCAGTGTTATTATTTAATTGTAGAACTGTGAACACTGAGTATTCAATTGTCTTCTTTCTATGTCATTCAATAAAATCAGTGTCATTATTTAATTGTAGAACTGTGAACGCTGAGTATTCAATTGTCTTGCTTCTATGTCATTCAATAAAATCAGTGTCATTATTTAATTGTAGAACTGTAAACGCTGAGTATTCAATTGTCTTGTTTCTATGTCATTCAATAAAATCAGTGTCATTATTTAATTGTAGAACTGTGAACGCTGAGTATTCAATTGTCTTTTTCTATGTCATTCAATAAAATCAGTGTCATTATTTAATTGTAGAACTGTGAACACTGAGTATTCAATTGTCTTCTTTCTATGTCATTCAATAAAATCAGTCTCATTATTTAATTGTAGAACTGTAAACGCTGAGTATTCAATTGTCTTGTTTCTATGTCATTCAATAAAATCAGTGTCATTATTTAATTGTCGGACTGTGAACGCTGAGTATTATTAGACAAGTAAGTCAACTATCATTTTAATAGCATACATAATAAGTACTAATCATCATCATCATAGGTATTCTGCCTTTATTGGCAAGTCACTTGCCGCAGCTGTGAAGCTTCCATGCTCCACGGTCCTCCCCTAACCTTTTCGTCTTCGCGTATGATCTTTCTACTAAAGTCCGGCTCAAATCCTTTGACGTCTGTCGAAAGCCAGTGATGTGCAGGTGCGACGTTGTCGGATTTCACTTCCTTTCGTGTACCGGGATAACGTAAAATATTAACTTGAGAAAGTAAGATATTCAAAAACAAATTCGTTCTTACAAATTTATTAAAGCAATAGTGACATATATCATTAGGGCGTACCTTTGGAATTGCTTCTCCGAATCCAGGAATGAGGCGTCCAACTTGCATTAGATATTGTGAAAAGAAGGACACGCCTTAAAACGTCAGGAGGCTTGAGCCGAACTGTAATTTGATAGAAACTACGCGTAGCACCAATTTCATTGTGCAAGTCACGTTGACTGTTCTTTGATAGCTCTACTCATGTTCAGTATCAATTAGAAATCAAAAACCACACGGAATTACTATTTGGGAGGTAAAACCAAAACCATTATTCTGGCAATTAAAGTTAAAGGGAATATTGAAACACAGTTAAACTTTTGAATGAGACATAAGTAGTGGGGGAGCCTACGAATAATGGTTCTCCTTACAATGGTGGGCTCTCTGAAATTTCAGGAATCTACTGGTGAAAAACTAGCATACCGATTGAAGAATTTTTTTTTTCATTCGCTCAGCCGCGTTACTGTCAGCCGGTGCCTTGAGCATTCAAAACCGGCGAAGTATCATCATTGCGAATGATTTCTCTTTTGGATTTATTTATTTCATAATTTTGAAGAAGGGAAGGGAAGGGGAAAAGGACGTGAAACCAAAACAAGGGATTGGACAAAAAATAAAGATAAAACGAACAAAAAAACAAAAAAATAAACTTAATATTTGCTTAACTCTACTCTCATTTCTAGTCTTGTGATATTTTGTGTGTTTTTTGTTTTATTGAGTTTGAGTTTGTTACGTATGTCGTATGTTTTGTGTTTTCGTGTTTACCTATTGGTCATCTTCTTCTTTCTTCTTTTCTTCAGGTTTTCACTCTGTATGTTTGGTTTCTCTGGTTTCTGCCTGCATTTCTCTCCTGTGTGTTCTATTTCACATTTGCACTATTTACACTGGCTTTTCACCTTTATATTTTACCTCTTTTCACTATCCTGCATTAACACTACACTACACTCACTACAGATATTGACACTGACTGCTTTTGATGAAATCACTAACCTTCACCAACTAGTACTTACACTATGAAACACACACGCTAAACTTACTTTTATCTAAATTTTCACATTTTCAAAACTTTTAATTTTCTGATGCTTCTATGTAAGCGTTTCCTGTTACTTTTGCTTTGATGCTTTAGTGTTCTCAGTTACGTATCAATGCCAGTTTCCACCCATTTGTGCTGGCTTGAGGTCCAGGGCAAACTCAGAGCACTTAGTGCAGGCCCTGGTCCGTTTTATCCTTCGGCCGTCACGCCCGGGATGGGCCGTCCTATTGGCGAGAGTTGCTCTATGTTTTATCTCTGAGACACTATCCTCGTTTTACCTCTACTCATGCACTCACGCAACATTCACTCTTGCACCGGAGTTCCTTTCCAAACCGAGAGGCTGGAGGTACAGCACGCATTGGATTCCAGGAGTCTTTTCTCCGGTCCGAGGACTTCTTCACACATTCTTCCACTTGCACTCATCCTTCTATTCTTCTTCTGTAAGTTTTTCGTCTTAGTTCGGAGTATTCATTTGTCAAATTTTTCAATTTTTTGCAGTCTTTCTCTACTTCTATTATTTCTTTCAGCGGTTTTTCTCTTATTTGAGTTCTTAGTTCTAAAATTTCTTCTAATAATGGACACCACATGACATGGTGCTCAGCAGTTCCTTCTTCTCCGCATTCACACGTTGGGCTGGGTCTTAACTTGATTCTGTGGAGGTGTTGTTCGTATGGTCCATGGCCTGATAGATAATGAACCAATCCATATGTTGGATTTAAGTTGTTTATTTTTAGTCTATCGACGATGCTAGGAAAAATTCTATGTAATCGTTGCGCTCCACTGTATTCCTGCCATTCTTTATCCCATAGTTGTATTATGTTGTCGTTAATTTCTTTCTTATCTTTTAGATCCCTGTTAAAAATTTCTCTAATTTTCCTTTTCTCTTCTTTCCTTAACCAGTAATTAGTTGCCCTTTGCAATAACACATAATTCATTGGTTGGATACCAAGGATTATACAGAGTGCGCTATGCGAAGTAGTGTTAAAAGCTCCAGACATTCTGATTAATAGGTTTCTTTGTGGTCTATTGATTTGGTTTTTGTAGGTCTTATTTCTTAATAGTCTATCAATCCAAACGCTGGATGCGTACGCCATGGTAGCTGACAAAATAGTTTCTTGGTATAGTCTTAATATTTTTAATGGTAGCCTGTATCTGTTTCTTGCAATAGTGGTCAATTTATTAGCTACACTGTTTCCCCTTTTTACTATATATTTCAAATTGAAGAAAATCAAATATATTGCAGTAGCCCAGGGCAGGTACATGGGATACGGACAAAATCTCGCCGAGCCTAAACCTCGCCACCCAAAACATTGCGTGGCCAAACCCTCGCCGCCAAAACCTCGTGGGCCAAAATCTCGCCTGCAGCTTAATAAAAATTCAGTGTAGTATAACAATATCTGCTGCTTTTCTTATAAGTAAAAAGAAAAAAAGGAAGGAAGAGCTTGGTGTGGTGAGAGTAGGTGCGCTGAATTCTACTTTGCCCCGGGCGCCGAAATCTCTAGCTACGGCTCTTTTGTTGTGCCGACAAAGTGAAATTATAAAAGACATCCTAGGCTCGAACCTCATCTATGTTGAAAATTTGATTGAGATCGGTAGGATGGCTCAAGAGGTATAATGTAACAAACATAGTCATTTAGTTTTTATATATATAGATTTCTAAAGCGTGCATTAGAATTTTTCTTGTCATTATTTTAATGTAATTATGTGTTATTACTAAGTATATACATATAGTAATACATAGAACATTCTACATTGAAGAAATCGTCGTGAAGAGGTTTTATCCTGATGACATTTCTTCCCAGGCGACACTACGTCTCGCTTAATTTAGACCAGGCGAGATCATTACAACGAGGTTTTGGTCAGGCGAGATTTTAGGTATGGCGATATTTTGGGGCGCGAGGTTTTGGGAAGGTGAGGTTTTGGCCCGGCCAGATTTTGGCCCGCGAGATTTAGGGTGGCGAGGTTTTAGACAGGCGAGGTTTTGGTCCGCGAGGTTGTCGCCGCGAGGTTTTGTACCCAAACCCAGGTACATACTAATAATTATGAAGGATGGACACATTTATTGTACCCTTATTGTCACAAAATCTAAAATCCTGAAAAAAAAAAAAAAGGAAAGGAAAATTTCAATATCGAACCAATCACAAGAATTCGTGCTCTAGAATAGTTTGTGAAGGTTTTGCAAAATACTTTTCTTCCTTCTGAATGGATATGCATGAGCCTCATTCCGTCACTACAAAGAAATAAAATTTTACTACACAAGTCAGCAACGACGTACGCGCCTTTGGCGTGGGAGACCCGGGTTCAATTCCCGGCGGGAACTCATGTGGTTCGGATTCCACGTTAATCGGTAGGTCCATGTCTCGTATAGCCTCGCTGCTGAACGGGACGTTAAACTCAAAATCAACTCAACAAGTCAGCAACGAGACAGTCGATGTTTAGAATAATCACATGCACTTAAAACAGAGGCAAATTGTGAGGTAAATTTTGTAAGTTCAGCAGGTTGTATTTTCTTTTTGTTTTACGTACCAAGATTATGCGTCGAGAAAAAGAGAGGCGGTTAATAATGAGATGATGGTAGAATGAAGAAAGTTGGAGGAAATTGTTAGACACTTTCAAGAAAGGGGGGATTAATTAAACGGAGTCAATATTGATAATCTGCATAAAATTATATGAAAGGTTAGAATCTATGATTAAGTTCCGTAAATGTAGAGTTTTGACTGAGCGACCTTACAACTGCCAAAAATAAGCGCACTGATAATATTGTCAGGACCATGACGTGACGGGGGGGAGCGGGGGGACGGTCCCGGGTGCCGAAGTAAGGGGACTCAAAATTCGGAATAGAGCTCCCTCGTGGCTAAGCGGTTAGCGTACGCGCCTTTGGCGTGGGAGACCCGGGTTCGATTCCCGGCGGGAGCTCATGTGGTTCGGATTCCACGTTAATCTGTAGGTCCACGTCTCAAATAGCCTCGCTGCTGAAAGGGACGCTAAACTAAACTCAACTCAACTCAACTCAAAATTCGGAATGTATATATTTACCATGGCTAGTCTATTGACCTTACTTATATGTACGGGAGGAGGGGCGCCGCCCTATAGTCTTGTCCCTGGCGCTACGGCACTGAATAATGTTGATTTTTTTTTTATTATACGACACTAGTATAACCATGAGATAGTGATTCTATTACTAAAAAAGATCATACCAAACATGCAAGTTACACATTAACCTGAGCATAGATTCTTATGACAAAGTGAACATACAAGAAACCTGAGAATAATATCCGACAACTTTGCACAGATTCACAACGATTAAACATCCTAATCTTTGTACAACCATCTGTGGCACTTTGAGCACATTACAAACATCCTGTAGCACTTTGTGCCCGTTCCAACTTCCAACACTCTCCCCTTTTTACATAAATCGGCTTTATGTTTATTTGTACCACTGACTAAGCACACTTAATAACAATACACTAGAAGAGCTAGAACTAAAGGGAAATTACAAGATACTTGGACCAGTGTTGCCAACAACCTCTGAAGAAAATAGGCTAGATGGCCTTCAGAAATAAGGTTTTTTTACGTCAAAATGGCTAGATTTTGAACTGCCAACCTATTTGTAGATTTTAAATCCTTTTTTTCTGTCTAAGATTATAAGTGAGTTATAGTAAAATTCGATATATTGGATTTTATTCGCTGAAGACTAACAAACAACATACATGACTTTAAATTGCAATAAAATCCATCAACAACTCATCTCACTTGTGAAAATCTACAACTATATTTTCAGTTGAATATGTCATCATCGACGACGTCGCAGCTAGCCGTGGCACTGGAACTTGATGCACCATGGATGGAACTGGATTGTGGATTGGTTGTGTTTGTATACACTGCCATTGTCCGAATTTTCAGCACATGAATCATCATGATTGCATTAAGAGTTTTCAGGCTAATAATCCTATTTGTTTTCTTTAATAAACAAAAACAATCTCTTAAATCTGTGGACGGGGAGAGAAAAGAATGAAAAACAAGTGTTTCTTGCGTAATAAACACCCTCTGCATAGAGAAATCAATTAATACGATAATATATAATAACAAAGTTTTTTTAAAAAAAAACACTTTATTTTCAAAGAAAAAGTATTTTAGAATTAATTTAACGACTAATAAAAAAGCCAAACTGGCAAACGAGTTTCATAAAATAAGCTATATTTAAGGTTATATGCACTTCGTAGATTTGTATGGCTAAATGCCCCTCCAAATAGACTAATTTAGTCACAAATAGGCTAAATTGGCATCACTGGCTTGGACTATTATCAAAAATAATGAACTGTTATTTCTAAAATATCAAAAGCATTCTAAATAACATTGTTTCAATGCTGCTACGGTAATGAATTCTCATCTTAGTTTTCTAAGTCACACGACTGTGCCTTTCCATGTTACTTTTCTGAGTCACACGAACTGCTGGTAGAATCGAAACATCTTTTTTCTCCTATACATAATCGTAAATTGCTCTTACAGACTTTTGATTATCTTTTGCACCAAGATTTGATTCTTAATTAAAGTTGTGAACACTTGAACATTATTCTTCCCAATACCTATCTTTTGTTCAGAACAAATTTCATCTTTGTCTTCTTGCCTTCTATTATTACTTTTGTCACCCATAGAAATGAAACGAATTTCCTTCATGTTTAGACCTAGCCAATAATCTGCACCAAATTATATGAAATATTAGATTATATGAATATGTTCCAGAATTTTGACTTTGAGAAACTTCAAACTTCCAAACAAACGCATTGATAATTGTTAATTCTTTTATTATACGGGATTGATATATCAATGAGATAATGATTCTAACTAACTCTAACTCTATGACCTATGGAACCCGGAGGTTCAGTACCTCGTTCACAAAAGCTCTCCACTGACTTCTATCCTTAGCTAATTGGATCCAGTTTCTACTTTGTATTCCAATCTCTGCGAGATCCATCTTAATATTATCCTCCCATCTGCGCCTAGGTCTTCCTAATGGTCGTTTTCCTATGGGTCTACCAGTCAAGACTTTGAAAGCGTTTCTACTTTCTTCCATTCTAGCTACATGACCTGCCCACCTAAGCCTCCTAGACTTGACGACCCTAACAATGTTGGGTAAACCGTATAAACTATGTAGTTCCTCGTTATGAAGCTTCCGCCATTCCCCATTCTCGTTCCTCTTGGGTCCGAATATTCTTCTCAGGATCCTGTTCTCAAATACTTTCAGTCTATGTCCTTCCCTCAGAGTAAGCGACCATGCTTCGCAACCATACAGAACAACAGGCATGATTATCGTTTTATATATTTTAAGCTTCAAATTCCTCTACAGAATTCGCGACAACAAGAGATTTTGAACCGAATAGTAACACGAATTCCCTGCTTTTAGTCATTTAATTTCTTCGTGAATATGATTTTCGTCTGTTAATATTGATCCTAAATATTTGAAAGTATCTACTTTATCAAAAGTATTACTTAATATTTTAACGCCTCCACAATTTGCCGTATTACGGTCCCGACGCACTTCCATGTATTTAGTTTTCTCTGCATTTACTTCTAAACCCATGTCCCTGCAAGCATTTAATAAGATCTCTGCATTTATTTCTACTGTTCTCCTATCATCCCCTATTAAATTTACACCATCAGCATATGCCATTACCTGGTGAATGCCGTTCAACTCTAGGCCCTGGTTGCTATCTTTGATTTTCCTTATGGCGTATTCCAGCACAAAGTTAAATAATAATGGCGACAACGCATCTCCTTGTTTCAGGCCATTTTCGACTTGGAAGCTCATGGACAAAAATTTTCCTACCCTGACTTTACTTTGGGATTCATTTAAACATATCTTGATTAATCTAATTAGCTTTCTCGGTATTCCAAGCTCTGTAAGAACGTTGTATAATGTTTCTCTCCTAACCGAGTCGTAAGCCTTTCTAAAATCAATAAATAGTTGATGTACCGGGGTATTGTATTCCCACTTCTTTTCGAGTATTTGGCGAATGGTAAATATTTGGTCGATAGTTGATCGATTTCGTCTAAATCCGCACTGATAATCTCCAATAATTTCATCTGCGTATGGGGTCAATCTTGCTAAGAGAATATTTGAAAGGATTTTATAGGATGTTGACAGAAGAGAAATGCCTCGATAATTATTACAGTCAGTTTTGTCGCCTTTCTTGTGAATTGGAACAATGATTGACTCTTTCCACTCTTGTGGCAATTCTCCCTTGTTCCAGATAAGGAGAATAAGTTTGTGTATCTTGTTCCACAATTTTTCGCCTCCAGCTAAAATTAACTCAGCCAGAATTTCATCTACACCCGGAGATTTGTGTTTCTTTAATTTCTTTATAGCGGCTTCCACTTCTATTCGATTGGGTTTTGGAATATACGGTTCTGCGGTGTGTATCTCCTTTTCTCCATTAGTTTTTGGCTGCGTGTTCAGCAAATCGTCAAAGAAATCTTTCCATCTATTTAAGAGGCTATCCGTATCGGTGAGAACTGTTCCGCCAGATTTCTTTAATATATAAGCACGAGGTTGATAGCCTTTCTTAAATTCGCTGATCCCCTTATACATGTCCCGAATATTTTTATTTTTACTATTATCTTCAAGTTTCTTAATTTTAGCTTTCAAAAAATCCCGTTTCTTTGTTCTAAAAGTTTTGGAAGTTTCCCGCCTGATATCTGCGAAATTTTGTGTAGTTATTTCATTCGGATTTTGTAGCCACCGTAATTTTGCCTGTTTTCTCTTCTCTGCTAGTTTAATGCATTCTTGGAGATAATGATTCTATTACTAAAAATACATCATACCAAAGAAACAAGAGGATACATTAATTCAGTAGAGATTCTTCAATGGCGGATCTATTTGAGTGACAAAAAATATTTGAGCTATGCATTTTTGAAAGTTTATTGTAGACCAACGGCGCCGACTTTCCAAAATTTAGATGGATGCATATCAATGGTGGGACGTGTTATATATTTCAGAGGAGACTGGATATTTTTTGATTAATTTCCTTTTAGTTAAATGAACACTGTCGTAGAGGGCTGTGCTCGATTCTATTCACAATATAGCTCCATTTTCTTTTATTGTGGGGACTGCCTTTGTCTAGACAAGAGACAGGCAAGGAAGGGGGAAGTGTGTTGCTTTGTGCCTTTGCACAAACACATTTGAAACTAACAATTATGTTTTAGAGGTTAGAAATTTTAACTTCCATACATATAGCTGGGTTCTGGCTGCCCTCCCAGTTTTTAATTTCTAGATCAGCCACTGAGATTCTTCCAACAAAGTGAACATACAAGAGAGTCCTGAGACTGTGAGAGTAATAGCACAGAATCACAACGACCAATCGTTCCAATGAGAATATGTGCAACCATCTGCGGCACTTTGAGCGCAGTACACATATTTCAGGGGCGAATCCAAGGAGGCGATCGGGTGATCGCCCCCCTCCCCGCAGAAGACGAAACTTTCTTATTTTATATGTAAATAAAACCTATCCCAGACTTTGAAGCTCTTAAAAGTAGCTCTAAGTAGCAGTATTTCAATCCACCGCCTCCCCAGGGGCAGTCCTGGATCCGCCCCTGACACATTCTGTTACAGTTCTTGCCCCTTCTAATTCTCAACAGAAACTTGAAAAACCTTGAGAAAACTCCATACGTACACAATTTTTTGTCTAACTCAACTCCATCCAGAAGAGAGAGTTTGACCACTGATGTACCGCGGATCTCAACAAACTAACTCCTCAACAATTCATTTTTGTTTACGGAAGGAGGGGATTTGTTGCTGACTATAATAACCAGGGGTAAAAGCTAGGGGGAACGCTTGTGAAGACCGTTTGTCCACTTCCAAAAAAAATATCTACGGCGTTCCTCCACTTCCTTAAAAAATACACTGGGCAAAGTTAGGCAAGAAGGGCGGAGTGATGTCATGCGTCCCCCTACCGTTTCAGATCTATTTTTACAACCTGATAATAACTAGATGTTCATGTTCCACCCGGGTCATCAGCCTGCTGTACTGTAGGTTAAAATAGTGCCTAATTATGAACTCTGATCGTTAGCGTTCAAGAAATTCACGAATTTTGATTTTTATTCACCAAACTACTCCATACAATATTTATGCAAAATAAGGACTTCGTTACAAAGGTAAATGATAGTGCAAGTAGTGATATATATATATCAGCGTGAGTCAGGCAAGCGGCATAGCAGGTAGCGACATCCATTAGCACGACTGTTTCTTCTTCTTGACGGGCACAGTGAGTCAATAGTAGAGCGCTTACCTCTGGTACGTGGGCCCCTGGTTCAATCCCCTGGCAAAGTAAGTTTGTGGTGGACACGTATCGTTTCTGTAGACTTTCTCGAGACACTCTCGTTTGATCCCATATTATCATTTCACTATTTTTTCCTTCATTCACTTGCCTTAATCGTTCGTTTACCTTAGCCTAAAGGACATTATCGTGGATGTTAAACTGAAATATTTCTTCTTCTTTTTCTTTTTGTCTATATTATTATTATTTGGATTAGGATTTTAGTACGACGTACAGACTGATACGATTATCGCTCTTTATTAGAATTTTAAAATATTCCTTTGATCAGAATGGGGACACGGCACAAGTCCTAAACGGCACAAGACCTAAAAATCATTTCGCGGCTCAAGTCCTAACCGGCGCGGCATAGGATTTTAGGATTTTAGATTTCTGGGCTCTCGGCATCTAAGGCCATTTAGCCCGTCACGTCTTGAGGGATGACGTCCCTCGGCGAGCACACTATCCGGGGAAAGGGAAGGAAGAAAGGATTGTGGGAAGGAAGGAAGCGACCTGGGACCTATAAGTAAGGTACCACCACGGCATTTGCCTGGTGTGAATGAGGAAAATCCAGGAAAACCTGACAAAAGCGTTTTACGCTTTTTCAAACCGAGTTGCCCACATTAAATCTAACCCGGTACCGCTCGCACCGAAGACGAGAGCCGTTAGATATTACGCTACGCGGGGCCACAAGTCCTAAACGTCACTGAACCTAAAAATCTCTTGTTGCACTACCATCGCGTCTGTGCCAAGAATACTGTCAATCTGTTAGTCGAAGTTTTAGATATACTGTTTCATATTACAGAACCAGATTCTAGCTTAGTTCTTACTAGTAATTTGTTTAAATACATATTCTATCGTTCTGAAATAAAAAAAAATAATAAATAAAGCCAATTGTTCTTTCTTGAAGTTGCATGATAGCATTTGTCTGGTGACAAAATATCAACTACCTGTCAAATGTGATTCCCAGATCTTTCATAATGCCTGTTTTTTTTTCTATTTCCTCACAATTGATCTTGTATTAGTAACTAATGTTGTGTTTTAGTTATATACGTCATAAATTTTGCTTTCTTTGTGTTAATTTGAAGTAAATTATGTTTACACATATATTTAGCATATTCAACTTTTTCCGTAGCAAACAGTTATTATACTCATAGTTAACTACTCTTTACTCGTTACCGTTATTAACAATACGTTTAGTATTACTAACAAAGCTGTTACCGTTGGAATTAACTATTATTAATATTATTATTAGTAATAATAATAATAATAATAATAATAATAATAATAATAATAATAATAATAATAATAATAATATTTCAAATATGCTACATTTTTTAAACCTGAGTCTTGATTGTACGTGAAGTTAAAATCAAAGGTTATGTCACGGACGGCAAGTATTTCGTAACACCCAAAACAAACTCTTAGTCCCCCCATGTGAGGGTTAGTCTGTGTTTAATAACACTGCTCGACAAAATGAAACTTTTTTAAAGCTGTTTTTGATTTGACAACTGATTTTATATAATTTGGGGTTGCTAATTAGTTTTCCCCCCATCACGTCAGGTTTTTTCACAAATCGGAAAACATGATTGCGTAAATTGTGCTATTTACACAGCAACGCTGCTAATATAGAGTAACATTATAACTACATATTTCTAACAAAGGAACATTATTTTGCGTCAGAACTAATCTGAACATCGATATTCTAAATAATAAAGATCATCAGTAGAGACCGGATGTTAGGCAAAATGCCTATTCTTTAATATTAAAGATATGATCAAAAATAACGTTTTACAATTTATATGGGGGGTTATAGTTTCGATTTAAGGCAATTTTATTTTGCCTATTTTGCCTATTTCGACCTTTACTGTCTAAATAATGGCTTTAGTGCCTAATATTGCCTATTCTATGCATTTTCTTCAAAATAAGCCTTCATTCAGAAAATATTAATTTATGTAACATAATACACACATTTTTACGTATATTATGTGTTTGTAAACACAAGCATGTGGTACGTTGCAATATATAGCTATACAAGATGAACTTCAAAGATGTGCACATACTTCGGGAGGTGATTCGTGACATGAAAAGAAGACAAAAGTTCTCTTGAATGTCACGAATCATCTCCTGAAGTATGTGCACACCTTTATGTCCCTTTCCAATTGTCAGAATTCGATTTTCGATTCCAAGTTGGCATCCCTGTCACTTGAACACGACACAGAACTCGACAACATGCAACAGCACTTTTTGTCTTCTTTTCATGTCACGAATCACCTCCCGAAGTATGTGCACATCTTTCAGGTTCACCCAGTATGTGGAATGCATAACATGCCTCGTTTTTGTATATACAGTAAAAGAAGATATTCTTTAACAAGCAAGTATATTTCTATATTCTTTGAACATTATCTATGACTTGAATCTATTTTTTAATGGTATTGAGTATTTATATTTATTATTTCGAGTTACATTTTAGTGCCTATTTTACTGCCTATATTTTAAATTTTAAGTGCCTATTTGCCTGCCTATTTTCCAGGTTTTTAGTGCCTAAACATCCGCTCTCTAGTCATCAGTGACGTAACTAGGGTGTAAACGGAGCTTGTGCCTCGGGCGCCGGATTGGGGGGCCCAAATTGGGCAAATATTTGGGAGAGCGTTTTGGTTTGGTTGGTCAGGGGGGCGCTAAGGCGCATTCTTGCCCCATGCGACAACTAGCGTGTTTACGTTGCTGAAGGTCATTGATAAACAATTTACCTCATTTTTGTCTCTGCCTTTTCACTTGGAAGCTCCTAAAACTAGACTTCTTTTTGTGAGAGTTCGTGAATCTTCACGTACCAACGTCGAACAATAATCCACCAACATTGTTGTTCTCCAACGTCCCTGATAGTGGAATTCAATTGTTTTGATGTTCTGGTGAAATCTTTCATAATGTTCTTCACTTTAATCACCGAAGTTAGAAGGAAAGCTGTCCAAATGTGAATACAGAAAATAAATCCTAAGACTCGTTTTGCACTCTAATGTTTTAAACTTCTGGAGCATATTAGACACAATGTACTTGTACTTTCCGTCTCTGTTGTTCCCTAGAAAATTATGACAGACGTCCGTGAATGCACTTCATGCTTCCTTTTCAACATTTGCCATACAATGTTCAAAGTCTGACTGATCTGAGACTTTCTTATCTCAGGACCGATGAATATTCTTTCTTTTAACTTAGCACTTGAAAGTTTTGGGAATTTTGTCGCTAGACATTGGAAGCAGTGCCCATCTTTATTCACACCTTTGACAAATTGTTTTATTAGGAGCAGTTTAATATGCAAGGTGGTAATATGACTTTTGAAGACTCTACGAGACAGATTTTTTCACATTTTTACTTCCTACATTGCGGCTTTCCCTGAAAATCAATTTGACTCCAGTGTTTATCGCGTTCTCTGCTGTTCCATTCGCAAAATGTGGCATGGATATTTGGTGTACCCTTACTGCTGCCCGAAAAGCATACATATCACCTTAGACTGCCGGACAATAACCACTGATGCTCCTCGTGTTTTATTAAAAAAAAATCCATATTTTCGTAAATCTCCTTTAAATGTACAGAATGAATAATGGGTATACAGAGGGTTGTTGGTTGCTGTTGTGAAGAAGCAGACCGTTCAAACTTCTCTTGTTGGAATCAATGAAAAACCTCCATTCCTCCGCACTACAGATCTCGCAATCATAGCTTACACAGCGGTCCCATCGTCTAACGCATTGATATCATTCAGAGATACCAGATACAGTATATATTTTTTCAATGTTAGCAGAATAAGTAATTGCATGTCTTTTATTACAAATTCAAAGATAATCAGAAGGATATGGCATAGAAAGTAGACCTATATTTTTTATATTTGTAATTATAATCAGTACTTCTTCCAAAATATACATATATTCGGCTATTTTCCTCTCCCCCTCTATTTTAAGAAAACTGTACGTGATAGGGTAAAAATAACTACATTTTTGGATTTCTCAGGTCAAAAACATTAAGAAAACCTTAAATTTCCAAACAGCAAAATCATTGTAGAGCTGTGTAATTAATTAACTAACTCTATGGCCTATGAAATCCGGAGGTTCAATGCCGCGTTCACAAAAGCTCTCCACTAACTTCTATCCCTAGCCAATTGGATCCAGTTTCTACTTTGTATTCCTATTTCTGCGAGATTAATCTTAATATTGTTCTCGCATTTGCGACTAGGTCTTCCTAATGGTCGTTTTCCGGTTGGTCTTTCAGTTAAGATTTTGAAAGCGTTCCTACTTTCTTCCATCCTGACTACATAACCTGCCCACCTGAGCCTCCTGAACTTGATGACCCTAATAATGTTGGGCAAACCGTATAAATTATGTAGTTCCTTGTTATGAAGTTTCTGCCATTCCCCATTCGCGTTACACTTGGGTCCGAATATTCATCTCAGGATCTTGTTCTCAAATACTTTCAGTCTATGTTCTTCCTTCCGAGTAAGCGACCATGTTTCACTACCATACAGAACAACAGGCGTGATTATCGTTTTATATATTTTAAGCTTCAAATTCCTCGACAGAATTCGCGACGACAAGAGATTTTGAACTGAATAATAACACGAATTCCCTGCTTTTAGTCGACATTTAATTTCTTCGTGACACACTGGGGGGCGCTCTTGGGAATTCTCGCCCCGGGCTCTTATAACCCACGCCAGAGCCCTGTCAATACCGGTATGTTAAAATAATTAAAAGAACCTAATTAATCATTCACTTTGTACTCTCATTTGTTTAACTGGACGAACCCAGACCTAAAGAAAGAGTTTTCTGCCCAAATCACATAAGCAGTGGGAAATTTTTATATTATAGAAATTGAAGCTCCTTCTCTCTTAAAATTTGTAATTTTCAAGACGCTAAAACATATATTTTATTATTTTTAGTTAAAAGTTGAAATACCGAGTTTCACGCATCCAGCTCAAGCAAATCGTTCTTTAGTTTATAAATAATTTCTGAATAACTAATGGGGAATTCGAACAATAAAGAAAGTGGACTTTCATGAACAGTTTCCGATTTCTTATTCGGACATTTCCCACAAGCTGTAGTCAGGGCCGGATTTCCCAATAGGCCCGGTAGGCCCGGGCCTATGGGCGCAAGCTGCCAGGGGGCGCATGGCCTAGAGAAAAGAATAAAAAAAATCTAGAAATAAAAATAAATAGCCATAACTTAATATATTTTTTGAATTGATTTTTAAAAATCAGACTAATAAAGCATTCTGATTATGAAGTTCATTGGAACAAATAATTGTTCGTAAAGTTCGCCAATCTTTTGTTAATATATTAACGGTATTTTGTTAAGCCCAGAACCAAGTAAATTCCTCAAAAAACTTCCAATGATAAAATTGCATCGTGGAATGGTGTTTAAGCAATTAACATATAGGCCCGATATAATTTTTTAATAAAGGTTTTTAGGAAAGTAACTTTAACCAAACTAGGAGGCGGAAAAAATTATTGGGCCTAGGGGCGCCAAAATGCTAAATCCGGCCCTAGCTGTAGTTTTAAATTCATGTACTGTCAAGACCCAGGTTATGAAAAAGTAACAAACTGAAATAATAATAATAATAATAATAATAATAATAATAATAATAATAATAATAATAATAATAATAATAATAATAATAATAATAATATGTATTTATGTACATGTGTTATATGTATGTATTGTCTTATTGAAGCTTTCGTAATTTGGAAATAAACTTTTGGTTTACTTTTAATATGAAAAAGCCTGCTACTCTGGAATAGTTTGCAGGCTACATTCCAAAATCACTACGTATTGATTTCTTCAAACGTATTGTGTTGCGTATTACATTAGTAATTTAGCGTTATTTGTTGATTTTTCTTGCTTATACATATCAACTCTATCAAAACACACTGCGAAATCTAGTAACTGTCTGCGTTCTTAGTGTATATAGTCGGTATTTAATGTTCACTTATGAAGTATCTAATGGACTTGTACCCTAATTAAGGAAACTTTGGTGGCTTTTGTCCTACTCTTAATAAAATGCACTCCAGCGAGTATATATATAAATATATACAAGGGCGGATCAATAGGGAGCTAATGGGCTATAGCCCCCCTTGACGCTCAGGTTTACACTGGATAAAATGGGCTTCAATTCAGCTTTACATTGGATAAAACGGCAAGTTTTGGTTTAGGCCCTTTCTTGATCATATCCTGGATCCGCCACTGTATATATATATATATATATATATATATATATATATATATATATATATATATATATATATATATATATATATATATGTTGGAATTCTGAATGGTTGCTTGTTTTCAGAAAAGTCTGGTAAAATATGCTGTTTTCACATTTTTATTAAGTTCTTTTTTAGAAATTTGTTATGGGATTCTCGTATCCCCATTTGAAAGAAATCATCTTCTTAATCAATTATATAATTAATTCTTAGAACGAAATAGATTATATAATGTAATAGGTTATGTAATGTAATTCATGTATAACTGCAGAACAGATAATAATAATTTTAGTAGTACAAATATAGCTGTTACCGTTGGAAATAGCTGAATTCGTAACATTATTGCCAACTAGTTACTGCATCGTCGTGTGGTGGTGGCGTATTTCAGAACTATAGCACGTGAATGAAAAAGGCACAAACCTAAACGGCACAAGTCCTAAACGGCATAAGACCTAAATGACACAAGACCTAAAAATCATTTCGCAGTACAAGACCTAAACGGCACTAGTCCTAAAAGCCAGAAGACCTAAAATTTAGGACTAGTGCCTATATTATTTTTAAGGACTTATGCCATTTAGGTCTTGTACCGTTTAGGATTTATGAATGTTTCACATCAGAATAAAATGAAAGTATAATTCAATCCGCGTATTATTATTTTTTTGTTTGTTTGTTTGTTTAATTCATTTCTTCATTATTTAACCAAGCGCAATACACACAATATTATCAGAGCGTTTTTCTTTCATTATTTATTTTTCAAATTCAGGTTCATTAAATGAAAAAAGTCGCAGCTTGCAGCCTTAACTATAAATTGTATTTTACTCTCAGTTTTTGAGCTTATAGTATATTAATTCAATCATATCAGGAGTATAGAAGCAAAACTTGCTAAATTAATTTTTCAATTTTGTCAGGAGACTAAACAAAAGTGACTCCCTTATGTTTCAGAATTGTTAAACACTTTTTTTTAATTTAGTGGTCACAACTTAATGTAGACGAGTGAAATCTATCACTAAAAGAAAAAAAAATGTTGTTTAACAACTCTGAAACATAAGGGAGTCACTTTTGTTTCGTCCCCTGACAAAATTGAAAAATGGATTTAGCAAGTTTTGATTCTATACCTCTGATATATTGTACACATAAAATATAATTTATTCTGTATTTCCTGAAACTAATTACAATTACAACAGACATTTAATTTATTATTTTGTGATGCCATTTACAACTTACAAACTCTTATGCACTCTTTCAAATTCACGTTTCCACAGTGGTTGAAATTGGTGAGCTCTTACTTCGAGAAACCCGGATAAGTAGTGATGTCACATATGTTAAATTCAGATTTCTCTTTCATATTTCGTACGCTGTATACAAATACACACTTTTAATGGGCAAAAGGTTCATCCAAAACCTTATTTTTGTATGTTGTCATAACCTGTTACAGAACAAGTAACTGTTTATCTTTATTCACGATCTTAAGGGTCTAGATTTATTTCTGATGCCAATTAAGATATTTACACCAATAATATGTTGTAAAATGAAAAATTTTTGTGCTGTTCTAACTAAAGAGAAATGTTGTCATCGAGACGAGATGGTCTTTTCAAATTCGAGATGAGACGAGACATTTCTCGAATTTCGTGGACAACACTAGTTCATCCAAGCCTTAGAACTCAAACAGTGTTTTAGGGGGTATGGTGGCTCAGTAGTAGAACGCTTAACTCTGGTACGTGTGGTAGCTAGTTCGATCCCCGGCCAAGTAAGTTTGTGGTGGACAACAACGTGTCCATGGATTTTCTAGTGATACTCCCGTTTCCAATTCTCCCATAATCATTCATTTGATTTATCATCGTCTCCCTTAGCCGAAAGGGCATAACCATGGGACGTTAAACTGAAAGATTTCATTTCATTTTTCACACACTGTTTTAAATGAAATGAAGTGAAAGTTTTGAGTTTTACGTGCCACGATTATGCCGACTAGGCTAAAAGAGACGAAAAAACACACTGTTTTAGTGTTACACAATTCGTAGTGTAAAAACTACAAGTTGGTAAAATTTATTGTACACAAAGAGCCCGAAACTTAAAACGACACAAAAATGCATCTCTTCAAATTTGGACATACTTTAATGTGTACAAATGAATTGCCTTCTAATGGTAAACATAAGGAAATATGTCGATTTTTTGACATTACGGTTATGTCCGCCATGAACATAAAAAATGTGAGCAACTATAGCATGTCAAAATGATCTACTGCCTTGTTTTTATTAGTTTTGATGCATTAGTATGTTATGTTTTGATCACTGGGGCAATGTTTGAGATGATATAATTGTATGTCAAAAATTTATACACATGCGCGGAAACGTGAGGCGGTTGTCGTTTGTCTCTTGTTATCAATGTTACCAATGTAGCACTTTGTCGCTTGATCTCGAAATTTTTAAGAATATTTTTATCAAAAACAATTGGTTCATTTATATTGTTAGAATAGAAATTTGGCACCTTTTAAAGTTTGTGTGGTGACTAAACTAGCATTATTTCCAATAAATTAATATTTCTAGCGTCTTCTTGCAGTGTGTTTAGTGACAGTATTATTCACGTTGTTGGCAGTGTGTTTAGTATCATTACGACATGTGTGTGTGTGTGTCCTATTACGGATAGGCTTAACATATATTTTTATGCCATACCTTGTACTTCGGGCTCTGTGTTTGAGCACAATGAAGAGTATTTATCAATGTTTAAAGATACGTAAGTTACTACAGAATAAACTAGAACAATAAATATGGATTAACTGCTATTATAGCACACCCTGCGTGGACCTGTAGTGACGTGGAAATATTCTGATAACGTCTAGGTGATATTATAGAAAGAATCAAGACATAAATTTATAAAACGAGAGAAGAAATACTTTTTTTTTCGAGAAATGAGACGAGACGAGAACTCAACGAGACGAGACGAGACGTATTTTCTACTTCAATATTTCAACAATAACCCATTACTAATATACAGGGTGGTAGGTAACTCCACCGACAAACTTTGGGAGGTGATTCCTTATATGAAATGAAAGAAAAAAATTCTTATAAATATAGGTCGAAAAGGTCTCATTTCAGAGTGCTGAACTGCCGAAAATTCGAAAAATCGTATTTCGAAACGCCCTGCCTTAGAAACTATAGGACCTATAACAAGCGGTTTAAGGAATTACACAGGAACTAGTATGCGAACTATCTAAATATTCATGTTTTACCATCCTCCGTTATCTTCGAAACTAACGTGTTATTAGTACTTAAAGGAGTATCCCCAGGGCCCCCCCCAGAAGAGGAGACTTTGTTATTATATATATATATATATATATATATATATATATATATATATATATATATATATATATATAACCCATTCCAAAGTTCGAATCTCTTTAAATTAGCAATATGACAACCCCCCCCCCAAGAAGTCGTTCCTGGATCCGCTCCTGAGTATCCCTATACTTCAATTTCCTTTTTACAGTTAGTTTCGCCGATAACGGAGGATGGTAAAACATGGATATTTAGATAGTTCGCATACTAGTTCCTTTGTAATTCCTTAAACCAATTGGGCTCGGTATTGTAGTTTCTAAGACAGAGCGTTTCGAAACGTGAATTTTCGAAGTTTCGGCGGTTCATAACTCTGAAAGGAGACGTTTTTCGTCCCATGTTTTTTAGAAAAAAATCCAGCAAGGAGAGTTTACCGAGGTGGATTTTCTTCAGTAGTAATTTGAAAACGCCTAGTTCAATATGTTCCGTAAATAAAAGTTTTAGTAATATCTGCATCTAAATATGATTTAATTTAAGAAATTATACTGAGATAATTTAGTGCCGTAGTTCAAAGCTCTTATTATTTCTGTTAAGTACAAATCATATTCGTCCGAAGAACGTAATTCGTTTGTTTTAACTTAAGATAAATACTTCAGTAGAAAATCAACTATATAAAAGGTTTACCGGTATATTATAAAAGAAAAGTGCTTTTATCCTAGATCTTCAAATATTAAATCGTATAAAATTGAAATGAAAAGTTTATCGAAACGTTCATTGAGGCTTCCATATAGCAGTTCGTGGCTGAAATTTTGGGAGAGATCCAAAGATTGAAGAATTCACAGGAACGGGGAGGGGGAGGCTGGAGAGCTGAGAGTGAGGACATCTGTTCGTGGCAGGGTGTAGTATCCAGTACATCATTTGGAATCTCCCCTCCTCCAGTGAATGCCTGGTCATCCCAAGGGATTATTTCCAGGAGAGATGAAAGTCTCTCGATTGTAGTTGTGTGCCTTTCATCCGAGATCTCAATTAAGTTCTCCAGAGGCTACAATGCGTTTTTTTAAAGAGAGGGACCACTGTGGTTTTCCTGTTTGTTTTTTTAAAAATAACCTACCAAAATGCCTAAGTGATGGCAAATTAAAGAATACAATAGAATACTAATTTTAATATTTCCTTATGCCGCAAGATCAGTAAAGAACATTTGTTCACTTTTTACTATGTATAGGGTGTCCCATAAAGAATGTAACCTTCGAAATGCCCACCATTTCTGTTCTTGTAAATCGGACCGGACTTACAGTAACATTATCACTCACGAAGGCAGTGCTGTGCCGTCAGGTGGCGAGAAAGGCCCCGGGCGCCAAAGTAAAGGGCCGCAATATTCGGGAGAAAAAAATAAAAGAAAAGAAATAAAGAAAACAGAGAGAGGAAGAATGCTATTCATGTTAGGAAAATGCAGGTACACATATATAAAATGGAAGGGAAAAAATAATAAAAAGTGCTCAAAATCGAAGGAAAACAGGGTTTATTTCTCAAAATTTTCTTACGCTTCGCGCCAAACAATGTAGCCATTCCTATAAGCGATAGTTCTTGTAAACAATGTAGCCATTCCTATAAGCGATAGCATCAATAACCTAGGACTCCAGATCGATAAATTCCTAAATTGGACAGACCATATTAATAGAGTATGCAAGAAAGCTTACGGCTCTCTCCATTCTCTTCAGCGTTTAAAAAACCTTCTTCCGGAATCCATTAAAGCGTCCCTGGTTCAGTCATTGGTAATCTCTCATTTAGATTATTGTGATGCAGCATATGTTGATTTAACCGAAGATCTGGCAAAACGTTTACAGCGCATTCAGAATGCCTGCGTTCGTTTCATATTTAATAAAAAGCGCTTCGACCACATCTCCCATTGTTATCAGAAACTAGGATGTTGCAAATCTAAATACCCGCCGCCAGATTCATTCTCTAACACTTTTATATAAAATAATTAATAGTAAGAAACCTACTTATCTATCCTCTAAATTTAAATTTCTCGGCGATACTCACCCACTAAATACCCGTTCTAAAGGAAATACAACACTCGCTGTTCAAACGCACAAATCTAATTTCTTTTCCAAATCTTTCACACTATTTGCCACCAAAGCTTGGAATGATACCCCTGAAAGCATCAGAAACTCTGGTTCAGTGTTGACTTTTAAACGTCGGCTTAAAGAATATCTTTCTAATGAAGGTCTTCAGTAAGAAAAAAAAAAAAATGTTACACACAAAATTATTCCTGGCGTTACCATGCAGTCGTTTTTTTTCTCTCTCTCTCTCTCTTTCTATTTCTTCTCATTTTCTTTTCTATTCCCTTCTGATACATGTGTATGAACGTATACATTATAGACAATCACTTAAGCAGGTGCATCATTTTATCTATAGATAGTAAATCATAGGAATATATTTTATGTTATATATAATCAAGATTGACGTCTTTGTTTCTGCTTGTATAGTTTAACATGTCTTTAGCATTGTCTCTTGTTTGTTTTAGTGTTTATTTTATATGTAATAAGTTTCATTTTCATTTTTCATGTTTTATTTTCTTCTATTATGTATGTCGGTAACTCTTTAACGTGCCAAACTGTATATCATTTTTATTCTCGTCGTAAAAAAAAAAAAAAAAAAAAAAGAGATCCGACTGTAAAAGAAAAATGTAAATGGTTGAGTGGAAGAAAAGGTTATGCCTTAACTTCGCCATTTTAAATAAGAAATAAAATAAATAAAATAAATAAATAAATAAACATGTTAGAGCTTTGCGACTAATCTGTTGATCTCACTCATATGCACGGGAATGCAGTGGTATACTCCTCCCCCCGGGCACTGATTTTCCACGGCACTGTATTATGGCGATGATTCCTGCAGAACGACTAACACACGAACGTTCCGAGACACAGTGGGGCCAAACTAGGCAATTCTAGACAAAAAGTCGAAAACTAAAGTAAAATATTGACTTCATATAATTTGTTATAATGAAACCTTAATAGTGTATACATAAGATAGTGTGCGAGAAAGGAAGTGATAGCAGGTTACAATAAACTCGTGGGAAGTGTAAACTTGGTCATCCGCCGAAGCCGAAGAGGCGCTGCTTAGTGACGGAAGATAGGAAATTGAATTTGAATGCGACTATCCCTACATTGCGTATAGATATTCAGTGGCTGGTGACACGCAGGCGTGTAGAAAGGCAAAAAAATGTAGGTTGGCCGATCCAATCATATTATAGTTTATCATCATATTATAATTCATTTGCAAGTCTATCGTAAAAATTTTGGGGGGCAGTAAAAATTAAGGGGGACGGCCCCCTAGACCCCCCTGGATACGGGCCTGGTGACACGCCCCACATGTATGTGTCGTTTTGTATATTTAGAATATTGATGTAATGTGTAGTAGTCCTACTACTTAATATCATATTGGAAAATGCTGTGGTATTGAAAGCATATAAATTATGGTCAGACGAAAACATGGCATTTTAGTAGAAAAATGACATCGAGAACTTGTGATGAGATATTTTTTATATATTGAAGCGTCGTTGTCATAACGAATCCTCCACAACATTGAAATAATTTTGAAAAGCAAGAAATTTTCCTTTATTTTATTATTCTTCAATTGTGAACTGTATAACTATACTTTTTCTTTTCACGCGCGAGAATGTGAGCAAATAATAAACTGCCAAATCAAAGCATATTGCCCATGCGTGTGTTTATGACAATCATATAATCTATTATATAGTCTAGTTTAAACGCAAATATAAGGAACATTTCCTTTTTGATGTAAAACTATATTTTTGATAAAGTAATATCGAAGTAACATAAACATTTCAGTCCACGGATTTTCTTTTACACTTCCTAACACATAATTAAATAGTGTATATTAGCGCGTGCCGCCTAAAAACTGTATTTTGTTGTTGTTGTTGTTTGCTTATAAATATATTTTATGTTCAATTCTTTCTTCTACATAATGAATACATTATTGTAGCCACTGCACACACTGAACTAATTGGTTTCCTTGCAATTTTCTGCTTCATATTGCGCACTGTACTTTTTGCCAAGAATTCAGTACGTTGGCTCCACTGTGCGAGGGTCCACAACTAGAAACGTACGCAGGGGGTGGGTCCTGGGGGACCGGACGCCCTGAAATTTCGACTTGTGTGTAAATTTAGCCTAATTTTAGGGGCAATTTTTGGGAATTTTAATGTAAAATACCCTCATATTAAGTTTGGACCCCTCCGGAAATAAATTCCTGCGTACGCTACTGCCTACAACCAAATCGGTTTCCTCAAATTTAACAATAATTCTCATCACAGCCGATTTATTCGGTGCATTACGTTGACCAAACATTCCATGGATTTGCTAGCAGTCTCTGGACAACATTCACCACACTTTTGTAAGAAGTAGAGCAGCCCAAAAGCATAAAAGCATAATTTTAGAAAATAAAGCATAATTTAAAGCACAATTCTTGGAAAAATCTGTTTAACTACAAGTTTAACATACTATATTAATATTTGTTTTAAAACCAATATTTACAATGCAAAATCATTGAGAACTTAACAATGCAAAAATGAAAAGCTAATTTTTATTTCTGTAAACTTTTTGGTGTATTCCTTTGATGTGGGTAAAAAAGAAAAAAAGAAAATGAAGAAAACTTCCGCCAACAATGAATAATACACAGGAGCTCCACTCTATATTGTTATGTGTACCTCTTGTACCTGTATTTTTTGGTGGCATCTTCTGCTTTCCCTTTCTGTATGCACCTGCGCACACAAGTGAAACAAAAACTTACCCGGGTAAAGCATATCTTTTTACAAGACATTAAGTAGAAATTTCATTAAATATGAAAGAAACTGGTTGCATAAAATATTAATAAATAAATCAAGATTTTATAATATTTAATGTATAGTAAATATTTTACATTATACGCGATGACTCAAATTAATAATAAAGCATAATTTAAAAAAATAAAGCATAATTACACACACACAAAAAAGCATAATGTGGGTTGCTCTAGTAATGTTTTCACTTTGACAAACACGCTGTTCCGTCTTCAAGTGCTCCATTCCTATCCGTACAAACAGATGACCATGATGCCCTATTCAGCTCTCCGTGACCACTAACTACAAATACAACAGATGGAAATAGTGTAAGATTCAGTGCTGCCAACTTACTAGACAGAAATGGCGGGTATTTCAAAAGTTGTGTTCTTTAAAGGATATCCTTTATATCGGTTATGTGACTATTGTGCTCAAGAATTCTAAAAAGACCTGCTAAGTAGTGAAGACAGGAGAACCGAAATATTATTAAGTGTGCTTCACCACCTCCCACTTTTTAAAGCAAGTACTGATACTCAGGCCTGCAACTAGAGGGGAGCTAGGGAGGCCTGCCCTCCTAAAATTTTCGTGGCCCCTCCAGACCTCAACACAAAAAACACAATTGAGACATGTGCAAGAGAATTTTTAATAACTTGCCCCCTTAACATATCCATGTCCCCCCCTCCCCCGAACCTCTGTGGCTGGTTGCGGGCCTGCTGCTACTCATTATAAGTACACGTTACTACAGAAATTTTAACACTTTTAACATTCTTTTTGCGGCATCTCTATTTCACGTACACGATTATGGGAACGTTAGACAATTACAGAAATCTGTGCATTCTGATTGGGTCTGGCGGAAAGTGTAAAAATGTAAGCAAATGAAAACTATCATCAGGTGCTATCACCTATTGTGAGAATTGCTCTATAAATATATGTTTGTTCTCAGCTTTGTATTGATTTAAGTCGAAAAAAATAAATAAAAAAATGAAAAGAATCAAAACATAAATTTATGAAACAAAACGATTAGTTTTTTCTTCAAAGCGAGAAGAGCAGTGGTACGCCGCGGGCATACGAGACTGTAACGTGTTTCCACATTCTTCCTAACTCTCCCTCCAGCTACGAACTGCCACAATGCATGCAATCCATACCATGGCTAGAGGTGATATCATTCCCTTTCTCCGCACGGGCTCGAGACCGGCCGTGGCAATGATCATATATATATATATATATATATATATATATATATATATATATATATATATATATATATATATATATATATATAATGTGTGTGTGTTAGTAGTAGTAGTAGTTTCGCAACTGTTAGGTCACCAATCGGTATTCATCCGCGAAATTATTATAGGCCTATGTAATATTTAAATCGATGTCAGTTGTCTAGAAAAAAAAATCTATTTTCCAAATACATATTGCTTTGAATGAAAGTCAAGAATATGTAAACTGACCCGGAAAACCAATAAATTTTACTTCATATTGGAGAATCTTCATATGTCAACAAACAAAAACTCTCATTCGTCTATTCAAATAAATCTGCGCATCATTTACAATAATATTCACAATTACAAACAATGAAAAATCAAAGAAGCGTGGTATGTATATAGCCAATTACTTTTAATATAAACATGTATATAACAATATATTTAACGAAATGTAGATGTCAATATAATGTAAAACATTTTAGCATTTTCAATTTGACTTTTGTGTTTAGATTTGTTAATAAACTAAATTGTTCCCGCAATATTTACAATTACAAATTAAAGCAATCTGTACATTAATCTACATACACGCAAAAAAATTTCCATACAATAGTGAAAAATAAACATGAACAATCCTTAGTTATTACCTAGGAGAGAGATCAGAAACATTCAAAATTTTCAAGAATTGGAGTTTCGTTCCGATTTGTTCCTGTCCATCTCTTATCCCGATAATAAACACACAAAGTAACCTCCATTTTGTTGTCTAAAGAGAACCACTTCGTTCAAATTTCATGTGGGAAAAGATCCATGTGTCAAACTACAGACTGCAATATCAATAAACATCCAGTGGTTTTCTAGCCTCTGTACATCACAGAATTCAAATTCGTCTTAGATTTCGAATCCAAATTTTGTATGGTTTTAAGAGAAAGTTATTGAATGTCTCTTCGGTACTACCTTCTTCGGTCCGGAGACTCAGAATTATGGAACTTTCAATTGAAATTTTCACCAGCTCATTGGTGTGATTTGCGGTGAGTCGATTTTGTTCCTTTATAAACAATTCAGTTGATTGTAAAAAAAAAGATTCATTCTACAATCGCAGTTCCAACTGGAAGCAACTGCAGCTTCTGAGCAGCTGATGCTAAAAGTGGGAATATTTCAGCTCTTTCTTGACAACATACAAGCCTAAGCATGTTACATTGTGACGAAAGGTGTTCAGGATACTGCTTATAAATTTTGTTCTCCTCATTCACTTCATACACGGCAAATCTACAAAGAAGTGCCACTTCTTTAAAATTGATTTTCCTGATTTTCTTTTAAAAGCTAAATACACAGTGGTGCCCACCCTCCTTATGTCCATGACGCACCCCCCAATTTTCTATCCGTAGATGTTCTTTCATGAAAAAATCTTCTTTTCGATTAATTTTTACACCCCCTCAAACATATTTATATAGATTTTTACCCCCCCAATATTTCAATGACGCAGTTTGCGTCATAGCCCCCCTCTGTGGGCACCCCTGAAATACATGCCAGTGATGTGTCTGAAATCATCAGCAACTCTGAATCCATATATCATCGACAACTTTCTGTATATAAGTTGAATAATTATCCTGCATTTTAGAAATAATGAATCGTCATTTTCTAGTAAAATACTTCTACTTAGAACATTCTAAATGTCAACATTTGCTTTCTGCTGTACTTCATTTAAGTTCGTAGTCTGGGTACTATCCTTCAACCTCAAACACTGAATGTAGGGCTTCTGACAAATTTTCATCTATCATCTGAAAAAAAAAAAAACTTAATTAGGCGTTAGAAAGGAGGTAAAATCCTACTTAAGAAGGTAAAATAGAACACAGTCAATTTCTTTCGGAAAACCAGCAACAACCACCAGCGCCGGAAGAATAATTTCCAACATCAGAGTAAATGTGTTCCAAACTCAGGCACAAGGATGCATAATGTTTTAACTTCACAGCAACACTAGCTTCACATGACAATTTTCTGGTAAAATTCGGGTTTTACAAGTCTATGAGGATTTGGTATCTATCGCGTTTTGAATTTCCTTCAAAATGTTCAGTTGTTTCGGACTCCGCTGAAAGAAAGTACCTCGGTATATATCTTGATTAGTGCACTTACCATTGACTTGATTTCCACAGCATCCTCACAACTATGCACAAGAATTAACTGCAACAGATGCCTTCGACAGTGCACAGACTAGAGATGAATGAGCTCGAAAAAAAAAACGTGTTTTTTGGGAAAAACCTCGGTTTTTTCTGCTTCGCTTTTTTGCCTGGGAAATTTTGGGCTTTTTTTTTTCAGAATTTTGCTTTAAACTGATAAAACAGATTTTGTTTCGCTTCTCTACAGCACAAGAACTCATTTGATTAGTGGTTGATGTAGATAATAATACAGAACCTCTAAAATAAACCATGAATTTCGAAAAGTTTTTTTAAAAATTCTTAACATATTTACATTATGAATTCCAAAGAATTAACCAATATATATATAATAACTTTTTAACTTTGATACACAAAAATAAGTAATTTTTTTTAAAAAAAGATACACATATAACTAGCAAAATTATACGTAGTATTTTTACTTCAAAATATCACACACCCCCTTTTTGAAACCAAAAATAAAACATGAGAGAAATACATTTACATGATAATCTTAAAAGTTGCACACCAAGAACTTGGTTTCGAGTGGTTCTGTACATTCTTGAAATTTTTAAGTTTTAACTTTCATATACATTGTATGAATATTCCGAGCAAATTTTTCATTCATTGATCACATACGTAATAATGTTACCACCTATCAGGTGCTTGGAATCTGCAAAATCAGTAAAATTACGAATTCTATAATGCACTGACTGTTCCTTAAGTTTGTTCAGAATCGGGAAAGTACCAAATTTTCTGTTAATGGACCATATGCGTAATAGACTGTTCATCTGATCGTGAGGTTTCCTAGACTTACAACCACCATCACGGTTTACCCAGTCCTGAAGGTTTCTGAATTTTTAACGACAGGAATTCAACATATCATTACGAAACTTAAAAAAAAAAGAAAAAAAGCTATGGAATATATTTAAGAAGAGTGGAAAGAATCAATCACTGTTCCAATTCACAAGAAAGGCAACAAAACTGAATGTAATAGTTATCGAGGCATTTCTCTTAACATTCTATTAGCAAGATAAATTCCATACGCAGATGGAATTATTGGAGATTATCAGTGTGGATTTAGGGAAACCGATCAACTATCGACCAGATATTTACTATTCGATAAATACTCGAAAAGAAATGGGAATATACTACCCAGTACATCAGCTGTTTATTGGTTTTAAAAAGGCTTACGACTCGGATAGGAGGGAAACATTGTACGTACAACATTCTTACAGAATTCGGAATACCGAAAAAAGGTAGTTAGATTAATTAAAATGTGTTTAAATGGATCCCAGAGTACAGTCCGAGCAGAAAAATTCTTGTCCATGAGCTTCCACGTCGAGAATGGCCTGAAACAAGGAGGTGCGTTATCGCCATTATTGTTCAGCTTTGTTCCGAAGTACGCTATAAGGAAAATTAAAGATAGCAACCAGGCCCTAGAGCTGAATTGTATTCACCAGGTTATGGCATATGCTGATTATGTAAATTTAATAGGGGATGATAGGAGAACAAAAGAAAGAAATGCAGGCTAGTTATTAAACGCTTGCAGCGACATTGGTTTAGAAGTAAATGCAGAGAAAACTAAATACATGGAAGTTCACCGTGATCATAATATGGCAAATTATGGATGTTAAAATATTAAATAATACTTTCGACAAAGTGGATACTTTCAAATATCTGGGATCAATATCACCAGACCAAAGTCATATCCACAAAGAAATTAGATATCGACTGAAATCAGGAAATTCGTGTTACAATTCAAATTTAAAATATTTTGTTGTCGTGAATTCTGTCGAGGAATTTAAAGTTTAAAATATATAAAACGATAATCATGCCTGTTGTGTTTTATGGTTGTGAAACGTGGTCGCTTGATGGAAGAACGCAGACTAAAAGTATTTGAAAATAAAATCCTGACACGAATATTCGGACCCAAGAGGAACGGGAATGAGCGAAACTTCATAACGAAGAACTGCATAATTTATACTTTTTACCAAACATCCTTACGGTCATCAAGTCTAGGAGGCTCAGGTGGGCAGGTCATACAGCCAGAATGGAAGAAGGCAGGAACGCTTTCAAAGTTTTAACTGGAAATCCAATCGGAAAACGTCCATTAGGAAGACTTAGGCGCAGATGGGAGGACAATATTAAAATGGATCTCGAAGAAATAGGAATCTAAAGTAAAAACTGGATCCAGTTGGTTAAGAATTGAAGTCAGTGGAGAGCTTTTGTGAACGGGGTATTGAACCTCCGGGTTCGATAGGCCATAGAGAGAGAGAGGGGCGGAATATATTTAAGTTAAGCACAACTGCACAACAACCATGGGTAAGTGGTTAGCTTTTGCGCTTCTATCGAGAAGTCCGGGATTCAAACCCCGCATTCGACCATTTTGACAAAAGTTTTTCTTAATTGTATCTGTGAATGTAGAGATAATGCGTGTAGTGTGAGTTCTGGCCGACTTCCTTTCTTATCGTTTACAATCGTTGTTATTACTAATTACCAACAGTGACGGAGTTGTGAAAGGGGTTAGGGTGGGGATGTTTTACGGGCGAAGCTTGTAAACCCGAAATTACAGAATTTCTAAAACAAACGAAATATTTGTTATGCCTTTACTCATAAACTTCAAGCTCTTCTCAAATAAAAATTAGGTATTTTTAGAAAAAATAAACATTAAAAAGAAAAAACCCTCCCGAAATACTTTTCTAAATCCGCCACTGATTATCAGTATAAAATGGTCTTCAAGGTTGTATCCGGAAGGTTATTGCTGAATATACAAACAAAACGAAATATTAGTTGTGCTTGTGCTCATAAACTCCCAAATAAAAATTAGGAAATTTTAGAAAACCAAACATTAAGCAGAGAAACACCTCCCAAAATACTTTTCTGAATCCGCTACTGATTATTTGTATAAAATGGTATTCAAGTTTGTATCCAGAAGATTATTGCTAAATCATTGCACAGCTACAGTATAACAAGAATGTGGAAGTACGCTTTGACAGATATACTGACAAACGTACGCTCTGACGGATATATTGAAAAACAAAAGTTTAACTTATGTGCTGGAAGCTAGAGTAGGCCTACTAGTCTCTAGGAAATGAAACACGGATGACTAAAAGGAAATGATGTAAGTTAAATATCTTCTACAGTTCCCCTCAAATACTACGTACTTTATGTTTACTTTAATTCATAAAACATGTGTTCCATCCATCATGATGGTGAATTCCAGAGCGAAATATAGCATTTAGGTCATGAAATCTTATTTAACTTTAGAATATACTATAAGAAAGCTATTTAAATAGAAAAATCATGAAAATGAAAAAAGTCAAAATTTCAAAAATTCACATTTTTTCCCCAAAAAAGCCGGCTTTTTATGTGCAAAAAACTATCGATTCAAAAAAGCCGGCTTTTTTGCATCTCTAGCACAGACACTGAGAAGGATATATTTGTAACGTAAAATTAAGAAAGAAATTTTCTAAGGATCCACTTCAAAACTCCAGCACATTTAAAATATGTCCAACAATCAGAAAGTGAATTAAGCATATCGCTTCAAATATGAACTTACAAACCTTTTCTCCAAGAAGGTTTATCAATTAATATCATGAGAAAAATAAGATAGCAAGAAAATATAATTTATGAGACTTTAAAAACAAGTAGCAAATTAGACAATAAATATTATGAAATATTATGAGTTAAGGACTCTCATATGTTTATTAAATGTGCACAATACAGCAGAGCAGCACACATGAACTGACATCCAGCATTCTATTAGCAAATTACTGGATGAACACGTGGAGAAATGCAACGCGGGATGCAACAAGAAATCGGGATTTTTCAGAGCCGTCTCTAGTGACTCGTTTTGCAAAACGGCCAACTACTTGCTGCCATCACGCTGTATTCTACTCATGATCGTGGGTGGATATTGAGATTGGCAAGTACACCCAAGCACACAAGTAAGTCGTGAAACAAGTGTCTCCAGCCAACATAGAGATACTCCATTGATTAACAGGCAATTGATAATTTACGTCAACTAGTAATGGGGCCTCTTCAGAAGGTGGGGCCCGGAGCAAGGGCACCGCTACTTCATGAAAATCTACCAAAAATACATTTTTTGAGCGAAGATTTGGCCTTACGCCTGTACACACGCACACTTAAAAAGTCAAAATTTAATTGTTTAAATCCGCTTCCTGAATACAGAACAGGATTACTTTTTAAAAATTACGCGAGCCTTTATACTCCCACTTTCCTACTGTTTCTAATTTTTAAGGCAAAACACACATTTGAATGTATTATTTTAAATTTAAGTATATGCACAGTGATATTTGGCGATTCCGCACTGATAAATTTACACGGACTGACCCGGGTTAGCTCGCTTTCACCAGTGTGGAACGATACGAGCTGAATCGTGCTGAACCAAATTAAAGCTTGCCGTATCGGCCCAAGAATAGCACAAATATATATGAAGACCTATGTAGGTACGTAGACCTATGTATGTAGGTATATATGTATCCCGTGCAGGGGTAGATCCAGGACGGACTTCTGAGGGGGAAGTGGGTTGTAATACTGCTACTTAGAGCTACTTTTAAGAGCTCCAAACTCTGGAATGGGTTTTATTTATATATAAAATAAGATAGTTTCCTCTTCGGGGGAGGGGGTAATCACCCCGATCAATCCCCTGGATCCGCCCCTGGTCCCGTGCTGTTGGACTAGAATGAAGCACGTAAAAATGAATAAAATATATTGTTCGTCTGTATTCTTTGCTAATTGTGTTCCTTGAGACTAAATATCTCATTGTGTGATACGTGGTGAGGTATTGATAAATTTGATCTGATATTGGTACAGATGGGGAACTTGACTTGACTTGATTTTGAGTTTAAAGTCCCGTTTAGCAGCGACGCTATATGAGACGTGGACCTACTGATTAACGTGGAATCTGAACCACATGAAAGATGGGGAACTGAAGCACCACTAAAGATATATTGCTTCTGTTGTTCTTTTCTTCTTAAATCGACTTCTAGTACATTTAACAAAAATATTTCATAGGCGATGTTGCGTTCCTCATCACAAATTTACTACTGGAGGGCATACGCCCTACGGTTATAAACGCAATACTCTGTGGACAAAATTCGACTACGGCTGCCATACAACCCTTTATCCGCATTTGACTAGGATGCCTTCACAAGGAGAAGGTTAGAGTAGTTTAACTTTGCTTTTATTAATCCAATGTCTGGCTTTTGTACTCACATATGCGATAAAGGGTAATATTCTAAATTAGGGGCTACTATATTTCACGGAAGACGAAAATCTTCTATACTGTGGATGTTATGTCTTACATATTAAACATAAGTGTAGTAACGTTCTCCTTAAGGATTATTGCACTTCTGTTTAATATACAAGGGCACATCTCTCATGCTTGTGATAGATTTTTGTAGATTTTGATAGACTTCTGTAAAATGTTGCAGTCTATTCTACACTATCTTCGGATAGTGTACTGTAGTCTAAGATAGGTTCGTTTTTTTTACAATCAATAGTTGGTCCTCCTACTCAAATGTAGGGTAGATTAGGTTTGGGCAATGCTTTTGCTAGAGAATCACGAATTAGTAAATACAATTCTTGACGCTCATACACGTTGAATATCCATTCTTATGGAGAATCACAAAGTCCACAAATGGATTTTAGCTTCTTAGTCTCTTCATAATTACGTATCTTATAGGTTAATCTCTTTCTTAAACTCACCATGGTTAAGAGTTATCTAGTTTATCACTGAATTGACCCTCTTTTTACTCGTTCTTTAAATTCGGCTTACAGCTAGTACTAGGTTAACTCTGAGTCATGAGCTGGCCTTTTGGTTACACGGAATCCGCGTTAGCTCACGAGAAAACTCAAGATAAGCCAGTTAATATAAGATTAACTCAGAGTCATACTTTGATGCACTCGAAGATCAATGAGAAAATGTTTATTCTGTGCAAAACAATAATCTTGAAATATACTTTCATATGTAACTTTAGATTCAAGAAACTCTTCTGAAATTACTAGTGACAAACAAATCTCTAATTGCTTAGCTTGTCCACAATAGTCTTCTTACATTGAGATTGAATTTCATCTTCTTTGTGTACATTTTCTGTTTTACGCTTTCTAACCACAAACGTGTGTAATGTGCTCGGTTTTCTCTTACTTCGCTTTGCAGTATTTCCACTCATTTTCGTATATTTTAATAAGTTTACTGTTCAAGAACTTATCCTATCAGTACATACTATTACTTCAACTGACCTATGTTCAATGTGTTCATGTAACAGTGACTGAAACATAGCGACAACACAAAAGGAAGAAATTTGAAAACTAAGGCGGGCACAGAGAATTGCTCGAACTTACGCACATAGACATTTTCTAAATCCACACATAAAGGCACATTTTCGTTCCAACTCTTCACCAAGCTGGGTAAACTTACTTTCCACGCTAAACTGAAGGTTACGAAGTAGTTGTATCATTAATTTTATCAAGAATTCTACCAACACTTTCCGCAACTTGAGATTCTTTCTTGCACTCAATACAAGCCCCAAACACTTCCTCAAAATTATTTACACTGAGGGTATACAAAGATTTGTGGGTGGCGCTAGGGCGTGTAGGATGTCTGTCAAAATTCCTGCCTCTGATATTGATATTTGCCTACCTCACTTGTTGTTTAATCTTTCTTTCTCCAGCTGTTTGTGATTTACAAAAACTGGATGCTTTATCTGAAACACCCGGTATGTATGTGCAGTATACTAGCCAGTATCTTTTGTATATATAAACCTTTATTAAATTATTCTTCTTTACACATACTTTGGCTGATCTATATTGGTAATAATAATTGATAACAGCGGTTGTTCTGGAAAGCACAAATGCTCTTCTATTCTAGTAAGCTACGCATGTTCTTACACCGCATAAGCAGTACTTTTGTGTAATTGCTCTCAACGAGTGTTCTGGCTGGTAAACAAGGAGTTCCCATCAACAGCGGAAATAGACAATGAGACAGTGAGTATTTGCTACGCAAGAAGGAGGAGACACCACTCTTCTCTACAGGACTCAGGAACAAGAACAGGAAGAAGAAGAAGAAGAGTGTGAAGAGAACAAGAGAGGGACAGAATGAGACAAAAGTGTTAGCTTTAATGAAGCCTCCAGGAAGCAACTTGTGCGCTGTCTGTTTAGGTAAAGAAAACGTTGACTTGAGTTGGCTAACTATTCTACTTGATTTCTTTTTTTCTCTTCCTTTCGTTTTAGCGATTTCACTTCAGTTGTAATTAGAAAGAACAGCAGTTAATATGGATGAATCTTAAAACGGAAAGGAAACAGAGAGAATGTAAGAGAAGGCAAGAACGCATGGTGGAAAAGGAAGATGAAATCGCAGCAGACACACACACACACACACAGTGAGTATAATTGAATTAAATACACGATTCAAATAAATATATGTATATTTAGTTTTTCTTTCCGCAAAGAATAATGGAGTCTATTATTTTAATTATGCAGAGGATAGAAGGCTAAAAGATTCAATATTTGAAGTAACCAAAATTAGCTTTTAGTTAAGTAAATACATGTTTTAGTTAAGTCCCTTCATTCTTAATTCTAACTTTGCTTTAAACGGTTAGGTCTTCTGCAGAAAGCAAAATTGTGAAAGATAACATAAACTTTTGATAGTTTAGTTTCCGGTGAAATAATAATAATTAAAATAGTTGATAACGATCGAAGAGCATTGGCAGAATTAACTTTAAAAAAAAATATTTCTTTTTCGGAATTAATACGAAATTGGACATTAAATTTATGTGATTAAATTCAATAGATAATATACTCGCATATTCGGAACCTAAGTATTAGGGGATCTACTAAATTAGCTATATTGAGTTGTTACTTTTCATAACAGTATCAGTAGCGTCATTTCAGATTTGGATTGTGGGGGGGCAAGACCCCTTGATGTAAGTAAAATTTCGCGTTTTTTCCTGACTTCCTACTATTGTATTGATAAAATCTATATAAATCTCAAACTTAGAGGGGGGTCAAATGCCCCTCCCTACCCCCTAAATTACGCCCCTGAACCATATATATATATAAGTTACTGAAAATGGAGTTATAACCAAAGGCCACCGGTTACTATCTGGTATCACAATGTTCACCATCGTCTTAGGTTATGGAAAACACCAATATGATCTCTCTATGACTTACGATTTCAGGGACATGGTTCCTTAAATCCCCCGAAATTGGAAACTTTTTGGTGAATATTTCGGGAACGATAAGACTGACGCGAAAAATTCCATCACTTCTTTGACGCGATAAATTCCATCATCCTCTATCTAATGAAGGGTTGAAAATTGAAGAATCCACAAATAACATACACACATACACACCTACACACAGAGAGAGAGAGAGAAAAAAAAGAGAGAAAGAGAGAGAGAGAGAAAGGGAAAGAGAAAATTCAGTTATGAACATTTTAAATTTGTTGAAGAAAAAGAGAGAGAATGTTTAATTTGGATATTTTTGGTTATATATAACCTAGTTACCTGGACGGCTTGACCCCTCTGGTGTTAGGGACCCCTGGTTCGATCCCAGACCAAATTAGATTGTGGTGGGCAACAGTATATTCGCGTGTTATCCCATTTCTACTGTTCCCTTTAAACAAGTTTTTTATATGAAAAGTAAACAATTACGATAGTAAAATATGCATACAAAAATTAAGAAACGATATGATCTTAGGAAATTAAACCCTTTGATGAAATTCTGGCTACGGTACTGCATATAAACACATAAATAGTATGCTCATACTTGAACAAGTGGTAGTGAAACAGGTATACAACGTCAAAGAGTTTGGTTTGTATGTTGAGGTGCTTTCTCAATTAATTTTGAAGCCAGAAATAGTAATAGATTTCTAACACTTCCGGTTTTAAAGGTGAGATACGTAAAAATGATTAAAAGGCACTGAAAGCTTTCAAAATAAAATTTTCTTTAAAACTTCAACCATTGAGACTAAAATTTTGGGATGAGCATAGCAGTTGGGGAGGAAACAAGAACATTAGGCCAAAATGATGAAAAATGACTGGAAGCTTTCGAAATGTGGTTGTGGGGAAGAATGGGTCGAGTGGAAAGCGAATGAGAGAGTGTTAAAGGTGGTGGAGTGAACAAAGAACAATTATAGATATTATTAAGAGGAGGAAGAGAAACTGTTTGAGACATTGATTAAGATAGAACTGTACCATGAGGGTCGTCTTTATAGGGTATGGTAGCAGGAAAGAGAGGGAGGGGGCGAATGAGACTACAATTAATGGACGATATCAAAACAGAAAAGTCGTACGTGAAGACAAAAAGGTTAGCGGAAAATCATTGAGCATGGAAGCTACTCAATTTCGGCACGTGACCTGCCAAAAATGGCAGAATACCTATAATGATCATGATGATTAGAAAGGAGATGGAAAATAATGGTATGCTTCATTCATTGCAGAAAACTTCTTCTCGCTATCTACCACAATTTTTATTCTATAGAGATCAACGTTAAAACTTGATATGGTAGATCGTTGAATCATTCTGTTTAAATATAGGATGCTCCATGTAGATCAAGGTGACCAGAATTTTTACATGCAAAAACGGGACACATACGAATCGGCGACGAGGAGAAGGGAGGGTAAATATCTGACTTCCAGATTGCATTTTGGGACTCAACAGGGTTTTCAATTTAGAAAATAGACAAGTAAGAGTGGTAATACAGCGTTTCTAACTTAAGTACTACCCAACAATACTTTTAACTATTTGAACACTCAAAATTCCCACTTAATTTCCACTTGGACATTCAGAAGTTCTAGACACGACTGAACCTTCCCAATGAGTGTTGGTACGGAAGAGTGTAGAATTTGTATTGACCATTTATATTCTGAATAATAATTACGGGACACCTGGGTCACTTTTGCTTAAAAACGGGACATTTGGGCGTCCCATTTGAGAATCAGAAAAAAAACGGACAACGGTTGAAAAAAGGGGATGTCCCGGCTAAAACGGAACGTCGATCAATACGCCTTGATGTAGATCAATATTAAAACATGAAATTGTTGTAGATTCCTATCTATTCTTATGAAATGTATTATTGGGACTGTTAATCAATTGCAGAAAATAACTTTTTACTATCTATATTATGGGCTACCACTTTTCTTTTTAGAGATCAATATTAAAGCCGGAAATAGTTGATTATTTCCATCAACGGAAACTATTCCTAAGTTTTAAGCTTCTACATTCTGACCAAAATTGGTAGCGATGTATCAAATAGTTGTTGAGATTTCTTTTCTCTCCCAGACAGTCGGACACATAGACAGATATATATAAAGGAATTTTGGTACACCAAATCTTGTTAAAAAAAATGAAACGCATTTTATATCCATAAACAATTCTTTACGGAAACCCGTTGTCGACAATTGAAAAATAAACTTGAAATCCAAACAGTTGTTATTAGACTTACGACAATTGAAGGGGTGGATTCCAAAAGAGCCTAAGTCAAATTTTTGTCAATTTTGAAATATTGGTTCTATTAAGTTATATTTAAGCATTTCCGTATATTGAACTCAGGCAAAAGAAAACAATGTTGTTTTCCAAAATCTCCTTAGTCAGCGGTATTCTTTGAAGTTATTTTCTGACTCATGCTTAAAAACACTTATAAAACTCTTGCTATAGATGATTATTTGGCAGTTATTTTACGAAAAGTAGGCAATTACAAGTTTGTTTTATGTAGATTACTTTTCGTTTACAGAAATAGAATGATGGAAACACACACAAAACAATCGTCTCCTGAAAAACTTACTTTTTTTTTTGACAGGTTCTTTGGGAATTGAGCTCTTCAATTCTAAGAGTAACTGTCATTTATGTGAACTTCTTTTGAATTTTTTTGCTGTACCGCCTTGGATTTTACTTCTTGATTTTTCCCTCGCCTTTCTCCTACATATCTTTGAAAATCTTTACTTTTATATTCCACTTTTATACCCTTTAAGCTGAAATGAGATGAGATTGTAGGCGGAAACTCGAGAATTCTAAGAAAACCTTCCTATAAACGTTATCCATCACAAACTCACTCCCTGGGTTTAAAACAAGAGTTCTTTTTCTGCCTAAGCTCAGTTCTGTTTCTGTTTGGCACGAAAATAATTGTCACTGAGGAAAAATCCTTGAATTTGCTGTGGAAGAAATAAAACTGCTTTCTAAGTAGTTGCAACCAGATTTATACGGTGGAAAAGTGGACCTTGTCTTGGAGAATGGGCAGAATACAAACTTTTGTTTTCTTCATTGATGTTGAATTCTCGTTGAATTCTTCATTGAGTTGTTCAAAAATTCACAGTGAAAACTTCATTACGAGATTCTCAAATTTACAGTGAAAACTTCATTACAAGATTCTCAAATTTACAGTGAAAACTTCATTACAAGATTCTCAAATTTACAGTGAAAACTTCATTACAAGATTCTCAAATTTACAGTGAAAACTTCATTACAAGATTCTCAAATTTACAGTGAAAACTTCATTACAAGATTCTCAAATTTACAGTAAAAACTTCATTACAAGATTCTCAAATTTACAGTGAAAACTTCATTACGAGATTCTCAAATTTACAGTGAAAACTTCATTACAAGATTCTCAAATTTACAGTGAAAACTTCATTACAAGATTCTCAAATTTACAGTGAAAACTTCATTACAAGATTCTCAAATTTACAGTGAAAACTTCATTACAAGATTCTCAAATTTACAGTGAAAACTTCATTACGAGATTCTCAAATTTGCTTACAATCGTCACATTTTGTGCAGTTTTACCTGTGAGTATTGCTTCATTTGAGAGAAGCTTCAGCGGTAGCAACAAAGTTAAGACTGATTACAGGAATCCACTTAAGACTGACACACTGGATGATTTGCTAACAATTTCCATCAGTCGCCCTTTACTTAAGGACTTTGATCCGAAAACTGCAATCGACAACTAGTATTTCTGTGCAGAGACAGAGCGTTACACAAACGTGAAGTTTTAAGATATTTTTTAAAATGTATATAGGTATTATCCAATTCAAAATTGATTATCTTGAATCTAATTGTCGGTTTTGAAATGTTATACCTTGATGTTAATCTCTTTCTTTGTCAAACCAAAAGCTGTGGGGGGGGGGGGAATGAGGGACCTCTAATAATTTGTGGGAGATGCAGGCGACTGTCATTTTTGGATTGGCGAGTGCGTCTTACTTTGAAATTTTGCGTCCTGATCTATCCTATTCTTGGTTAGATCATTTGCAGAACTTTTTTCAGAAATATTAGCGATAGAGGCCACGCTGTCAAGTACTAAATTTATACGCAAACTGTCTACAGTTGGGATATCTCAATTTACAGTTTTGACCTTCACCATATAGATAAGCAAAATTTTATGCTCTCAGTTTCTGTCCCATTGAAATTCATTATAATGTACAAATGTACATTTCTCGTGGAATTTCCTTCTTTTTTATATAATTTCGGCGACAAGTAATTTATTTTCTTAATTTTGCCTGGTCGTTGACAAAACAACTTGTATTGAATCACAGTTCTCTCTATCAACGGTTGAGGTTTTGAAAGGAAATATTACACGTTCAGTCAGGATGGCTAAAGCTTAAGAACTATTCACATAAAGAAGATGGTCTTCACATCAATTTCTCTAGAATGATACAAACTTTCATATAGTACCATGCGAAATGCGTGCTTGAGGTACGTGGACAAGAAAATTGATAATAATTCGAGAATTTTTCAATGGGGCATGGTGGTTCAGTGATAGAGAGTTCACCTCTGGGGCCTGGGGTCCCTGCTTTGATTCCACCTCGCGCCAAGTGGGCTTTGTGCTGGGCAAAAATCGTGTTCGTACGTTTTTTCTTGGGTTCTCCCGTTTTTTCCCGCTTTATTCATTCCACAAGTGTCACTTATTTCTCATCACCACTGTCTCCTTTAGCCTAGCCGGCCTAACCGCTGGACGTAAAACTAAAATATTTCATTCATTTTTTTATTTCATTTCGAAAAATTGTCATTCAAAAAAAAATCCCTTTTGATAAATGTTAAACCCTCTGAAATTGTCCCAGCTAAGACTATGAACATAATCTACCTTGTAAATTAATATTGGTTATAAATATAAGTAATATGTGTGCCAAAATTGCTTTCGAAGACATAGAGTCTAATATCAGAGAATTCAACCCAAGAACAGTACTTTGATTATTCTTGTATTGCCGCGGAAGGCGTTCAAAATAACCCATACAATTAAATTTCCTTTGTCAATAACACAAATCAACACTAGTTTCTCAAAAACACTGTCTCTGATACCGAAAAGCAACTCTCACTTGAAGCAGGGCCAAGCACGAAAAAAAAAAAAGTAGGGCGTCATCGCCTTCCTTTCAGCCTGGTCTTCATGTGGGAGAACAGCATGAAGTCATAGAGAGCGAGATCTGGACTGTACGGAGGTTGCTCTAACAATTCTAGTCCAGTGCTGGCCAAATACTCTGAACAAACATTTGAACGGTGCGCTGGAGAGTTATCGTGGTGAAGAAACCATGTGCCCATCCTTGAGTTTGGGCGCAACTATTTGTGAGCTGTAAGAACTTTAGGCAGACAGTCTTCGGTATACATTTCCCTGTGACTGTCTTCTGTGTTTCTAAGACAACTCGCTCGACAATTCCTCGCATACTAAAAATTACCGCCACCATTCTCTTCTTCACTGAACGGGAGCGCGGTAGCTGAGTGGTAGAGCGTTCACCTCCGGTGCTTGGGGTCCCTGGTTTGATCCCAGCTTCCGCCGTGTGGACTTTGTGGTGGACAAACACCGTGCTCGTGCGTTTTCTCGGGGTTCTCACGTTTCCTCTCACTTTCTTCATTCCATCATTTCATTCATTTCTCATCATCACCGTCTCCTTTAGCCTAACGGCATAACCCTGGGACGTAAAACTAAAGATTTCACTTCATTTTTATTTTCTTCTTCACTGATGTAGACTTTAGAACAACCACAAGTGTCTCCTCATCTTCGAACACCCACACTTTGCATTGAGCTTTGGTCAGGACATCATAATAATAGAGCCAAGTTTTGTCCCCTGTCACAATACTGTTCAGAGAGAAAGATTATCTATTTTTTAAAATTTTTTCAACATTTTACGGCACTGTGAAACACGGTGTACCATCTGCTCGTCGATCAAGTCATGTGGTACCCAAAGGGTACAAAGCTTGCTAACTCGAAGGTGATCGCGGAGAATTACATGAACTTCTGGTGCATTAATGTCCAAGCATACTTCTATTTGATGCTATGTAACACGTCTACCTGTCTCAAGCATTTTCCTTACTGCAGCCATGTTTTGTTCGGTTTGGGTACAAAACCTCGAGGCCAGAACCTCGTGGCGACAACCTCGCGGACCAAAACCTCGCCTCCCAAAACCTCGTGGCCCAAAATCTCGCCGGACCGAAACCTCGCCTGGCCAAAACCTCGCGCCCCAAAATATCGCCATACCCTAAATCTCGCCTGACCAAAATGTAAATGTTCCAACAGATGATAAGGATGACGGTATAAAAGACGCTGTTTCAGTAGTATCACGGGTATTTGACCAAGTCCCGCGATACCATATGAAAATTCTATTTCTTTATTAGAGGATTTCAATGTGAAGGTAGGGCGACAGGATGTTTTTAAACTGGTTATAGGGAAAGAAAGTCTGCATAAGGAAAGTAATGACAACTAACGGGGTTAGTTTCGTGAACTTTGGAACATCCAAAAACTTAAAATTTTAACAAGAATCTAATAATATTTATGAAAATATGAAATAATATATGAGTTTTTACGACGTGCCTTGATTATGTCCTATAGGTTAAAGGAGACGTAGATGACCAGGATGAAGGAAATGATCGAATAAAGAAAGTGGGAGGAAACTGGATAACCCGAAAAAGCCCGCGCACATGATGTTTCGTATCTTCTTCTTCTTCTTCTTCTTCTTCTTCTTCTTCTTCTTCTTCTTCTTATTATTATTATTATTATTATTATTATTATTATTATTATTATTATTATTATTATTATTTGTAATGTGGAATTGCATATTAAGAAACTCGTTGGGTAAATTTTAAAGAAAAGTTTCATTCGCGGCGAGGTTTTGGCCACGCGATGTTTTGGGTGGCGAGGTTTTGGCCCGGCGAGATTTTGTCCCGCGAGGTTTTGGGCGGGGAGGTTTTGGCCACGCGAGGTTTTGGCCCGGCGAGATTTTGTCCCGCGAGGTTTTGGCCGGCGAGATTTTGTACGTATCCCGTTTTGTTCAGTCACAAATGAAGATGGCCGATCTGACGTTGGAGCGTCCTCAAGGCTGAAATTTACGTTTTGAAACTCTTGGTACCACCTAAATATCGTTGTACGATGAGGACAAGCCTCTCCTAGCACAGGAGTTATTTCCTCTAAACAGTGGTTAACACTTGCAAGATTGTAGCGCACCTGCACGTAACCACGTGCGAGATTGTAGCGCAAAATTGCCCAGTATTCAGTTTTTGACCACGACGACATCTCCATCTCTTTTCACTAACACAGCAGAAAATCAAATGACACTAAGACAATGACTAGAGCTTCTACAGTGCAGGTTTGAACATGTCTAAACACGCACTAAGTTGCAAACTCCAGTGTTGATCCGTTCTGTTCTATTGCAAAACTTTCCTAGCGCCCTTTGTATTGTCACTTTCTTACGAAACATGTGACTGTGCTTCAAGGCTGAACTTCAAATGACGTCATCACCACTTTATTCTCCCCTACTTGCAACAATGCATACCTTTTTGATACTTGGAACCGCAGTGGCTGAGTGATAGAGCGTTCACCTTTTGTGTATGGGGTTCTTGGTTCAATTCCAGCTCACGCCAAGTGAGCTTTGTGGTGAACAAACACCATGCATGTTTTTTCTCCCGTTTCCTTCCTCTTTCCTCATTCCGCTATTTCATTGGTTTCTCAACATCGTCGTCTTCTTTAGCCTAGCCGGCATTTGCTGTGGGAAGTTAAAATTAAAGATTTCATTTTCCTTTTGGATGCAAGAATGCAATGATATCCGAAGAAATGAGAAATGAGAAGAAATGAGGTTCACTTTTAAGCAAGCAGAACGTTTTAATAAATGATGTATGTATATGCATCAGCCATATTTGTTAAAAGAGTTATGAAGAAAATTGATGACTTCTCCATTTTCCCAATTTAAAACCTTTATCGTAAAGCGCAGAGTTAACTATTTTCTCAATTTTGTTTCTTTTTCTTATATAGTTTACAAATTATTTTTCAAAAGTTTAGTTCTGTGTCATATAATGGATCAATTAACAATTTTCTTTATTTTGCTCCCTCTTTAGGTAGTTGATGCATTAACATATTGTTTTTCAAGTTTCGTTATATATTTCTCAATGAGGTACTAACATTTTCCTCAAGTTGGGATAGTTGACATATAATCGACAAATTAACATTTTTCTTTATTTTTTACATCTTCATCATGTAATTGACACTGTAGCTATTGATTTTTGTTTGGTTTTAAATTACGTAACTGAGGGGAATGTGGCACCAGCCCTAAGAGGCACAAGACCTAAACTGAATTGAACATAAGCAGCACAAGAGCTAAAAGTCACGTAGTTGCCTCAATACTGTACAAGCAGTACGCAGTGCGAATAACAAAACGTTTTATCCAATATTTAAATTTCTTTTTGTAGCAGTCATTAAACTCACAGTGCGTCATTGAAATTGCAGGGGATCTTCCCAAAGCAACGCAACTGATATTTGTGAGAAACTTAAGAAATATGTTGAAAATAACTACAATTAATAAAAAAAACAACAGTTTTAATCAAGGCCGTACCCAGGGTTGTTGGGAAACATATTGAAGTACAAGCCAGAGAATCAGTTTACAAACAATAGCTAAATTTGAGTTGCTGTGTTTTGCATCCTTATGCAACATCATTGGGCCAGTTTGCAAGCAATAGCTGAGTTTAAGTTTCTGTGATTTGCGTCCTTATGTAACATCATTGAATCAATTTACAACCAATAGCTGAGTTTGATTTTCTGTGTTTTTCGTTCTTATGGAACATCGGTGAGTCAGTTTGCAAGCAATAGCTGAATTTGAATTTCTGTACTTTTTCTCCTTATGCAACTTCATTGAATCAATTTACAACCAATACCTAAGTTTGAGTTTCTGTGATTTGCGTCCTTACCCAACATCGTTGAATCAATTTACAACCAGTAGCTCAGTTTGATTTTCTGTGTTTTGGTTCCTTATGCAACATCGTTTTGTCAGTTTGCAAGCAATAGTTGAATTTGAATTTCTGTATTTCTCGTCCTTATGCAACATCGCAGAATCAGTTTAACGTAATAACTTAGTTTGAGTTCCTGTGTTTTTCGTTCTTATGTAATATCGTTGGGTCAGTTTGCAAGCAATAGTTGAATTTGAAATTCTGTATTTCTCGTCCTTATCCAACATAGTTGAATCAGTTTACAACCAAGAGCTAAGTTTGAGTTGCTGTGTTTTGCATCCTTATGCAACATCGTTGGGTCAGTTTGCAAGTAATAGCTGAGTTTGAAATGAAATGAAATGAAATTTTTGAGTTTTACGTCCCACGTTTATGCCGGTTAGGCTAAAGGCGACGGATATTATGAGAAATGAATAAAATGGTGGAATGAAGAAAGTGGGAGGAAACGGGAGAATCCCGAGTAAACCCACACACACTGTGATTGTCTGCCACAAAGTTAACTTGCCTGGAGCAGGATTTGAACCCGGGATTCCATGCACCAGAGGTGAACGCTCTACCACTGAGCCACCGCGGCCCAGCTGAGTTTGATTTTCTGTGTTTTGCGTCCTTATGCAACATCGTTGAGTTAGTTTACAGGCAATAAATATGTTTGAGTTTCTGTTTTTTTCGTTTTTACAGAAGACCTAAAATGTGGATCTTGTGTCCATATTTTTAGGACGGTTATAGCACGGCCAACAAGAGATGGTCTCTGACGTTTCTTCCCACATGCGGTGGGACATTCCAGCCCCTACTTTGATACCAGTGTTACCAACCACAATCTCTCTGTCTTATACCATTAATTAAATTGCCCCTACAGTTGTACCGAAAAAAACCTTGGCACGCGAGTAGTGGCAATGTCACTGGGAGCTGTCAGAGACGTTCTCTTACTGGACGCACTATAAATCTTATGAGTATTTCCCAATCGAAACAGGGAACAATTTTCTCGTTTATTTGTGTGTGTGTGTGTCATATAACGTAAGGGAAGAATTAATTTTCTTCTTTAATTTCCGTTGTTTATCATTCAATCGACCTCAATTTATCATTTAAGCTAAGTAACAATTGCCTCAATTTGTTCCTTAAGGTAAGTGAAAAGGTTTGAATATAGATGGTAGCACATTCCACCTATCTTTCCAATGTATTCTGTGAGAAGCGATAATATTCAAACTAATTAAATGAAATTTAAAAGATCAAAATTCAAACTATATGTATAGACAAGCTGAATAGCATGAACTTTTTAAAAATTATTTTTTTTATATTTATTGTTAAGAACACTTAACTTTACTTCGCAGAAGCGTGTTTCAATAACGAAATTCTTGCAATAGCAAAAGAAACAAAATTATTAAAAACTACACGAACTATCCTTTGCTTAATTATTCAACTTGGCTTTGCACATAGTTTGAATTTTGATCCTTTCAATTTGATTGAATTATTTTGAATGTTATCTCTCCATACGAAATACATCAGAAAGAGGGGCGACTCGTGCTGCCATCTATTGGTTTTATCGTACCTTTAATCCCATCTTAATATAGTCAACGAGTTGAATATCTGTATTGTATGAAGAAATACGGGGAAGTTTCTACCAATTTATTTCAATGTATTTTGTATGTATTGCGTATCTGACTGTCAAGTTCTCTAATTTGTTTGTGTGTTACTTACAACAGTGGTCCGAAAAAACACTAAAAAGCATGTAGTGTTTGAAAAGCGTGTAGAACAAATGCAAACATGAATTTTGAAACTTCTTATGTGAAACAATGCGGCAAGATTGAATTCTCCTTTGAGGTACCATTTTTCACAAGTTTAAAAAATCAGAAGTTAAAAAAAATAATTCTTTCTTTAGTAACCAACAACAGAAAGTGGATTGCCTTTATTTCTCCGTAAAAAAGCTCTCTTTAATGAGACCATTAATGACACGAACATGTCTTTTAAATGATCCTTCTCAAATGACTTGCTTTCCCTCCACAAAAGTGCGATCTTACAAAAGCAAATCGACTTTATATAGGAAAAAGGTGGTGTGTTGTGGGGAACAGCTAAAAAGGAAGACGCTGACTCTGTCTTTAAAGGGAAATAGTAATTAATGCTTGTTGTAGGTTTCGTGTATCCCTTTGAGCGTCGAAATCTTGGAGCGTTTTACCACTGATGGTTTTAAAGCTTAAGAAGCGTTACTTGACACTTTAAACACACACCACCACCTTTACGCAGAAATAGAAAAGAAACGTTTAGAAGAGGCGTAAACAAGGAAGGAGTAACTAACTCCTTCTTTAAAGAGCTTCATTCCTGTTAACCATGAAATTCTAGTGGAAGGAAAAATGGTGAAGAAGTATTCTCTACAATATTATTAACGTATAACTATAAAATAAATATTTTTAAAGGAAAATACACAATTTCTTTTTTTAAAAAAATATTTAACAAAATACAACAAATCTATTTTTAAGCAAATGCTCAAGAGTTTGGGACAGGAGGATAAAAGAAGCTGTTGCAATCACCCAAAAGAAAACGAACCTTAACAGAGACACAGGATTCCAACTCAGTGAAACATGGGCACCAATCATATCCCGCCATTTCAAGCACCAATCAGAAGACGCCATTTCAACACCGCCAATCAGAAAAGTCCAATCATACATACATGAGTATATATATTCCATACACTCTAGTGCATCATCATACTCGCCTGAAGATAGGGACGATGTCAGCCCTCGAAACATCGCACAATACCTGGCTGCTAGCCCGAGAAGACCTGTTCATAATTTAATTATTGTTTTATACGTTATTTTACGTTACTTTATGTTTTACTTTTTCTTCTTTTTTATTTTTGTCTTCTTTAGAACAAATCCATTCTTCAGAGATAAAAATCTCTCGACGAGATGGATTTTTACAACCCGCAGACCTTGCCACGTGGGAGGGCCCACAGGCTCCAGGGGCCTATAAAGAGTAAGAGAAAGATTGAAAAAGGGCTACCAGGAATTAGAAAAACTTTTTCTAAGAGGCCCAAATATGCATATTAATGCTTGACCTCGCAGAAATATATCTAAGTTACGGCGCTGGGATGGGAAATGGCGGAAACTTCATACCGAAGAACTGCATAATTTATATTGTTTAACAAACATCGTTAGGGTCATTAAGTCTAGGAAGCTCAGGTGGACAGGTCATGTAGCCACAATGGAAGAAAATAGGAACACTTTCGAAGTTTTAAGTGGAAATCCGATCAGAAAACGTCCATTAGGAAGACCTACGCGCAGATGGGAGAACAATATTAAGATGGATTTCGCAGAAATAGAAATACAAAGTAGAAACTGAATCGAATTGGCTAAAGTCAGAAGTCATTCGAGAGCTTTTGTGAACGCGGCATTGAACCTTCTAGTTCCATAGGTCATAGAGAGAGTGAATACATTAAGTGAAGTCAAGCATAACTACACAACAAACATGAGTGAATGGTTAGCTTTTGCGCATCGTGAAGTCCGGGATTTAACCTCACATTCGACTATTCAGACATTTTTTAAAAATTCCATCTGTGAATGTAGAGATAGGGCGTATATTGTTAGTCATGGCCTAGCTCTTTTCATATTGTTCTCAAACCGTTGTTATTACTAATTACCAACAGTGGCGGATTTGGGAAGGGGGTTTGGGTGAGGAGGTGTCTTTCGGATTGAAGCCTGTACCCCGAAATTACGGAATTTCTAAAACAAACAAAATATTAGTTATGCCTTTACTCATAAACTTCAAGCTCCCCTAAAAAACAAAGGAAGTTTTAGAAAACCTAACATTAATAAGAAAAATCTCTCCCAAAACACTTTTCTAAGTCCGCCCCTGATTATCAGTATGAAATGGTCTTCAAGATTGTCTTTGAAAGATTGTTGCTGAATATACAAACGAAAAGAAATATTACTTTTACCTCTACTAATAAAATTCAAGCTTCTCCCAAATAAAAATTACGGATTTTTTTTAAAAAAAACAAACATTAATCAGAAAAATCCTTCCCAAATATTTTTCTAAATCTGCTACTGATTATTTCTATGAAATGATATTCAAGGCTGTATCCGGAAGATGACTGCTAAATCATTGTACAGCTACAGTATAACAGAAATGTGGAAGTACGCTCTGACGGATATATTGAAAAACGTAAGTTTAACTGTGGGCTAGCAGCTAGAGTACTAAGCTCTAGGAAATGAAACGGATGACTAAAAATGAAATGATCTAGAGAAGAAAAATGTCGATAACTCAGAAGTTAAAGTTAAATAACCTCTAAAATTGCCCTAAAATACCGGTACTACATACTGTAAGATTACTTTAGTTCATAAAACACGTGCTTCATACATCATGATGGTGAATTCCAAAGCGAAATATGGAATTTATGTCATGAAGTCTTATGTAACTATAGAATGTACTATAAGAAAGCTATTTAGATAGAAAAATTATTAAAATGAAAAAAGAAACAAAATTTCCGATTTTCCCCCAAAAGCCTGCTTTTTATGTGAAAAAATTGATTTAAAAAGCCGGCATTTTTGGAACTCTTTACGTCAGTTAGTATTTCTTCAATACAGGTGATTATAATACTCACTTATTAGAGTGAAGGTTCTTTTTACTCGACCTAGGCGTTTCTTTGTCTTGATACTCCTCCGTGATTCCTGAATTCTTATTAACCAAATTTGACATGGCGATTCGAGATTCCAAGCTGAGTGCCATTAAGGCGTTGCATGTCTGGATCGATCATACCATTGAGGAACAATTACCAAAAAAACGGGATTGCCATAGACTTAATCTTGCAAAAGCCAATTGTCATTGTAAACAATGAAAAATACAATTTTCAGCATTAGGAATAGGGCGGAACGCTTTTCGTTTTGTTCTGCGAACACAATTTTTCAAAGCCATTATGCGTTTCGCTGATAGGCCGAATTCAACTATTTGTATGTCGTGTTCGTTCACGAATACAATTGATGGACAAAAATTCTATGAATAATCAATAAAAGTTGATCACTTCACTCAAATTTCCAATTATTGCATACCTAGTTAATATTTCTTCAGATGAATGTACTCTGATATCTACTTGCATACTTCAATTAATACTTTTCCAATACAAGAAACTATGTTATTCACTTACATAGATCAGTTTATGCATTTCCAAAAGGGTTCATTCTTGTATTCACTTACATAGATGAGTTTATGCATTTCGAAAATTGCTCATTCTTGTATTCACTTACATAGATCAGTTTATGCATTCCCAAAATTGCTCATTCTTGTATTCACTTACATAGATCAGTTTATGCATTCCCAAAATTGCTCATTCTTGTATTCACTTACATAGATCAGTTTATCCATTTCCAAAAGGGCTCATTCTTGTATTCACTTACATAGATCAGTTTATGCATTCCCAAAATTGCTCATTCTTGTATTCACTTACATAGATCAGTTTATGCATTCCCAAAATTGCTCATTCTTGTATTCACTTACATAGATCAGTTTATCCATTTCCAAAAGGGCTCATTCTTGTATTCACTTACATAGATCATTTTATGCATTTCCTAAAGGGTTCATTCTTGTATTCATTTCCATAGAGTAATTGATACTACTTTTATATAACTTGTAAAATTTTTTTATATACTTAAGAAATAAATTCTTGATAGAAATATACTGTGGATTTTAATTTGTTACTTAGGAAATCATAGCAACTTTACAATAGGCACATAATAAATGAATTTGAAACAGATTTAAAAACAAAAAAGAATTCTCTAATTTCTTCGGTTTTTATCCCCTCCTACCTAAAGCTCAATTTCCTCCATCTCCCTCTCATTTTAACATTTGCATTATTTAATAGGCGCCTGCTAGTTTTCAGTGACCAATTATACCAAGTAAGAGAGAGGTTAAAATGGAACGGATTCGACAAATCCGACCTATCAAGAACTCGTAATGAGGCGCATTATGGAGCCAAATTTGAACGTACATTGCAGGGATCAATTCTAACGATTTACCCCGTTTCTTTCTCCTCATCCCTTTTGCTACCACCCTCCCTCCATGGGTTAAATAAGATAGGCAGGAGAGTTTTCACTCACTTTCTTTCTCTCTTTCTCTCTCTCTTCGTTCATGTGGCAGTATTAATCTGAGTTATCGTTAATGACACAGGAAATAATGAATAGAGAACCTTACGGAGAGGAAGAAAAAAAGAGAGAGAAGGAGGAAAATTAAAGAAAGATTAGCAGGAGTGGGAAGGGGACAGATCATTACATGGCTTTCAACGACTTTTCGAAACTAAAAGCTTAATTCGTCCATTTTTACTTATTGATCTAACATCCAGTCTACCACCATATTTAAAGAAATATGCTTATTAGAAGACCTAAAAAAATGTTACATGTAACTTTCTCGTTTTAAAATTTATACACATACTTTGGCTTTTATAAATTATATTTCAAACAGTGTCCATGTCATTAGGATAGTCGTTCCTAATCTTAGAAGAAGTGATACTGCAGAAATGCCTATACCTCTGTGATCAAATATGTAACGGCCTCAATTCTTGTATTGATATGTTTCTTTAGTACACGTTGTAACTCTTAAACAATGATTCTAAATTTCTATTTACCCCCTCTTTTCTCAATATGATCTCGACTCAATCGTAAGTTTTTCTTGTATGTATATATATGGAACGTCTCAACTAATTTTTTTTTCAACTTTTCTCATGGAATTTCAAAATTGTATGCCATGACCTCCTCTCATGGGCACCGCCTTTCTTTTGATAAAGCATTAAAGGCCACCAAAAGTGAGTTTACACTAAAGGTTTAACAAGAATTTCGGCAAATGTAGTGTTTATTTATTTTTGTTTGCGTATAGTACTCGTCTGACTGGATCATTTTTTTTTTTTTTTTTTTTTTTTTGTGTTTACGTATTGTTTGATAAAGGTCGCTACTTAACTGCATTTGTTCGCATTAGGATTTAAACTTGATGCCATAGGAGAATTCACCGATCAACTTGCAAGATCAGCTGGTTTCATCACAAAATATATGGCTATAATACATTAAACTCACAGGAAGACGAGGTTTCATCTGAAGTTGCATAGAGATGAAGAAATATATAGAAAGAGAAAGGATATATAAATGTAATTGTTTTTCTGTTGATATACGTTGTTGTTTTATGTTAAAATAGAGATTCGTTGTCATAGCAACGAAATATAAATAACGGGATACGGACAAAATCTCGCGGCCGAAACATCGCCGCCCAAAATTTCGCCGGCCAAAACCTCGCGGGACAAAATCTCGCCGGGCCAAAACCTCGCGTGGCCAAAACCTCGCGACATAATCAAGGGACGTCGTAAAAACTCATATATTATTTCATACTTTCATAAATATTATTAGATTTTTGTTGAAATTTTAAGTTTTTGGATGCTCCAAAGTTCACGAAACTAACCCCGTTAGTTGTCATTACTTTCCTTATGCAGACTTTCTTTCCCTATAACCAGTTTAAAAACATCCTGTCGCCCTATCTTCACATTGAAATCCTCTAATACAGAAATAGAATTTTCATATGGTATCGCGGGACTTGGTCAAATACCCGTGATACTTTTTCTGAAACAGCGTCTTTTATACCGTCATCCTTATCATCTGTTGGAAAATTTACATTTTGGTTAGGCGAGATTTTGGGTATGGCGATATTTTGGGGCGCGAGGTTCTGGCCCGGCGAGATTTTGGCCCGCGAGGTTTTGGCCAGGCGAGGTTTTGGCCCCGCGAGATTTTGGACCGCGACGTTTTGGGCGGCGAGGTTTTGGCCAGGCGGGGTTTTGGCCCGGCGAGATTTTGTCCCGCGAGGTTTTGGGCGGCGAGGTTTTGGCCAGGCGAGGTTTCGGCCCGGCGAGATTTTGGGCCGCGAGGTTTTGGGAGGCGAGGTTTTGGCCAGGCGAGGTTTTGGTCCGCGAGGTTCTGGCCGCGAGGTTTTGTACCCAAACCATAAATAACATATAATTCCAGAACCATCTTGTAAAAAGCTACACGCAAAAAATCTTTAAGGTGTGTATTTATTGTAGTGATTATGTACCATAATAGACAGGGAAATATTAGAATGCAATGTGAAATATTTTATGGTGTTTTAGTTGCCTTATTTATACACAAATATTAACTGAGGACCTTTATATAAGTATCATCATCGTTATAATTTGGTGGTTTGCCACCAGGAACGTTAGGAGATCCGGAAGAAGTTTAGTAAACAATCTCCTAAAGAGTAAAATCCAAGTGTACCGTACAGATTGACTTCAAGGTTACATAGTTTTGATAAAAGAAATATCAAGACGGAGTATACTTTATTACGGAGTGGCACAAACATTCTTAGAAATAGCAAAATGAGTCTTCCAGATATTGGAAATACATCTGAACCAGATGGCAACAGGGAAATGAGCTTTTCTGACCCGGCCGATCTCATTAAACAACAAATTGAACAATCGAAGCAACAAATGGAACGAATTAACCAACTTGAGGGACAATTAAAGTAAGCTTTTGGTAACCGAATGGATCAACAAACGGAACAGATGAACCAATTAAAGCAATATTTTGCTGATCAAATGAACCAACAGATGGGACAATTAAAGTGGAATTTTAGTGATTGCATGAATCAAAAAACGGAACAAATGAAACAACGCGTTAGTAAAATCAACAGTAACAGTCAACCTTTATCAGAACAGATTAATCAGACAAATCAACAGATTGAATAAAATGAACCTGAACCTTCTATAAAAACAACAGAAAATGCAGATCTTGAGTTTACATTGGTGAATTTTACTGTGTGTTCACAAAAACATACTGGACTTCTCTCTTCATTCGAATGTTTTTGATTGTCTTATGATGTTGCGTGTAATGAAGATTTTGATATGTATCAATGAGTGAAAAGTTATGGTCATCTTTGCCTAGTGAATGCTATTGGTTGCTTGTATTTCCAGTATATTCAACATGATATTAATTCTGGAGACAGTAGCGTAGCCAGGATGTGTGTTTGGGAGGGCCCAGGTGCTGTTATAGGTACACATATAAATTACAAACAAAAAATATATAAACATAAAAATATATAAAAAAATACCAATATCAAAGTACCAAAATACATTGTCGGACCTCTTTGGGGGGGGCTGCCACTCTGGGCTCCCCCTCCCTACGCCATGTCTGGAGATGAAGTAATTGTAATAGAACCGTTTAATGATATGTACACGACATTGATTCATGTAGCAGGAAGAAAGTTGATTCCAGTATTCGCGAAATTCAGAAAAAGAACGTGTATTCCATTGAATTGTAAAGAACTATAAAAATAGTGAAGTATATATATATATATATATATATATATATATATATATATATATATATATATATTCTTACCTACAAGGTATACTCTTCTAGGATTATTTTATAGTCTGAGTTCAGTTTTAAGCGTTCCTTTTCGGTGTTCTGATTATAAATGTAATTAAGCTGGAGAATGTGTTAAGGTGCATCAGGATTGAAACTGGAAATCAAGAGAAATTTTACAGAGGTCATCTTACAAGGGAAAAATTGTTGAAGAAAAATATATTAATATACTGTTTTGTCTAATTAATGCTGTGAAGTATGAAATTGCGTAAGTATTAGATATAAATAGTGTTAATTATTTATTTAACAATTTTTGTGATAGAACGTTGGAGTTGACTAAACTATCATTTTGGGAGGGCATGATCCCTGAGTTTAAAAAACACCTGCTTTTATAATAAATTATATAATATGTTAATCAGAAACTGAAAAAGTTCTGAATTTACGCCACTGAAGTTTACTAATTTTTGTACTGTCTAAATTCAAGACTTTATACACCTAATAACGTGCAAATAATAACGTTGACGTTATAGAAATCTTGCTGAACTTAGGTGAGAGGAAAGAAAATCCTCAGCTATAGTTAATTAAAGTGAAAACATAAAATAACTTGCATTTCCCAGTCCAATTTTGTAACATTTTACATCTCGTTTTCTGACAAGCAACATTTCAAAATGTACTTCGTGTGCTACAATTCAATTTTAAGACATTAGCATCACGTAGCGGATTCTGCTGGGGTATATATTTAGATAGAGACTCTACTGGTTGCATATTTATTACAGAGGAAGATTAACTAATTACAAGAAGAGGTGAGAATCTACAACAGAACAACACAAAATATTAATATGAATAATGTCTGTCTTGTATCATTCAATATTACTTTTATTTGAGAATTGTTTTTATTTTTAACGGAGCTCCGTAATAGTTACATATTTTTTCACTTGTGTCTTGGCCGCGAGAGACCCGGTTTGTAATATTGTTGTTCGTAGTCCGGATTCAACATTAAGAGGGTTCTCGACGCATTAAATTGCAGCAAATTTTAAACGTTTCCCTAATATTTCATAAACTTATAAAGAGGAGAAAAATTGCAAGTTGTTGTTCTTTTAACAATGTGATTTTCCAAATGATAGCGTAGTTACAACTCCTCTGAATGTTTTGGTTATGTAAAACGCTAGGAACGAATTGTTTTTTCGCGTTAAAAATTTGATTTCCTAACTTTCAAACAACGGAAAACATTCAGAGAAGTTGTTACTACGCTATCATTTGTAAAATCATATTGCTAAAAGAATAACAAGTTGCAATTTTTCTCTGCTTTATACGTTATTAGGATATTAACGAAAAAGTTTAAAATTTGCGGGCAATTTAATTTCGGCGTCGAGAGCCCCCTTAAGCTGTAGTTCCACGTCTCATATAACTTCAAGTGGCTTAGTGTAACATAGTTCTCAACGCTCTTCTCTTTGGTGCGAGAGGTCCCGAGTTCAATTAACAATAGGGACACTCAATCGTAAAGGTGTAACAGCTTTTTCAGACCAGTCATCTTCCTCATTCACACTAACCAAAGCCGGAATGGCACTTAATATATAGCTCCTACGTCACTTCCCTATTTTCCTCTTTCCCATATAATGTGCTCTCCAAGGAATGTCATCCTTCATATGTCACGGACTTAGAACAATAGCTGCCGGTGATTCCCAGAAATTTGTATTAGAAATAAAGGGAACAGTATAGCCTCAAAGAGCTGAAAGCCCCGTCCCTACCATTTATTTTAAACAGTACACTCGAAAGCAAGACCACCTTCTTGGTACATTTTTCGGCTCAGGAGACCTGTACTCGACTCCTGGTAAGAGCTCATGAGGTTTGGATCACACGTTAAGTTGTAGTCTCACGTCTCATACAGCCTCAGTACTGAACTCTAAATCAACCAACGACTCAAGAGATTTACCTAAATAGTACAGTCATTGTGTTCTTACTTTTTCTTAATCTTATGCTTTCATACGAATAAGATCTGTTATGCTTGCAATCTTTTAACAAGAAGATTGTGTTAGCAATCAGATTACTTTCCTTTAAATCTATTTTATGTTTTGCTTGCAACCATGCGAAAACAAACTCCTTATAAGAAAGAAATAATCCTTTGCTTTAAGAATTTTTTCTCCGATTTTTTAGTACCACTTTTTGTTTTCATTTCCTCGAGCTAAATTTTCTTCGCTCATCTTCACTCCAATTTTTATGGACAATTTGTATGGCTTTTTCGCAATGTATACTTTTTCCCTGACACAAGTCTGAAGCCGATTTTAAATGCAGGATGTATGCAACCAACAATCAAGATGTGATGTGTGGGTTGCAGAACCATCAAGTGAACAAGAATTTTGGTCAGCAGAGCAAAGCAACATTTTGATTATGTATACTTCGTCTCTTATGTTAGCAAATCAAGCTTTTTCTTTTAAATATTTGACGTAGATAACGAAACTAGAATAGTATTTTAAAAATCATATTTCCATCTATTTATTAATAACTTATACATAATAGTTTCTTCCATACCAATAAAATAAATTCAAAAGGTGGGTACCAATATCATAAATTGATTTTTTAGGGAGAGGGAAGTGACAGTTAAGTTTGTAAGATAGCATAATGTTATACAAACACACTACAAAGATAACAAAACGATATTAAGAATGACGATCTAGTCGTATATTTTATTCTCAGTCTCTTTATCAGCACCAAACTGAAGGGATTGGTTAGTTGCAATTTTTAGGTGAAACTCAAGATTTTCCTTTGTCAAACACCTTGTAGAATTAAAAAAAAATGATTCAAGAGATGCAGACGCAAATTCTTACCAATCCACATGAATCTGTATGCCACAGGTAATCAGACTTTCGTACAGGAATGATCATCATCATCATCATCATCATCATCATCATAGGTATTCTTCCATTTTGGCAAGTCACTTGCTGCAATTGAGAAGCTCCTATGCTCCATGATCTTCCCCTAACCTCTTCGCATTAACATACACATTTTCTTTTTTGATATCGTCCATCAATTGTAATCTCCTTCGCCCTTTCCCACTCTTTCCTTCCACTATACCCTCTAGCACGTCCCCCTTGATGGAGGTCCTTCTTAGCCAATGTCCCATCCAATTCCCTTTCCCCCTTTTTTTAATAATATCTAAAATTGTTCTTTTCTCCTCCATAATTTTTAACACCTTCTCAACGACTGACAATAACTGGTAATTATATTTAATATGATATGCATAACAAGCGTTTAATAAAAAATAAAGGAGCCAAATAATCTATTATGTTTTGAGAATGACGCTGCTCAAATGTCAATTGACGCACTTCATTGCATTGTCTTAATGTTAAATATTTTTGAACTGTATATTTGTAAATGAATGTAAAATATATATATATATATATATATATATATATATATATATATATATATATATATATATTTTAAAATAAACAATTACAATTAAAAGTAACAAAATATGGTTCCATTTTATCACATGATTCATGTTGGTGCGCCTATCTTCTTGTTACTCTTCATATTCTGAGTAAAGTATTATTTTCCAAAATTTCCCTTGTACTACTGTTTTCCTTAATTCAAATATTAAAAAAAAAATATGTTACACATACACACACACACATACAAACAGATATACACACGAAGAACTAATTTATTTCAAATGTCAGCGAGTATAACGCATATTATTACAGTAGCGTTTACCATGTTACAGATCCGATATTAAGCAATATAAAATTAGACGACGGAGTTATTTTTGTAGTGAGAGAGTAACATCGCTGTGGTAATTTGAAATAAAATTAAATGTTTCAATATAAACTAACTATTTGCTGAGCAAAACTATATATTTTCATTAAAATTCAAAACGTGTTACAGTTTCGCCAACTAACTCTTTGGCTTCATCAGACAGTATGTGATACAGTATAACTGTACAATCGTATATAGAAATTTTCCCTTCTGGCTTAGGGAGACGATGATTAAGTGAATAATAATAATAATAATAATAATAATAATAATAATAATAATAATAATAATAATAATAACAATAATAATAATAATAATAATAATAATAATAATAATAAAAGAATTAGTGGAATGAGAATGTGGGAGGAAACAAAATACTCTAAAAACCCAGTGACACGAGTTGTCCATCACAAACTTACTTGGCTCGAACCAGGGACTCCACGCAACAGAGGTAAGGACTCTACCACTGATCACCGTGTTCCCAGCACTGCGATGATGTTAAAAGAACTAGTAGATGAACGTAGTAATGCGGAAGTACAAACACCGCCGTGATGTTATTTCAATATACACCCAGCATTATTAGCAACACTTCAGCTTCCATGGTGAATGCGAGCCATTGAGAAACTAAAGGCGATAACTATATTACTTCATCGCTGATCAGCTAAACCTTTTATTTGCTAAGAACAATGACCCCAAACATATCATAGCCTTTGAAATATCTGAATAATTGGCGTTGGGAATTTGCGTTAACTTTATTTTTAGCTCTGTCCAAAGCTTTGCGTGGCGTGTTTGACGTTTATATCAAATAAGGGCAACGTATTATCAGTATTTTTCTTCTTTGGATCAAAAGATCCAATATATTTCAAGCAAAAATTTTCTTTTACAACTTATATCTGGAGAACTACAAATAGTGTAGCCAAACCAAAACTAACAATTTATTCAGTGTGATATGCTTATTTCGTAAAAAAAAAAAGCATATATCGCGAAAACTCGATTTACGGACAGTTCAAAAATTTTGTGACCCCTTACTCAAAAACTTCAATTTATTTCATACAATCAAACATTTTCTTGTATGCCCACATTTTGAGAACTTCATATACTGTAGAAAAATCAAAACTAACAATTTACTCTGTATGATGTGCTTATTCCGTAAAAAAATTATGAAAATTCGATTTACGGTCCGTTTAAAAATTTTTGTGGCCCCTGATCCAAAATATCAATATACAGCGTGGGCCATAAGTCTCTTACCACCCCGTGTAAAATCCGTGTTCGTGTTAAATAGTGAACAACAACTATGTAGTAACATAGTAGGCCGAGGCGGAAGTCGGATTGTGATGGTGACCAAGATAGCGACCGTCTTGAAAGCCGCCATCTTGAATTCAGGTCAAGATTTTTAAATGGGAACATGTTCATGTGGCACATTATTTTAGACTATAATTTAAAGACAAGCACAATGGTGAAATTGGTTCGTTGATATCTTAACGTGTTCAAAAGTTACAGGCATTTCAAATTGCTAATTTTACCGTACTGTTTCTGTTGTTGCAGGTGAATAATTATGCCGCTAACGACAGCACAAAGGAAGGAGTTGATCACCATTGTGTTTTTTTTTTCTTTAAATTCTTTCCTAAAATGATGTGCCGCATTACCATGTTCCTATTTAAAAATCTTGACGTGAGTTCAAGATGGCGGCTTTCAAGATTTCCGCCATCTTGGTCACCATCCCAATCCGACTTCCCTTTCGGCCTACTATGTTACTACATGGTTGTTGTTCACTATTTTCCACGAACACGGATTTTACAAGGGGTGGTAAGGGACTTCCATCAACAATTTTCTTGTACACCTCATATCTCGAGAACTACATATAGCGTAGCCAAACCCAAACTAACAATTTCCTCACTATGGTGTGCTTATTCCGTAAAAAAACACAAAAACTCGATTTAGTGGCCGTTCCAAACTTTTTAGCCCCTGATCCAAAAACTAATTATTGCCCAAGATAGCAATCTTTTGATCCATTTTTAGATCATTCCTCAAATTCTTACTGTAATCTTTTACAAGAATAATTATGTGAACTTATGACTTTTTTTTGACAGAAGTCATATTAGCAGACGTGTGAATCTATTTCCAGTGTTCTCAACTTGATTACCTTATCTATACTGTATTTTAACCCATAAAGATTATTCAAAACGAAGCTAAGCCAAGAACATTTAGACACTATATTTGATTATTTTTCTGGTCTTTTCTCGATGCTTTTCTTTAATTCAGGAAGTGTGGTTCCCAAGCGCAGTATTAAAGTCCATAAAGTTTTTTATGGAAGAAATTTCTTTTCCCATAACCGCTTATACACATTTTCATCATAGAGAGTGGTCCAAAAGTGTGGGAACACCCAAATAAAATCCAAACCGTTCAGAATTTGGAAAAAAGGGGAAAAGTTATGAAAACAGAGGAGGGTGAAAACTTTTGAGGCATATGACACCACTTGCCGCAATCTGGAAATAGAGCCCCTAGCGCATGATAGATCAAATAGTACTGAAAGTTTTACAGGAATCCGATGATGAAATGTTTCTGGATCTACGACTAACCGTTGCAACGTTTTAACCGATTTTCTGCACTTACCTGAAGATAATATTGCGCGCAATGTGTAGGCCACTAACCAATGCCAGTTATCCATTACAGAACTTAGCAATATTATCCTGAATAATGCTGGCACATTCGTCAATAAGCCTGCGTTGAAGGTGGTTAATCTCATGGTGGAAAAGATCTCATATACTTCCTGTTTTAAATGAAAATATTCTTAATGTTTCATAGAAGATATTTGCATTATGTTTGCTTTATATACAGGATCTTAACAACAGAAAAACCAGATTATTTGTTCAATAAGTTGACTACACGTTCTAATGTACACAATTATTCCACACGTAATAAATTCAAACTTGATTTTATCCATTAGAAGACAAATATACTTTGTGCATCCTTTTCAGTGTCAGCATCAAGAGCTTGGAATACACTTGCTGAGAAATTTCACTATTTCTAACTTTGTAAAATTCAAAAATGCAGTGCAACGTTTACCGATGCAGAACCAGAAGCTTCAAAACGGAAAACATGACCAATAAAATTGAATTGTTTAACCTTCTTTCCTTCAACTCCCTATTTCTTCGGTCTCTTTCCTTATTACTATCTTTTATAATATGTTTTTTGCTTTTATTTGTTATCATTTATTAATTGGTATTCTGTTACTATGTATATTTTTATTATTCATAAGGGTTAAGTGGTAGAGTAGCCTTGGCTAAACCTCGCCCTCAATAAAGAGTTATTATTATTATTATTATTATTATTATTATTATTATTATTATTATTATTATTATTATTATTATTATTATTATTATTATTATTATTATTATTATTATTATATGAGCCGCTTGGATGCCAAGTAACATAGATCTAAAATTTTAATTTTGCAGGAGAGAAATTTGCGGTTCAACAACTCATGAAAAATTCATATTTCTGTTATGCTGGCAACCAAAACCCACAACACTAAACGTTGTTGCTCTTTTTAAATTAAGTTGTATCATGCTATAGTTTTTTACAAAAACTTATTTACGAAGCATGAAAAATTATAATGGAAGTTTTGTATAATAGGAAATTATAATAGGAAATAAAAAATAATTTGTATAAAAATTGTAATAGGAAAATTGTATCAAAAGGAAAAACTGCAAAAGTAAATTTATGAATTTTTTTCATGAGAAATTATTCCTGTCATGGTATAGGGCTGTTAGAAAAATATTTATGAAGTAAGAACAGAGTTGTTTATTGGAAGTCATTCTTGAGAAAATCGTTAATATAGAACACTCTTAATACTAAATTACCACCTGTGGATTTTTTTCATGCAACATGCTTTATGCCGTTTTGTTGTGTTACGAGTCACTGGTAGGTCGTGCGACATTTCATTTCTGTGCTATGCTATTTTATGGATTCTATTACCTCTGTTCATTTGTAGTATTTTCGTTTGTACATATTTTGAACATTACTAGCATCCACGGACAAACCTTCAACGAGACTCTAAGACTGTTATATAGGGCAAAGTTATTGTGCATGTGCGAGGAGAACATTCACATTAGTGATTAAAGAAAAATAATTGTATTGTGGAACATTTGGACTGAAAAAGCAAAATTCTGATGCTCTGAAGGGATTTTATGCTGCTTCAGGTTGACAACACTGAGCGGAGATCAAAGTCAAAGGTTTTTCTTTTTCGATCTTGAAATAGACCCCGAAGTTGCTAATCGTTTATCGTCAAAACAAACACTGTGTGTTGTAATTGAATGCTCCCTTAGGTCTGCCATCTACTGAGACAAGGCTTTTTTTTATTCTTTTCTGTCAGTAAGGTGCTGTCATCTAAGGAGAAATAATAGAACTAAGTCTTGCCTTGCATCTACTAACGAATTTCATCAACTCCAGGATTAATACGACTCTTAATAAAGGTGATGATGAGAAATGAATGAAATGGTGGAATGAAGAAAGTGGGAATAAACGGGAGAACCCCGAGGAAACCCACGCATACGGTGTTTGTCCACCACAAAGTTCACTTGGCGGGGGCTGAGATCGAATCCGGGACCCCATCAACAAACTCATACGTACAAAATATAACAAGTACAACCAAAAAATGCTTAAATAGAATGATATACATGAACGTATATAATAAACACTAAAATATTGAACTTTCGAAAAGATATAACATGAGGAAGTTGCGAATAAACAAAAAACGAAAAAAAATATAAGGAAAGTATAAAGTGAAAATGATATATAAGATTATATGTCGAATAAAATTATAATTGTGATAAATATTGTAGCATGATGGATGGGGTGAAAGTGTATTAGACGCCACAACACGTTAAAATGGTTAATATTAACGAATGCAAGTTATTCTTTTGTTTTGGGGAGTCTCAAGACTGATGCAGAAATGGGGAGCAAAGATTATTCTTAAGGAAGAACAGATGAGGGACGGCTTGATGAATGATTTGACGTTGAAGGAATCTGCGATGAAACTGATCCATCGGGAGGTTTCTTTACTTGAAGTATGATCAATATACTTAATGGTTTATGGCAAGATTTGAAAGCGGAATCCTGCTTAGAGCCTATGAAAATTATGTCCAGAAAAATATCTTTATGAGCTTCTAGGCATCTAGCTATATCGCTTACGTAAAAGTGCGCTATGTTCTACAAGTAGTGGGAAATCTATTCGATAAGGAAATTTAATGCGCTTAGGATAAGGTAATATAATGCGGTATGCTAAGCGTATTGCATGGCGCTCCATAATTTCGAGCCTATTATAGGACTTACAATTAGCTGGAGACCAAGCAATATGGCCAAGTGTACGAATGATGCCTATGAGCGCTTTATATGTGTTGATAGGCAAATTTGTGTTTAGCCCTCAATGCTGCCCTACTAGTCTGTTAAGCAACTGCAGCCTAGTTTTTGCTTTAAGTACAAGTTTCTGGAAATGAGAAGTCCATTGTAATTTATTATCGTAAGTTATTCCTAGATGTAACTGATTTAGACGGTTCTAACTGCGTGTACCGACCATGATATCAAGCAGATTAGGGTTACGATGAACATTAGTGCGACATTTAGGTGGTATGATGGCTATGGTATGAGTTTTTTCTACGATGACGGTGAGCTCCCATTTCCTACACTACACAAGAAAGTTACTAACTGCGAGCTGTAAACTTTTATTAATTTGTTGTATAGTTGTTCCGAGAGTTAAGAAAGCGGTGTCATCGGCATATTGGAATAAATAAGTAGGAGGAGCAGGTACTGGAACGTCTGATGCATATAAAATGTAGAGAAGACGTTACCTAAGGCAACCCGGCACCGCGGTATATGCGAACATAGGATGAGAGATAGAATTGTTGATTCAGACATATACGATTCGATTAAAAGTGAATGAGAAAATTACTCTTAGGTAAGTAAGAGGAAGTCCAAACTTAAGCAATTTATATAAAAAAAAAACTATTGTACCAAATTCTATCAAATGCTTTCTCCAAATACATTAAAATTAGATAAGACTGTAGCGATATAATATACTGGTTAACAAGCGTAGTTGTCAGGCAAAGCAACTGATCATTAATACTATATGATGGTCGAAATTCGGTCTGGAAAGTTGGAAGGAGTTGACGGTCGTATAAATATGGATGTAAACGTTTCACTATATTTTTTCTCAATATTTTCCCCAGTATTGCAGCCAGTTGTATCGGAATATACGAACTGACAGCATTTGGAAGCTTGTACGGTTTTCGGAACATTCAAACTTTAGAGACTTTCCATTCGACTGGGTAATACCCCGAACGGAGAATAAACGTATACATAGCTCCAAGAAGAAGAAAAACTGTACTGAGCATTCCTTGATAAATCGGTAAGATATTGGGTCAAAAGCACGTGCGGTGTTACGTTTTCCTTGGATACTCGTCTGAATTTCGTCAGAACTTATAGATACTGTTAACGGTTGAGAGTCCTCTAAGATATGTGTAGTTGATAGTTGCAACAGCTGAGTGATGGTAGTTTTAGAGAATCTAGGACTATCTTGATATTGTTCTACAGGCGGAGTGAACACAGTTTATAAATGAGAGGCAAAAGCGTTGGCTTTATCGTGATCTGAATGTAAGGGATCGTTGTTTTGAAGCAGTGGATATCTTGTTGTTGTTTGCTGTCCTGTCAATTGATCGAACTTTTTTCCAATAGCGTGTGGGATGAGTTTCATCGTTCAGTTGATTGCATGTGTTGTGCCACGTCAACCGTTTATGGGCAACAATATAATTGTGCACAGTATGTTGCCATCTAGGTGCCTGTGTTAAGTATTCAGAACTACTGACTAGGTATTCAGGGTAACTACTAATCTTATTTCAATGAAACTTGTCAAACTATATAGAATGTTTAGGAAATCCTCTTTGTGCAGATACCTGACTCTAGGAATATTTAACAGATTTATGAATAGTGACACATACGAGAGGCGTCCAATAAGTTGTCTACCTAGATAGAGTTAAGGAGTTGTTAATTGTGTACTTTAAATCTTTTTTCGAATTGACATGTGCGTCTAAAGTGAGTCCTTGGTATTTGACGTAATTTACTGAGTTGAAAACGGGTATTATCGACACTGAGATGAAGAAGGCTGAGGTTATGATGGATTTTCGCGCATTTTTGGCTATACAATAGGAAAACAATAGTTTGAGTCTTCAGAGTATTAGCCGTTAGACGCCAATAGTCACATCATTCAATAAAGTAATCGATGGAGGCCTGCATTGAGATATTGTTTCGTCGAGTGCTAATAAAGCGGTATCGTTTCCATAGTGGAAGACATGGACGTGAGTTCTATGGCAATGGTGATAAGTCGGCTACATAAAGAAGATAAAGTAGAGAGGACAGCGATGATCCTTGAGGTACCCCAGAGGAAAGTAATATCGGATATGAGATTATATCATTAATAGAAACGTATACTAGGCAACGGTGTATCAGTTTAGGATGAGTCGGATGTAGGTAATAGGTAGACAGAAATTTAAAAGTTTGTACATTAGTCCATGTACCATATTTTCTCAAATTCTTTCTCCAAATATAATAAGGTTAGACAAGGTGAGCGTGGTGGAATATAGTGGTTTGTGATGTGGTTGAGAATACGTTATAATTATTATGCTGAATTTCGTCCAAATTTCAGCATTAATGATCAATTATTGATCATTAATGCTGAAATTTGGACGAAATTCAGTTTGAGAAGGAGGTAAAAGATTACAGTGAGTAAGATGGATATGTAGTTGTTGAACTATGATTTGTTTCTTTTTGAGAATTTTGCTTAAGAAGAGCGTTAGTTGAATAGATCAGAGACAGATATTTTCTTGACGAGTTCGTTATTGTAAGAAGTATCAGGCACTTTTTTGTGTCCTTGGCTTCTATCGTGTAATGCACCTTGATTTGTAATTGTCGCATATGGCGTGTGTGGGAGTATCTTCTATCGCATACCCCAGTCTCTTAGTGAAACAACTTATAGAATTACGAAGGAACTCTTCAGTCACATAACTAACCAAATACTAACTCCCAACTATTTCCTTATTATTTTTGGCGTATGAAAGATCAATTGAATCATTGAGTTTGAAAATCAATCATCTCCATCGAAACTGATTTTACAGGAGAGATAAAAGTGTTAAATTAGTCAACATTTATCTAACATATATAGCTATTTTCATTTTTGCAGTAGAATATGGTTGTTTACATAAGATTCCATTATTATGATGTGATAATAACTAGTTTTATTTCATTAAGAAACAAAATTAGAAATTAGAGATGACTTGTTTTCGTACAAAATAGGACAAAATACTTTACGTTATGTTAAACAAACGAAAATATTATAAATTCTTCATTTGCAGTTTAAAATTAATGTATATATTCAGGGGCGTTACTTATGGGGGGCAGGGAGGGGCAACTGCCCCTTGAGTTGGAGATTTATATAGATATTATTAATTGAATAGTAGTAAATCAGTGAAAGACGCGAAATTTTACTTATATCAAGGGGTCTTGCCCCCCCCCAAGCAAAATCTGAAATGACGCTCCTGTATGTATTATGTACCGTATACCACAGATTAATTTGATATGGTTATGTCTGTCACTGTAATAGTATTAATAGTTAACGCAAGCTAAAGTAAGTCATTTTGGATCATGGTTATAACAAGTAGCAATCTAAGAGTGTAGATTTAGAAATCCGCTTTTGGATCATGACGAATTGTGGTGGGTTATAAAAAATTTCTTCATAGAAAAGTAAAAACTGACGTGGGATGAATTTGAGGACCTTCTCGATCTCTACAATTTCTTCTGGTTTATGGCAACTTTTCCAGAATATGCTTTCCTTACTGGCAGTGGAGCAACTCTGAGAGTACTTTTTTTTTCTTTTAAACAGAGCAACCCTGAATGTTTATAAACCCCCAATGAAATGAGATACTCCAAGTTCATCTGGTGTAGGGCTTTTATAACTAAAACCGCTTAATTACACACCTGAAATTGCTGTTTTTCATTTCTTGTTTTTCCATAGGAGTCTGTTGATAGTACAGTTTTCTTATAATACTCCGGCCACCATCTTTTGAAATCAAATATCATATTTGTTGTCACCTCTTTTACAGTGAACTTCTGCGAATGGTTGATGATTCTATATACAGCATGTTGAGGAATGTATGTACGGACTTCACTTTGGAACCTTCCTATATAATAATAATAATAATAATAATAATAATAATAATAATAATAATAATAATAATCTGTCTTAACTATAGTATTCACCTCTAGATCTCTCAGGATATATTTGCCTTCCTTTGTGATAAGTTGTGAGCCCTTCGTTCTACCTTTTCTTGGACATACCATCTGAATCACTCATGCAAGCACACAACTCAATAAACTCTTCTGTTTACTTCTTGGCAAATGAGTACCATCTGATAGAATATTTGCAAGTTTAGTTCGAGAACAATTCATCTCCAGGATATGATATATTTTCAAACTAAATTGAGATTTCAATACTAAATATTTTCTGTAACCAGTAGATACAGTTGACTTGTTTTCAGCCTAAACGTGTGTCCACGTCACTTGAATTACAAAGTGCAATAATGTCAATTTGGTCAAAACGTGAAGATAACTGATCCAGATCTCTTTAAGTTAGTTAATTTCTCTCAATCAGCTGAATTGATTGCTGATAACTAATAACTTAAATCTGAGATTTTACCAAGGCGTATCTTTAATTTCTCGCTTTATTTGTAGAAAGAGTATCAAGACCTGGTACTTTAGACACAGCTGCTAAGCTATAGTAATATTGGAATAAATTCCTGAGTAAATACTTACATAAACATGGAAACAAGTGTTCCGTTATTGAATAATCTACGATCAAATACATACTGCTTTCTATGGAGCATATGAGGGTTTGTAAGTTAGTAACGCTACATCCAGCTTTTCTTTTGAGGGAAAAACTTTTAGAGGGTAGTACCGCATTTTACCGACTATAAGACACTTTTTTCTTCAAAATGTTGTCTCCAATACTCGAAATTAATATAAAAATGTCCAGTGTTTGATTTAAAATTTCCGCCACTCTTAAAAATGGCCATATATTCGAAATAGCGGGAAACCTATCTCTATCTGGCAACATTGGATTCAACTGCCAGCAGTAGTGCACCACCGGTGCGACGAACATGAGTTGCGGGGATTCACAACCTTGCTAACACCGTCTCCCTCACGCCCCGCCATCACAAACCCAGAATAATAGACTAGAATATACAGATTCAGGGATTTTAAAGGTCAATTCGGTTTTATCATATAAAATAAGATTCTTTTAGTCTGTCTTTGCTATCTAATAAAAAATGTAAAAATGTTACGATATTCTTTTTTAAAAAATGCTTAAAAATTAGGTCTAAAGAGCGTCTTATAGTCCGTAACATATAGTAGCTTCAGATGCTCGAGGCCGCGTTAATTTCTTGGGAGCGGAGAGAATAGAGGGACATAGAACATTTAAGGGGCAGTTATTTATAAGGAATTTGGTTCACGAAAACTCCTTTATGGGTTTAGTATGTCCAGACTTTAGTTTATTCGTCCGGAAGACACCAAAATCTCAATAAAATCTTAATGGATCACCAGCAAATTTGATCAGAGTATACAGAGTCAAACATTAGGAATCGAATTCGTTGATACAGGTGATACCGAAACCGGAAGTGGTAGGAAGTTTCAGTTTTCACTATAGAACAAAAATAGTAACAGATAGCAAGAAGTGGTTTTCTGCACTCAATTAAGCATCCCAAGGATATATTCTGCCTTTGCTCTTATCCAGGGGTGCCCACAAGGAGGGGCTATGACGCAAACTGCGTCATTGAAATATTTGGGGGGGGGTAAAATCTATATAAATATGTTTGAGGGGTGTAAAAATTAATCGAAAAGATTTTTTTCGTGGTAGAACACCTATGGATAGACAATTGCGGGGGGTGCGTCATGGACATAAGGGGGGTGAGCACCACTGTCTTATCCCTCTACTAAGATTGAAAGTGGTAGGAATCATCTAATTCCGGTTTTAACATGAGTTTTTACAGAGTTAAAAGGATAAGAGATAGGGAGAAGCCGTTTTCTATAATGAAGTAAGCGTCTCAAAAATGTGTTTACTCTCCATTCTGATCTCTGTAGTAAGACCGGTAATGGTAGGAATCAAGTCGTTCCGGTTTTAAAATTAATTGTTAGAGTTAAAACGGTAGCTCCAAGTATCAGTATTACAACTCGCCGTCTCCCGCAGACGTCCGTCCTGGATCCGCCCCTACACGGAGTTACTGGCTCATGTGAGTTTAAATGAATGTAAAGTCTGACAACTTTAAGATGAGAAGTATTGGATTGTGTGTGTGCATGACGGAATTAGTGAAAAAAGGCTGAGTGAATGAGTGTAAAATCTGCTAGAAAAGCTAAGAAGTTAAAATTTCCCGTATTCAATCTATTTTAAAGAAAAGTGCCCGCATTTTCGCCAGTGTTCAGGATTTCTTGTTTTACTAACTGATAAGCCTGCAATAAATCTAATTTCTCCTTCTTTGATCGTGAGGCCAGGAATTATCAGTTCATTTTCTCTTCGCGCAATGGCTCTGAAATAAAAATATCATATCAAGATTAATCCAGTAAAATTGGGCATGCTTTAATCAAGAATATAGGCCTTTGCTCTACAACTGATGATATGGTATCGGAAATAATCTAGCATTGTCCTAATGGCTTGGTATCAAATTGATTTGACCATAATTGATACAATATTTCTTCCCATGAAGACAAGATGATTATGTTGTTGGGTTGATAGTCGATATGAAGTTTATAGTCCCGTTTAACATTGAGGTCAAATAAGACATTGACTTACAGCTTGGCATAGGATCAGAATTGCATGATCTTCTCAGAAGAAAGATTATTATATAATATATAACATTATATATAACTGATGTAATGAACAGTGTAATACGTGCAACATAAGGATGTCATGCAAGTCATACCTTTTCGAGATTAAGATTAGGAATCTTATTTCTGGGCTTTCAGCCTGTTACGCATGGGGGATAAAGTCATACTATCCGGGGAAGTGGAAAAGGAAGGAAGCAACCTGGGACCTTTTAATATGTTAGATGTCACTCTGGCATTTGTCTGGTGTGAATCAGAAAAAAAAAAAAAAAACAGGAATATCTTACTCACAGTCAGGACAGTTGGCCTCAAAAATCTTTTACACTTTTCCAATCGAGTGTCCCCACCTAGAATCGGACTCTGCACCGCAGAAACACATTATTTAGTGTAACACCCTAGAGAAGCACAGAGCAACACATTATTTGGTATATCTTATATGTACACTAATTACTTTTATGTAGCTTTGTTGCATGATATCTAATTTATGTACGTTCCAGTAACTATTTAATCATGAACTCTAATATACTTATATTTGTTTTCAGAGTCTAATTAAGGATTCTTAGAACAGTGTTTAACCTACAAATAGATTTCATGAATGACTTTGATTTTACTGAAGTATCATGAAAAGATTTCTTTAAAAAGATTTCTCTATATGATATTCCCCCATTAGTATAAGTAAACTCTGTACCAGATACGGTGCTCGTTAATTGCAATCTGAAAGAAGAATATGTTCTGAGGGATAGCATAGAATTGCACATCATTAATATGAATTCTAAACAAGATATGAATTCTTATAAGCTAGCTTAAGTAATAATAATAATAATAATAATAATAATAATAATAATAATAATAATAATAATAATAATAATAATAATAATAATAATAATAATAATAATAATAATAATTATTATTATTATTATTATTATTATTATTATTATTATTATTATTATTATATGAATAACAATGTATTAGTATATAGTGGAAGCTCATCAACACATATTTGAAAAATAATTTAAAATAATTTAGCATATTTTAACTAAGGACCTGTTGTTAGGACGAAATTCTCTGAAGAAAATAAAGTAATAAATCCTTGATTCTAGGAAATATCTTTCGAGATATCTTTATGAGGAGAAAGTCGGACAAAACCTAGACTGAAAATGTTTTGGCTTGTTCCTCAGCATCTATGTGGATAGTATAGCTTGAATTAGTTTTCAAATGTTAAATAGATTTGTTATTGACACAAAGATGTTTATTTCAGTGAAAAAAGTTGGTAACTTTCGAGAGCAAAAACAATTTTTAAAGGGTATGCAAAAATCCGGTACAAAACTGAGTACATATAAAATAATTATAAAAAAATTCTTTTACAAGAAAAATATGTAATTACGCCAAGAACCAGTACAGTAAGAATCAATACAATTGAAAAAATATATGAGCTTAAAAAGTACGGAAAATATAGAGGGCTAGACTATATTAGACCAATAACATAGAAAAAATAACTTTAGGTCACGATTTTGTTAAATCTAAGAAGAAAGATCACAAATAAAAGTTGCATCATATTCGTCCATATTGCTACAAGCTTTGTGTACCCATCCTTTAGAGTTAAGTCACTGTATCTAGAGAAGAACAAGAACCGGCAAATTTTATTCTTCCGAGTTGACAACCCAAGTCGTGATGCAAATCCACATTGAAAGTTGTAAGAAGTCAATATTCGACTTAACCTAAATGGTGAAATTACCAGCAATAGATGAGGCTAAAATCTGTTGGAGTCAGTCTGTTTCTACGTTTATAATGTTAGTAATTTATTAAAATAGTTTAACAGGAAAATCTTTGTGAAAAGGTTTTTCTGTTACAGGAACAAACGACTAATATTGTTCTAATATTTTCTAATATTTTGTATCTGTTATCAAGAACAAAATAACATTCTCCTTATTTGATAAGTACCTAACTAACTAACTCTATGGCTTATGGAACCCGGAGGTTCAGTGCCGCGTTTACAAAAGCTCTCCACTGACTTCTATCCTTAGCTAAATGCATCCAGTTTCTACTTTGTATTCCTATCTCTGCGAGATCCATCTTAATATTGTCCTCCCATCTGCGCCTAGGTCTTCCTAATGGTCGTTTTCCTATGGGTCTACCAGTCAAGACTTTGAAAGCGTTTCTACTTTCTTCCATTCTAGCTACATGACCTGCCCACCTAAGCCTCCTAGACTTGACGACCCTAACAATGTTGGGTAAACCGTATAAACTATGTAGTTCCTCGTTATGAAGCTTCCGCCATTCCCCATTCTCGTTCCTCTTGGGTCCGAATATTCTTCTCAGGATCCTGTTCTCAAATACTTTCAGTCTATGTTCTTCCCTCAGAGTAAACGACCATGTTTCACAACCATACAGAACAACAGGCATGATTATCGTTTTATATATTTTAAGCTTCAAATTCCTCGACAGAATTCGCGACGACAAGAGATTTTGAACCGAATAGTAACACGAATTCCCTGCTTTTAGTCGACATTTAATTTCTTCGTGAATATGATTTTCCTCTGTTAATATTGATCCTAAATATTTGAAAGTATCCACTTTATCAAAAGTATTATTTAATATTTTAACGCCTCCACAATTTGCCGTATTACGGTCCCGACGCACTTCCATGTATTTAGTTTTCTCTGCATTTACTTCTAAACCCGTGTCCCTGCAAGCGTTTAATAAGATCTCTGCATTTATTTCTACTGTTCTCCTATCATCCCCTATTAAATTTACATCATCAGCATATGCCATAACCTGGTGAATGCCGTTCAACTCTAGGCCCTGGTTGCTATCTTTGATTTTCCTTATGGCGTATTCCAGCACAAAGTTAAATAATAATGGCGACAACGCATCTCCTTGTTTCAGGCCATTTTCGACGTGGAAGCTCGTGGACAAAAATTTTCCTACCCGGACTTTACTTTGGGATTCACTTAAACATATCTTAATTAATCTAATTAGCTTTCTCGGTATTCCAAGTTCTGTAAGAACGTTGTATAATGTTTCTCTCCTAACCGAGTCGTAAGCCTTTCTAAAATCAATAAATAGTTGATGTACCGGGGTATTGTATTCCCACTTCTTTTCGAGTATTTGGCGAATGGTAAATATTTGGTCGATAGTTGATCGATTTCGTCTAAATCCGCACTGATAATCTCCAATAATTTCATCTGCGTATGGGGTCAATCTTGCTAACAGAATATTTGAAAGGATTTTATAGGATGTTGACAGAAGATAAATACCTCGATAATTATTACAGTCAGTTTTGTCACCTTTCTTGTGAATTGGAACAATGATTGATTCTTTCCACTCTTGTGGCAATTCTTCCTTGTTCCAGATAAGGAGAATGAGTTTGTGTATCTTGTTCCACAATTTTTCGCCTACAGCTAAAATTAACTCAGCCTGAATTTCATCTACACCCGGAGATTTGTGTTTCTTTAATTTGTTTATAGCGGTTTCTACCTCTATTCGGTTGGGTTCTGGAATATACGGTTCTGCCTTGTGTATCTCCTTTTCTCCACGCACATTAGTTTTTGGCTGCATGTTCAGCAAATCGTCAAAGAAATCTTTCCATCTATTTAAGAGGCTATCCGTATCGGTGAGAACTGTTCCGTCAGATTTCTTTAATATATAAGCACGAGGTTGATAGCCTTTCTTAAATTCGCTGATCCCCTTATACATGTCCCGAATATTTTTATTTTTACTATTATCTTCAAGTTCCTTAAGTTTAGCTTTCAAAAAATCCCGTTTCTTTGTTCTAAAAGTTTTGGAAGTTTCCCGCCTGATATCTGCGAAATTTTGTGTAGTTATTTCATTCGGATTTTGTAGCCACCGTAATTTTGCCTGTTTTCTCTTCTCTGCTAGTTTAATGCATTCTTGGTCGAAGCATGGTTTGTTCCTACGTATTTCCGCGTGTCCCAATTTTTCTATTGCTGAACTTTTAATGCTATCTCTAATTTCAATCCAAGTATCCTCTACACTAGTGCACTCCGAGTCTTCTAAAACCGCGAATCTATTCGAAACTTCAATCTGGTATTCCTCTCTTACCTGGCTCTCTTCTAATTTCTTTAAATTAAATCTCTCTATTTTCGGACATTGAATATTACCTTTATTCAACGATAATCTCTCCCGTATTATCGCTACTACCAGGTAGTGATCAGTGTCACAATCAGCCCCTCTAAACGACCGGACGTCAATTATGCTAGATTGTCTTCTTCTATCTACTAAAACGTGATCAATTTGATTATGTGTTTTTCCGTCTGGTGATGTCCAAGTGTATTTATGAACGTCGCGATGTGGGAATTTTGTACTCTTCACGATTAGGTTTTTGGATGTTGCAAATTTCACGAGTCTAACACCGTTGTCATTACTTTCCTTATGCAAACTTTCGTTCCCTATAATCGGTTTGAAAATATCCTCTCGTCCTACCTTCGCATTGAAATCCCCTAATAGAATCTTCATATGGTATCGCGGGAGTTGGTCAAATATCCGTTCCACTTCTTCGTAAAAACTACCTTTTATATCGTCACCCTTATCTTCAGTTGGAGCATGTACATTTAAAACAATAATATCACACCACCGTCCCTTAAGAGTAATAAAAGAAAGTCTGTCAGTAACAAATTCAACCCGTTTAATTGCTGGTAATATTCGTTTGTGAACGAAAAACCCTGTTCCTAACTGGTGATTTTTATTTCCTTCCCCGTAAAAGAACGTAAAATTTCCGGAATTCTCAGATCCATTTTGATAAGTACCGCTTTGATATTTACTTCCACTGCCCAATAAGAAGCTTGAATAAGATAGTATTTGGAGTTTCTGTATTTTTTGAAAAATAATAAAAACGTAATTAATTGAGAATTTGCGCGAAGTGCAATTTTAAAAGTCCAACTTGATTTCATGATCATTTCTGGGCTCAGTCCAAGAGAAAAAACACTATCACCTCCTAAACGGATAAGAAAATCATTCAAGTACGTAGAGTGGGTGAGGGTGAGATGCATATACATCGATTATGCCTACAAATGCACTGCTAGGAACTTACGCCACGAGATGGCAGGGAAATGAGCGCAGCAGAGAGGGTTGTATGCCTGTTACGGCCCAGAAGGTGACTAAAGTGGTGTGTGAACGAAGAGAAGAGAAAACTGCGGTAAGTATCCTTTGTTATAGCTAAAAATAGTTGGTGAAGTGCAGTCGTGATTAATAAATAGCTATTGAATTTGTTATTCTGAAACCGGGCAGGAAACATGAAGATAGGTTGTGAAATGAACTGACATGAGTCAAAAGCGGTTGGAGGCACATGACGTGTAGATACGGGATTAGGCATCTTGAACAACTGAATGGGCACCGATGCCTAGAAGAATGCGGTGCAAGATGCCTATATTGTTTCTGAGTTGCATGCTGTAGTACTGTACGAGAAGCCCAGGACAGCAGAAAATGCAACAGAAATATGTGGCTACCTGCAGATTGATACAAATGTAAAAGCTAAAATAAAGTTGTAACATTTCTGATGATATATTCATTGTGCAAATTTTTATTGTACTTACTGGCATTGCCTCAATGTTTACTTAACCTATTATAACTGTATCAAAATTACTTTGTTTTCGTCGTAAAGGTAAGATTTTCTTTACGTTCGATGTTTTTTTCTTACAGTGTGTTGACTGTTGTGTTATTTGCATGCATCCCATATAGTTTGTTTGTGTACATTAGACTAAGCCACATTTAGTATTTTATGGATACATATTATATTAGACCTCACAATAAAAAAAAGTTTTATTTCCCAACGTTACGGTAATAGCCATGCCAAATAGGTGTGGTATCTGATAAGGTGTACAAAACTTTTGAATAATATTAAATCCGTATTTAGGTTAAGTTCTCTAATTCACACAACAACTAATAGATTTGGTTCCCGCTAATTCATTATATCCTGAGATAGTTTACAACCATATCTCTCATAACATATAAGAGCCCAATGCCTCCATATATTTCTTGCCTTCAGTCACTTGCCTTCAGTTTCCTGCTTTTATTGTCACTTTTACACAAGTACAATTACTTCACTTTTATCAGTCTGTAAAAAAATGTCAAATATGTTCCAATTTATATATAAAAATATTCTATTCTTTTTAAAAAATCTATTAAAAATGTATAAAATTAATGAAAATATTTATAAACTGTTATGAAGACATTGTCTATAAAAAATATTAAATATATTGAATTACTTCACTTCTATCAATCATTTCTCATTTCGACTAATTCTCTTTTATTTAATTCCTCTCTACACCTAAGTTCCTTCAAGTTCTATTTACTATTTATCAACTAACTTAACACCAATCTGTATAAACTCAAAATCTACAATTGTTTTCTAATCACATCAAAAACTCTCATCCTCCTTTTCTTCTTCTGACTAGTGCTATTATTTAAACATTCCTAACCTGACTTCCTACACTAATTTCCTACTACTAACAGTATCTTAGCCACAAGAAATAGGCATCTTCGACCGACAGTGCGGGAAAGATGCCTAATTGGAGATGTTTACTTATCCGCCCCTGTATCACTTACCATATCAAGTTCTTTCAAGACCATCATTCATGGTCTGGTGGAAGGACTAAACTACTTATCCTGTAAGTTTCAGTCTTCAAGTCTTATTCTGCTGTTTGCTGTTGTCTTATGATTAAAAACTGATATCTTCCCCTCACCCACTCTATATCGAAACAGCAATGCGAGTAACCATGAGATACACATCAATGCTACGTTCTGCGTAAGAGCGTTAGATGATGCAACACAACCAAAATAGCATCCAAGTCGACCGCTACTGTTTGCGAGAATCTTTTTTCTAAATCGTGCAGAGGGGAAACGGTTTCAGTGCTAGCTTGAAAAAAAAAAAATGAAACTGTGAACAGAAAAATCTATTGCTTTCTCTACATAAAACTGATTTTATTTAGCATATTTCATCGTATTCAATAGTTCAAATCCTCCAGTATCTGTTTTCAAAAATGTAAGAGATATAATTAAAAAATTGCATTATTTTATGTTTTCCATATGCTGTTTTGATACTACTTTGCTCCGTTTTTGGAAATTACCGTCCAAAATAGAACAGATGAGGTATTATGGAGAGAAACGAAACAAATGATTGGTTTGTATTTACGTGTTACATCAGCAGCGAAGGTATATGAGAAGAGGCCAACATTAAAATAGGATCTGACCATTGTAGTGCGTTAGATCCGGGACTTGACGAATCTACATTACGCACTTAGCCCACTAGACTAAGAAAAACCTAAAAGAAGAAAAAAAGTATATGAGAATTGGTGACTGTGACTTTATGTCAATTATGCATTGTGATAGTAGATTTCCTTTTTATTAGTATATTCAAGTTTAAATGCCGAATTCAAGCATTTCTGCACCACCCTCTTCAAAGTGTAACACTAATTCTGTTATGTTATTCAGAAGATTGGGGAAAACGAGTTTTACAGTATCCAAGGCCTATCTAGAGAGGATATTGCGAGGGGAATCTAACAAAAAATTCTCAAATTTTCACTACATAAAACGGCATTCTAACAAGTCAGTTCTAAGATTTTTAAATGCTAATAATAATAATAATAATTAGATAGAGCCTTCGGGCTTTTTTTTCTTAGTTCGCCCTTGATAGCTTCAGCTAAGATCCTTAATTTAAATCTTATAGTAGACACATAATTACAGTAGAACCCCTCTAATCCGTCATCTTTGGAACTGGGGGTATGGTCGGAATGCGAAAAAGATCGGATTATCAGAAAATAGAGAAAAGTATGGATTTACAGTAAAATAATCTCTGAACTCAAAAATGACTGTATTGTTCTCTACAGTAAAAAGAAACTAATAGTAAGCACTAAAATCTGCATAGAAAACACTCACAACAAACAAAACGATACAAGAGATGACAGAGCACTAAAACATATATGCGGTAACCAAGTAAACAGTAATGCCGCCACGGAAGTAAACGATAATTGGCCTCGTGAGTAACCGATGAGTAGGGGCAAGTTTGGTTCGAGCACGGTCGGATCAATCGGAGAGGTGGACTAGCCGAGGACAGACGAGAGGGATTCTACTGTATTCCGAAACCAGTATTTATGTATGCGTCATAAAATATCAAATGTGTCATAAAATATATCGAGAAATTATGTTGCATTGTAAATATTTATCTTATATAAGCATCGGCAAACACGTTTAGATATTCAGGATACGCCATTGGTTCTTCAACAGAAAGATGGTGTCTATTCGGCTTTGGAATTTGCGTCCTTGAATTAATTCTCGCTGTTGATGAACAGAAGGCAGTAGTTGTGCTATTGCAGCACAGCGGACTGTGACAGGATACCTATTTGGAAGTGCTATCCTTGAGTTAACAGAGCACTATTTGACCTTCGAGTGAAGTACAAAGAACATTTGTTTTTAGTGTCTTGAACATGGCGGGCTTTGTGTCTAAAAAACAATTGCGGATAGAAGGCCAAATACTCTTACTCTTTTGCTTCCATCTTAAGAAATTTGCTGCATACAGCTATTGTTTGCTAGTGGAGGCGTATGGAGAGCATGCTCTATCGGTAACAACGTGTAGAGTTTGGTTTCGACTATTCAAAAACAATTATTTTATTTTGAGCGACAAAGTGACTCTTGGTCTACCGAAAAGGTTTGAAGATGGTGACTCAGAGGAACTCCTGGGAGAAGATTCATCTCAGACGCTTAAACAGTTGTCTCAAACTCTAAATGTTGATGAGTCAACTTTTAATAAGCGTTTAAAATCCATTGGAATGTTCCAGAAAGTAGGAAACTGGGTGCCACATGAATTGACGGAAAGAGATATTGCGAAACGTTTAAGCATTTGTAAAGTGTTGCTTCAAAGAAAAACGGAAGGCGTTTCTGCATCGTATTGTAACCGGCGATGAAAAATAGATTCGTTACAACAATCCCTAGTGCAGAAAATCATGGGTGAGGCCCGGGGAACCATCAATCATCAACGCCTAAACCGGACATCCATGGGAAGGAAATCATGTTGTGCATTTGGTAGGATCAAGTTGGTGTGGTTTATTATCAGCTGCTTTCACCGGGCCAAACGATGAATGCTGATCGTTACCAAATGCAGTTACTACATCTGAATCAAGCACTTCAAGAAAAACTACCGGAGTTTGCCCAGAGACACGTCAAAGTGATACTGCTCCATGACAATGCCAGACCACATGTTGCAAATGTATTGAAAGAAACCTCAGAGGGATTGCAATGGGATATCTTACCCCACCCGCCATATTCACCAGACATTACTCCTTACGACTACCATTTGTTTCGATCGATTTCCATTCTAAGCAACACTTCAGAATTGTGGATGAAGTCCAAAACTGGTTCGATGGGTGGATTGCCTCACAGGAACCCGCAATTTCCTATCGCGGAATACATTTATTACCCGAAAAGTGGGAAAAGGTTAGGTTAGGGACAGTGCTTTTGGTAGAAGATCTTGTTCTGTTCTTGTAGAATGACAAGCTATCATTAGTATAAAAAACAGCGGGAATTACTTCAAGCACCAAATATGTAACAGAGATGTTATTAAGGTGTGCTCCTCCCTGAATTTGAAACAAATATATTAAAATGTAAAACTATTTATATCGGTGTAGAATCAAGAGTCTTCCCCCTTCTCCCCCCTCCAAGCAAAACCTGAAATGAAGCTATTAATATGTATTCTAATGAATTACTTTCTTCCCATCAGTGTTCTTATGAAATGTCCATACATCACGTAATATATACTAATAAGGTATGCAAAACAAACATTTTGCTGTCAAAGAGGCGATATAATAATTTCCGGAAAATAATAAGAATAATCTAATATATGTTACAGAAGTGATATAAAGGGTATATCCGGTTGCAATGATGTGAACAGACTTTGAGAGAGATGGCTGAAATTCAGGTCAAATATACAAGAGAGTATATACATTCTAAATTCCAAAAGAAGATTGTCCTAAAATGGATGGAACATAGTCAAAAAGAACGAAACATTAGAAGCAATGTTAATGGAAAATCAATGAAAAACAAATAATTCCTCCACTTATTTCAAAAACCAAAAGAGAGAGATGGCAGATATTCAGCTTAAATATAGAAAAGACTATGTAGATTCTATATTTCAAAAGCAAATTGTCTTAAAATGGATGGAACAAAGTAAAAATATCACAAAACCTGAACATTAAAGTCAATGGAAAATCAATGAAGACAATGAATTCGTCCACTTATCTCAGAAACTATATTAAGCAGATGGCTAATTGAAAGCTTATTGCAGAGACAAAATGAAGAGCTTAACCAGACTCGATGTAGTAAGCAACGTGAATTTTGACCAGATCACGTGACACACGTGATCACGTGTGGTCTTTATGGCAAAACGGATAAGCCCTTTATTGCCAATTTAATTCCATACTATTATTAACGTTTAATCCGTGGGCCCCCTTTGAGAACACAATTTCAAATAAATAATTATTGGTGTTCCGTACGGAAATTTTATGCAGATACATTTAAAAACAAACAAACATTTTATTGCATTGCATTCCAACTTAGATCACAATACAAGTACGGGTCTACTTCGTCACCAGTTAAGACGCGCAACGTACATTCCTAACAGACTTCAGTGTGTTGACACTAGCCACGTTGTTATTCACGATCTGTTCAAAAATGTAAGAGGTTTGAAGATATCTATTGCTTCAAATTGTAATCTGAGGAAGAAAGAGACAAGGTGCAAACAGTCTGTTGTAAAGCAAGAAGACTTTTTTCTTGCTACAAACCCAACTTAGTTTATTATTTCAACATTGAAGTAATTTTTGAAAACAATACGTAGAATAGAAATGTTTGCTATCTATTGAGCATTATGTAGACTACTAATGTTGTTTATTTGGTAAGAAGAAACAAAAAAATAGAAATAATTGTCACATGGGCATTACCTTGGGGCTCTTTTACGACCAAAGTGGTAAACAATCAATGTTTACAAAACAGCAAACGGTAGTTTGTGTTCAACATATTAAACATACATTGGGGAGAAAATAAAAAGGAGATACTACATTAAGTGTCCCTAGGGTCCCAAAAGGACCCCAAGATAATACACAAGGATTAACTGGATAAAAAAGTAAAGTCAAGCAAACTTGATTGACTGTTTCTTTTGTGCTGAAATATCGAGCTAATGCTCTTGCTTTCCAAATGTTATTTGTTTTTGTTTTGCTTCCTTCCTTCAGGAGTGGAGTTTCGAGGTCTTCTTGGAACTGTATGATTATGACATCCCTCAAGTGGCTGGTCGGTGATGGCCATGGCTGCTCTATTCTTTAGTGTCTGTAGTGGTCGTAAATGACATTTAGCTGCATGTTGCCACGCTGGGTGTGTGTAGAAAAGGGTGGATCTTATGCTCATGAGATATATGTGCCGTTTGCTTTGGATTGTGAGTAAGAAGATAAGGAGTACTTTTTCTCGGCATTGAACAAAGATTAGATGGACTCCCAGATATTTGGCTCCTTCAGCAACGAAGAGGGCTGTTCCGTTCATGGTGACGTCGATATTTCTACTTTTCTTGTTCCAGGTGAATTCCATCACTGCAATCTTTGCTTCATTTACTTTCACTTTCCAGTTTATGGCTCAGATTTCCAGTAATCGGTTGTGGCGTTGCAGATAGAGTGAAGCCAGTGGCGTATTTACGATTTTGTTTCGGGAGGGGCTTTGCTAACTTTCGGGGGGGGGGGCTTTGCCTGGAAATGTAAAAATTCTGTAAGATATTTCATTTACTTTACTATACTAAGTAAGATTTCGGGGGGGGCTTAAGCCCGGAAGCCACCCCCCTAAATACGCCACTGAGTGAAGCGTACCTGAAATTGCCGTGACTAGCGAAGACTACTGTCTTCCGCGAACGTGGAGAGGGTAATGTTAGGAGTGGTTGGGATGTTTCAGGTATATAAGGAGTATAGCAGCAGAAAAATACAGAATTCTTGCAACTCTATCAGCTAAGATCTGTCTTGAATCGGGGACGTGACCATTGTAAGCTACTCTGAAGGTCCTGTTCTTCAGGAAGTAGCGGAGCAGTTTTAACTGATAATATGGGATGCCCTGTTGGATTGGCTTCGAGATGTCTCTCATGCCACACATTATCAAAAGCCTTTACTATGTGAAAAAATAGTCCTAGTGTGTGTGCTCCCCTTCGATGAAACGATAGTTCACCACTTGAACTAATTAGGATTCTCCACTGATCCGGTTCTGAATCCAATCTGGTAAAAGTTGTTTTCCTGGACTTTTTGTAGGCGTTGGCCCTTAAGAATCCGCTCGAATACTTTACTTCTATATGAGAAGAAGCTGATTGCCCTATAGTTGTTTGGGCTGGTTCTTGTGGTTCCAGGTTTAGGGATCATAAGTACCCTTGCCTCTTTGCAGACTGTTGGGAAATGACCTGTTCACACCATTCCATTGTATATTCTACAGGACTAAGGGTGATTGTTACTTATCCTTTCAAAGAAGATCTTCGGGTTCCTCATTGAATCTTCGGCACTAGCGCTAGTGCGGATGACATCTTCGTGACCTGTGACACCAAGTGAAGTGTATTTTACTTTTTTATATATAACGCGTGGCTGGTAGGTGTCACATGGCTGGACACATTATAGTACCATCATCAACCTTTTCACTATGACACTAGCAATACGACAATGCTTATCACGATTACGTAATAAGGTATAACCAGGTTGTAGCGCTAAATTAATCTGTGACGAAACGCTAGATAGGAAACAAGATAATACAAACACACACACACAATTAAAAATAAAACACAAAACTGAAATCAAATTATGAATGTTTGCTAAAATTTATTTATGAATGTGCAAGTATTTAAAACATACCTTTGAAGATTTCAGGTGTAAGTTAGAAGAAAGTCTTTATTTTTTATTTCATGTTCCTTGAATTAAATATGAAAGTACTTTTCCTGATTTTGTACTAGAGTGTCATTCCTCCCTAAAAACTTTTGCCGCAGCGCCGTTCCGGCTCCACTAGACCCACCAAGGTAAGCCATATATATATTCACTTCAATAGGCTGAATAAAACGACATGTTTATGAGTAAATACTGATGTTTAGTTTCTGAGAAAAAAAAAACATTATTATTGTGCTAAAAGTTATGTCTATCTTTGCCAATAATATAATTAATATTTCTTGTACAAATTGCTTATTTAATGTATAGTATATGTAAAAATGGTGTTAACTAGCAGATTCTATATACTGTTACATGTCTTCCCCTAACGGATTGATACACTGGATTGTATCTATTATTACTTGTCTTCCCCTAACGGTAGCATATAGCACGTTGTATTTATTGTCACTTGTCTTCGCCTAATGGTAGCGCTCAGGGGATTGTATCTGTCGTTACATGTCTTCCTCTAATGGTAGCATATAGCCGATTGTATCTAGACTCTATTGTTACTTGTCTTACCCTAATGGTAGCATATAGCGGATTGTATCTAGACTCTATTGTTACTTGTCTTTCCCTAATGGTAGCATATAGCGGATTGTATCTAGACTCTATTGTTACTTGTCTTTCCCTAATGGTAGCATATAGCCGATTGTATCTAGACTCTATTGTTACTTGTCTTACCCTAATGGTAGCATATAGCGGATTGTATCTAGACTCTATTGTTACTTGTCTTACCCTAATGGTAGCATATAGCGGATTGTATTTATCGTTAATTGTCTTCCCCTAACGGTAGCATATAGTGGATTGTATCTAGACTCTATTGTTACTTGTCTTTTCCTAATGGTAGCATATAGCGAATTGTATCTATTCTTACTTGTCTTCCCCTAATGGTAGCATATAGCGGATTTCATCTATTGTTATTTTCTTTCCCTAACGGTAGCGCTCAGCGGATTCTATCTATTGTTACTTGTCTTCCTCTAACGGTAGTATATAGCAGGTTGTATCTATCGTTATTTGTGTTCCCCTATCGGTAGCGCTTAGCGGTTTGTATCTATTATTATTGTTTTATTCTAGCAATAGCATATATACACGTAAAAGTAATAAGCAAACTACTTTACTAGCAAACTAATGTACTAGAATACTAGCTAAACCTATGACCTTCAAGAAGGAAAGAGCTGCTAATAACCGAGTAATGGCTACGAGTGGGACAGAACCACTGTTAGTGGAGAATGTCTTTATCATCTTTGAACTTTGACTAATATGTGAAGAGATCGGTGTTCACTTTGTCCTTAATCCATGACGAAGAAACGGCCACCAAAACCCATATGAGTGCTATGTATCATTATACATGACATCTTATCATAATCTATAATCTCATATCGTAGTTCTTTATCCCCTAAGCCACTGACCATAAATAAGACATAATCTTCTGCAGTCCACATATTCTATCTCTCGTGGGAATGCTTGTCTAGCTCAACTTGTCTTGATGTGAACAAACCCTTATTGTAAATACCTTGTAACTAATTACCTCGGAGAAAAAAATCGTTAAAAATGTCTTTCTTTAGAAGTGAAATGAAATGAAGCCTATCAATTTAACGTAAGACGATTAACATGCTCTTCAGGCTAAGGGAGACGGATGATTAAGGCAAGTGAATGATGTTGGAAGAATTAGTGGAATGCGAGTGTGGGAGAAAAAACGAGAGTACTCGGAGAAAACCCATGGACACGGACCCCCCCCCCATACTTACTTGACCGGATATCGAAACAAGAACCCCACACACTAGATATAAGCGCTCTAAGATTCTTTCTTGTTGTTCATTAGAGAAATTGGACGCTAAGATAATTTATGTCCTTCCTCACTGGTCTAGTAGCTAGCGCGTGCGCCTTTGATGCAGGTGGTCCTGCGTTCCATTCCCGGCACTTATTACAGCGATTTAGATTCCACTTTTAGCCACAGGGTTAAGTCTCGTGTAGCTTGGTGTTGAAAAACTTCCACAAACAAACATATGAAGAAACAAAATTGACTAGATAACCAATAATCTGTAAAGCAAACTAACTAATTAACTAAGCCAATTTTAACTTCACACTTAACTTTCTGTAGATTAATCGAAATAGGATTATATTACGATATTAATGTAGATTCGAAACGCTCAGGGATGCGGATAAAGAGAAATTCGTTCTTTGCTTTCCGTTCTACACCACCATATATGTTTCGCATAAACTAAGTTACAAGAGAAATTCAAAATTTGAAGCAGTACATAATTCTTTACAATATCAACGTAAGTAACTAAAATGTAATATCTCAGTGTGTCTAATTTAAGGAAACAATTTTTCTCGTTGGGTATTATCTTTTTAATAAAAGATTTTTAAAAAAATATATAGTATGTAGGTACACATTTTTATGTTACCTAAGTATCTTCTGCTAGAATATAGTATTATTATATTGAGAAAAGGTTAATCCAGAATCTGGAACTCACCTTGTCGCAGCTTACGTTTACAAGATTTATGACAAAATAAAATTAGATTGAGTTAAACCGCTCTGACAGGTCAACTACATCTTGGAAGTCGCTGTTGCATGAAATAGGCTGACCACCTTCAGTTTGTGAACCACAGACAAGTAAAGGTCCTATGGGGTTGTATTGTCTTTCTTCTTTTCTTTTCTCGTGTATTTTGTTACACATTTTTTATTTTTTACTTTCGTTTCCTGTTAATATTTCAACATTCATCTCAGCATATCAATTTTATTTTCATAGTTTGGTGCATAAAATACAGGTGCGTACAAAAAACCAGGATTTAATGTTTTTCCGCCTCTAGGGCGAGAAATGTTTGCCACTCTTCACCTTGACGTTCTATGCGAAATATACAAACAAAATACACATTTTATGCATACCTTTGTTTCAACATTTTTGTATATTTTTAAATGGAAGTTGGTATTGTGATGTGTTGGATTTTGTAAAGAACATGCGTAGGAGCGCTGTGCATTAGCACAAAAGCGTTACGGACTCGCCCCTACGCAACCATCTACATCAATTTTCAACGTTAACCCACTCAACTTCAAAAACCAATGACTGAAATCAATAGATTCATTAAAGTAATTATTATATGGAAAGCGTTTACACTGACTTTCATGTATATTATTACAGTTTTCCAATGCCATTATTATTATATTTCAAGAACTATGCACAGTGACGTAACTATTTCCTAAAACACATTTTTTTTTTTTTTTTGCAAAGTGACGTACCCCAAATAACATATTTTTTATGACTTAGTATTACAATATTATATAATTTCAACATGTGGTGTTGAAGAATATACTTTTGGCTACGTTGTGTCAAAACTTGGTAAATATTTGTTGATAAACATGAGCGTAACAGTAAAGTAAAATAGGTGCAAAATTTCAAATTGCTTTCCTGAAAAATGAGAAAAACTGAGATACGACATTTTGCAAAGGGGCGATATGTTTACATTTATTGCATGAAGCAATTATATCTCATTCTTATGTTTGACGACAGATGTCAAGTTTGATTAAACATAAACTCTGTTACAGGCATTAAGTTGTGTAACAACAGTTTTAATATTTTATACTGAATAATTGTACATTATAAAAATCAGTAAACAGTAAATAGCATTTAATACCTTGCTTCGCTATTTCAGACGCTGAGAAACTGCAATTAAGGTTTTCTTACAATTAATAATTTATTTTCTTTTAAAAAAATAAAAGACGCACAATATTTAAAATAGTGTTGGGCTACTGGATAATTCGGATGAATTTCAATTCAGGATTTGAAGGTAAAGCTATTCAAATTCACTGGAACTGAGAGTAGTTAATACTATCTAATTCATATATTCTTTCAACACCCGAAATTCAATCATGTATTACTTAGCGCCACAATTTGTGAAAGATCTAACATCACTGCCTGGTCATTGCTCTTTAGCATGCAGGCGTTCAATTCACTGTTCAATATTATAAAGTTTTCAACGTAAATTCATAATTGTTCTTAAATTTATTTAATCAAATTCAATCTGCATATAACATTGTTCATTTACGGAAATAATAGCAAGATAAGGCAGCAAGATAAGGCGAAAAGTATAGGTCTGGGTGCACAAATGCTTCCTTTCTGAGTTATAGGCAGCCCAAAACTTGAAAATAAAAAAAACGAACTTTAAAGGTCAATAGCTCCAATACTGCGGGAGCTACCGTAGTCGGCTTAAGACTTCATTTAGGAACTAGTATGTGCCAAATCCAAATATCCATGTTTCAAAATCCTATGGTACTTCCGCCACAATTTTTATAGACGTAGTTGGTGAGTACTTCAAATTATATGCCCGTACTCAAACTGTCTCTATAAAATTGTTGCGTGAGTACCTTAGGATTCTGAAACATGTATCTTTGGATAGCGCACATATTAGTTTCTAAGTAAAGTCTTGACCCGACTACGGTAGGTTCCGTAGTTCTGGAGCTATGGGCTTTTGAACTTCATTTTTTCATATTTTTGGTAGCCTATAACTCCGAAAGGAAACATTTGTGCACCCAGGTTGGTCTATGATTTTCGTCTTATCTTGATGTCAGGAATCACCTCCCAAATGTTGTCGCTGTTGTTTTGAAATACCCTGTATGAGACAATTCATAGAGACAGGGAGTTCAAAAAAAAAAAGAAAAAAAAAAGAGTAACTTGAGGTTCAAGAGACACGAAAGAGAACTTAAGAATATGAAAGATAGAAAGTGCACAAGGAAGGCTCAGCAGCTAGTAGAAAACGTGAGTACTTCAGGACTACGATGGTTCAGTGGTATAGAGTTCTCCCCCTGTCATTAGAGATCCCTAGGTCGATCCGAGATAGCGATGATTTCAGACGATTTATTCGAGGAAAAATTCCATACACATGCAGTTAAAGTAGCACTATTGCTAAAATACTGATAAACCTTGCTGAACACGATCGGAAATTTTCCCTACTGGTAGTGAATTTCCCACCAGTCATCTTTGAAACCTTCACTGATGCATTAATGCAAGGTCAGATTAGATTGTGATGGGCAACATTGTGTCGCTGTTTTGAGGGTTTTCTCGGATTTTTCCCGTTTTCACCCATATTCTCATTTAATTAGTTCTTTACTTATCATTTACCTTAAAAAAATCTTTCGTTTATCCTAAAGAACATCACCATATGACATAAAATAAAATCCTTGTTTACTTAGGACGGTAATGGAAATGCAGAATTCATATAATATAATAAGGTAAAGTATTTGTAATTAATTAGAACCCAGGATAACTAGTTGGAATTACGTCTTCATTTTTCTTGGAACTACCAAGAATAGTTACTTCTATTTCACTAATATTTTTATATATTCCAATGATATCTTTCGTGTTTCACCACTGAGTTCAGTTACAAATTTTAGATGAGCTACGCGTACCCTTGTATAACCTATTTATTTATATGTTATTGTTGAACAATCTGAGCTAAAATGCACTAAGTTACAAAGATGGAAATAGGCCCTTTTTGTTCTGACGTTTGCAGCACTCCTACCAGCAAGAACAAGTAGTAGATCCAACAGTCAGAAACTGTAGACTATTCAACTGACAACTTTGACACTATATTTTGATTGGTCGCTTTCCCTAACATTTGCCATCAAACTCATTGGCTGATTTCCAATGAAACCCCTGCAAGCTTAGAAATTTAATTGCTATCACGAGGTCGAAACTGTTGGATAAATGACGGTAAATTATTGGTCTACCAACACAGACTTCAAACAATGTTAGCCTAACGTATTTACTAACCTTATTTTTGTAATTACCAATTCCGAACCATCCTGACAATTAGTGTAGGTTGGACCTACCAAATGTGCTGCTGGGGTAACAACGTATTTTTCAACTTTCTTTTTGCTTTTACCAATTACCAACAATGCCGATAAGTATCCTACCTTGGACCTACCAACCGTGCTGCTGGGGTAGCAACGTATTTTTTTTTTAATTAGTTTTGCATTTACTAATTCCAATCAACCTACGTTAGGTCTACCAACTGTGCTGCTGGAGTACCACGTATTTTTCAATTTTAGTTTTGCATTTACAAATTACCAACAATGCCGACATCTAGCCTACGTTGGGCATATTAAGTATGTTGTAAGGGACATGCTTTGGTTGTTATGTGCGAAGTCCATAATGTGACATTGAAAAACTTTTGAATGTGTCTTTGTTTATTTCTGTCCTTCTAACTCCTGAAAAAAAAAAAAAAGAAAAAAGAAAAAGGAAAGTGATAGGAAGTGAACCTTAGATTTGATAAGGAAGAAAACAATATATTTTTTGTTAGCCAAAGGAGTGTTTCTTACCTTATCAGTACGAGGTGGTATCAAAACATTTCGAGACCACTTTAATGATAAAAAAAGAAGGAAGCGCAAGAACGCAGTTCAGCTGCCCAGATTAGTGGCCATACTTAGTATGCCAAATAATGTTACTCTTTTTCGGACATTAAGGATTGTGTTGCAGGAGCTTATGTGACAATTTGTGTGGCAGTTATTTTCAAGACACCCTGTAGATCAATGTTTACTGTATCGTAATTGATCTAGAAGGGAAACCGGTTGGTTATGTAAAAGAGAAACTGGTTAGTGGTATGTTCCATTGCATGTAGCTATATCAGCTAGTCAAGATGTTTCAGCGAGTATTATAAAGCAAAATAATTTCCCGCATTATACTCAGATTCCCGGGGGTTGAGAAATAGTTAATATGTGTGTATATATGTGTGTATGAACTAACTAGTTATATAGATCATTATTAGATAATCATAGCACATGTTATTAATCTGAAAATCTCATTGCTCGACTAAACTGGTGTCTCTGGGTCAAAGGTGAGATGCTTATAGAAAAATGTATTATGCCAAATGTGTGACAGAATCTTTGATATGTTCTTCAAACACAAATAGACAATGCTGTAAATAATAGGGTTTATTCTGCATAAATAATGCAAGTAGTCACCAAAAATATCGATACCAATGTATATTGTAAACATTTTGTTGTTTAGGGTAAAGCTAAAAGATGATACACGGGAGTTAGGATTGTCCCATTACCTTTTTATTATAAAAAATTCCTCTTGCAAACAATAGTAATAAACATTACTGATAAGTATTATTTTTCCTAAATAACTTGGTGATTGCTGGTGATTTTGTAGGAGCCGGTGAAGATGTGTCTTAGGGCGGTAGTAACCAAGGCTCTTACGGCCAAGGTGTAGGTAAGTACCTCTCAATGACCAGGCATCTTACCTGTTAGAGAGACGGTAGATGGACGGTCTTTCGGCATCTAAGGCCACTAACGTTTGAGGGATGACGTCCCTCGGCCGGGGAAAGGGAAAGGGAAGGAAATGAGGATGGGGAAAGGAAGGAAGCGGTCTGGGACCTAAGAGTTTAATGAGGAAAACCTCATTCTGCGTGGCTGGCCTGAAAAAGCGTTTTACACGTTTTCGACCGAGTACCCCCACCGGGAATAGAACCCGGGACTGCTCGCACCGGAGGCGAGAGCGTTAGCGACTACGCTACGCGGGTCACTATACGGTCTTAGAGAGTGGTGGAAACTGATGCCTTCTGTGATGTTGAGTTTCCTCTCATCCAGAAATGTTGCTGACTGCTTGAGTCTTCGTCACTTGCCGATCGTTGACAATGATTGATGATTTTTTCGTGGCTGTCATCTGAAGTGTGTTTACATCCAACACGTTGTTGGGAAAACATATAGAGCTTGGCAGCATATACAATTACAAAATAGTTACCACACTTAGCACTGCACTAATCCTAAAATTTGAGGATGCTGCTCTCAAGACCATCGATACTGGAAACTGTCTTAATGAGCAATAGCTACCACACTCACAATGACATTAACTAGAATTAGGCTAGAGATAAAAATATGAATGCAAGTCTCAATTAACACCTGACAACCCTGAATTTAGTGTGGCAGTAACAACGGTTTACTCTAGTGCACTACAAAAGCAACTGTTTTTTAAACATATGTTTTGAGAATACAAGATAATCTACGCTTTCTTGCTGTAGTAGTAGTACAATACATTGATCCCTCCTATTGCAAGTAAATTAGTTTTTAAAAGCCAAATACATAATACATTTGGAAACCCTTTTTTCACTTTAAATTTGATGCTCTGTGTTATTGCTGACACTTCCGCACTGTAACCTTACAAAAAATTGATACTCTTTAATGTAAATTAAACCTAACTCAAATCAGTGATATAGTTAAAAGAGCTGTTTCACATCCAGCTTAATAATACTTATTGTCTCTGTTCATACCCGTTTCTGAACTGAAATCTAGGTTCATAATGACAATAAACTTTGGTAAAGAGAGGAAAGAGAAATTGCGCTTATGTTTTAAGGTTAAACAGACGCCAAACAACAACAATACTGCATTATCTCCTCATGTGTACAAACGAAACCACGTGCTTCTGCACAAGGATTAACAAGCAGCCGTCGGATACCGTCTCCGAATAAATACGAGAAGGGCACGAAGAGTCCTGAAAAGGACCCCTACATCCCCTCCACAGGTTCCGCCCCCAAGCCGGCTATAAAAGAGTAGGTCAAGAGAGAGAAGACGTCAGTTTCAGCTGATCACATGCTACCTTTCTCTCCGAGCTGCTCTGGGTGGGAGAGACTCTAACCTTACCTCTACTCTACGTTTAATATACCTGCTCATATCCTAAGTATGTGATAATAAGGTTTCATGTGATCAATATTTATTAAGGTTTAACTAGCCTCAAAATTTTTAAGTTTAAAAGAATATTTCACCTTTTAATCTAAAAAACAACGTATTCTCAGCACATATTGGGTATGGATAGAAATCCTTAACGTTACCGTTACCATTGGCGATTTAACGGTTTGATTCCATTACAAACTTGACCGAGATAATTGCTCTTATGAGATATGCGGTAGTCACCGTTTAAGTCACCATTACCCGTTAAAAGGTTAACGGATTGACTAATGAACTCGATCCTGAATATCGTTCTAGATAGATATGGAATAGTCACCATTAAAGTCGCCGTTACCATTAAGATGTTAACGGATTGTCTCCATTAACGAACTCAGTCGAGATTATCGTTCTAGCTAGACATGGAATAGTCACCTTTAAAGTCGCCGTTACCATTAAGATGTTAACGGATTGTCTCCATTAACGAACTCAGTCGAGATTATCGTTCTAGGTAGATATGGGATAATCACCGTTAAAGTTCCCGTTACTCACTAAGATGTTAACGGATTGACTACATTACCGAAGTCGGTGGAGATTATCGTTCTAACTAAATATGGAATAGTCACCGTTAAACTCGCCGTTACTCGCTAAGATGTTAACGGATTGACTCCATTAACGAACTCAGAAGGGATTATCGTTCTAGCTAGATATGGGATAGTCACCGTTAAAGTCGAAGTTACATATTAAGATGTTAGCGGATTGACTCCATTACTGAAGTCGGTGGAGATTATCGTTCTAGCTAGATATGGGATAGTCACCGTTAAAGTCGAAGTTACATATTAAGATGTTAGCGGATTGACTCTATTACTAAAGTCGGTGGAGATTATCGTTCTAGCTAGATATGCGATAGTCACCGTTAAAGCCCCTGTTAGAAGTTAATATGTTAACGGATTGACTCAATTAATGAACTTAGTTGAGATTATCGTTCTAGCTAGATATGGGGTAGTCACCGTTAAAGTCACTGATACCCGTTAAGATCTCCACGGATTGACTCCATTACAAAATTGACAGAAATAATGGCTTTAGCTGTTTATTGCAAAAAAGAAGAAAAAGAAAAGAAAGAAAGGAAGAAATAAATAAAAAATTCGTTTTCGTTGAAGAGTTATCGTGATGAATAATGGACAGACTAACATTACAATCTTATAAGGTAATTTCAATAAATATATTAATTAATTTTCAGTTCTTTTTTAACAATTCTTTCACTAGTAAATCACAAATTATTTCTCAATAACTATATTGAGAAGAAACATAACTATGTGTTTAGACTAATTGAAATATATGCAATACATAACACCTAAAATACTGCTTCGTTGTTTACCCACTATTTACTTTAATTAGGTGTGACAGGCCGTGAAGTTTAATATTGTAAATATGAAGATATAGGGTTTGCGATGACATAAATTTTCACATTATATCTATCAATCTAAACTAAAACTGTACTCGAATACAACGTTGCATATATTTATTTGTAAAGTTGTATCATCAGTTTAGACCACATCAGCCTATACATATGACAGCCCGTAGGGTGAGGTAAGAAGATCCATTCCCTCTCCTGCATTTTCGGGGGCCTCAGTTCAAATACATATTAAAGCATATTAGATATGTTTATCCATACTTTGTTGTATTTTGTATACATAATTATATCATATTTGCGTAAATAATTGCTGTTTTACTTATTGTCAGCACTGGTGTCAGTAGTACATAAACTTTGGGGGCTCAGACTACCAGGGGGACTGGGGTGTAAGGAATATCCCCAGGAAAGCAGGAGGTTCGGGATTCCTCCTTGGAAAATTTTTCAAAGTGGTCTTCGAACATTGCATTTTAAAGCATTTTTGACTTAAAAAGTAAGTAAAAGCTTAAAATGTTTTGTGTTTAATTTTTGCCTTTGATGCTTTTTTTTAATGTGATGCTAAAGAAAAGATACGCATACTTTACAGTTTGTTTATTTAAACAATAAAACTCAACATTGTTTTACAATTTTGGTTAAATTTAAATGGTACCCAGTGTATGTCAAAAACAAAATAATGATAAAAGGTGCCGGTAGTGTGAATACTCAGAAACAATAAAGTTCTGAAAACAGGCTTTAGGTCTACAAGTGTACAACTAATATAAATGACAAGCAATATATACAAGGTGACCAGACGTCCCGTTTTAGCCGGGACAGTCCCTTATTTTCAACCGTTGTCCGTTTTTTTTCTGATTCTCAAACGGGACGCTTAAATGTCCCGTTTTTAAGCAAACATGACCCAGGTGTCCCGTAATTATTATTCAAAATATAAATGGTCAATGCTAATTCTACACTTTTCCATACCAACACTCATTGGGAAGGTTCAGCCGTGCCTAGAACTTCTGAATATTCAAATGAGAATTGAGTGTTGTGTGGTTCAAGTGGGAATTGAGTGGGAATTCTGAGTGTTGAAGTAGTTAAAAGTATTTTTGGGTAGTACTAAAGTTAGAAACGCTGTGTTATCATTCTTACTCGTGTATTTTGTAAATTGAAAACACTACTGAGTCCCAACAGGCTATGTGGAAGTCACTCCCCTCTCCTCCGCTGCCGATTCGTATGCGTCACGTTTTTTACAGTAAAAGTTCTGGTCACCTTGAATATATAGGCCTAGTTACAATGTATAGCTGAAAAATTAGTTGAAAGTTGTTTCTTTTAAAGCTAAACTAAACTCACTTTCTTGCTCGCTATCTAAAATCGCTTTGCTGCTCGCTTCCTAGTATACTCCACCTTCACCTTCTTAGGGCCAAAAACTGACTGCGTTTTTCACAATACTGTTTTAGTAGGAAGCTGCCATATGGTTGAACCCTTTTTAGATCATAGTTGACCTGAGGTACTTGAGGATCGGCGGGGCTGCGAAAAGCATTTTACAAATATTGGGAAGACACATCCCCGGTATCTGTGGTGCGATTGATACCCACGGTATTATGATCATGCGTGAGTGAAGGTTTGTGCGTATCCGTATCTGTGTATATCGATCTTTTGTCTCCCTCTCCCGCCCTGAAAAATCTTGCGGTCATCCCTGCCTACACCATTACATTTTCCGTGGTATTACATAATATATTAGTATAATATGAAGACATGTTACTATCACGGCAGACATTAACACATCGGATTACTAGTCACCATTGACACGGGAGACCGGGTTCGATTTTGGGTGGAAGCTCTACTGGTACAGATCCTAAATTAAACTATATGTTCACGTCTCATATAGTCTGGCTGCTGAAAGAAACACTAAACTTTAATCTAATCTACCTGGACCAATAACACAATTTCTATTTTCAAATTGTTTATAAGAACATATAGAGACAAATCCTAGAATTAAGACAGCGGTTTAGACCAATACATACAGTAGTTCTACACTCGATACTATAAGCACACACACACAAACATCTTTATTAGAAACATTGGAACAATGCGGTCCAGTTATGGTGTAAATGGATTCCCAAAACTCTAACTTTCCGTCAGGTACGTCTACCTGACAATTTTTTAAGTTCTCATAAGTAAATTCGAGTGCATACCCAAATACGTGAACAACCTCGCAACAAAATTCTTTGATATATCCCCATACCAAAGAAGAATTTCTGATTTCCTTTTGAACACTTGCTTTGCTGTGTAATTTCATACTGTGGACAGGTCTCTGACACCCAAAGTGTGAAATATAAAACGTCTTATTGTTTTCAAAGCCAAACAACTTTCCTACCAGTACAGACTCATATGAATCAACACAGTTCATAAACACATAACGCAAAATCTTTGTGAAATATTCTAGTCAAATGACTATGCTTTCGTCTCAACAATTGTACTCTTTATTCAACCAAAGATTCAGTTGGATAAAGGGGGTCACGGCGGCTCAGTAGTACCTCTGGCGTGGGGTCCCTGGTTCGATACCCAGCGAAATAAGTTTGTAGTGCACAACACTGTGTCCGTGGGTTTTCTCGGGATACTTCCGTTTTCTACCACTTTCTCATTCCACCAATTCTTCCGTCATAATTTCTTTGCCTTAATCATCATCTCTCTTATGGGGCGTTTACACTTAGTCGATTTGCATTCGATTGAGTTGAATTGACGTCACTTTCAACTTAATCGACCGTGTAAACGGGACTTCAACTTAATCGCTTGTTGTTCGAAGGCGACTAATCGACTGGCAACTGAAGTAAAAGACGTTCTATTTTCTGTGGTTGAAATAATTGAACACATCCATCAATCTGATTCGACCTAGTTGCTTCGATTTAGTGGCAAATGCAGCGAGTCGATTTAGTCGTGCGACTAAATCGACTAAGTGTAAACGCCCCATTAACTTAAGGACATTATTGCGGAACATTTAAATGAAAGATTTTGATATGAACAATAATATCACTTAAGTGGCGTATTTAGGGGGGCTTCCGGGCTTAAGCCCCCCCAAATCTTACTTACTATAGTAAAATAATATGAAATATCTTGCTGAATTTTCACATTTTCAGGCAAAGCCCTTCCCCCCGAAAGTTAGCAAAGCCCATCCCGAAACAAAATTGTAAATACGCCACTGCACGTCACGAAATATTCTCAGTCATTAAATTTAATGAAGTTCAGACTGTAGTCGTAACTGCAATATTTATTAATGACATATGAACAAATTTACAACAGGCAACATTTATAATCTTCGTAGCATGCTCACGTACAACAATAAATTACCCGTTGTGAATTTTCTCATTACAAATTATTTATATATGTTAGTGTTGTTATATATATTTATCAGGTTGTTAAAAGATGCCAACTCAAAGTGTAAACTTCACTTGAGATCCTTTATAGTACAGTAAAATTAGGCAGAAAAACACCTAAACCCGGGCATCCAAAAAAACAAAGGTTTGGCTGTTCCAAATTCTTTATTACCCTTTACTCTAAGTGTGGTAAAAAGTCTCCCCAGAAATAGTGTCGGGTTTGGGAGAGGGAAGGGGTAGAAGGAAAGAGATTAGAAAATTATTTTTTCTCTTTGTTAAAGATACAGTTATATTTTTGCTCTGCAGATGTCTCTAAATTACAAAATCTCGACATTTCCTCTGCGTGTTGTTATTTTTAAATCAACATGCATAATTATTATTTTAAGATTAATGTTTAAAAAATGTAAACGGCATTCTCTTCTGTATCTACTTTACCTTTTACGTTTAAAGCCTGTTTCTGATAATTTACTATGTCTTCCAAACAAAGGCACACTGATCAACTATAAGAAGTGGTAGTTGTTTCATAACAGTTTTGATTTCCTTTGTGGACGTGAAAACGATATTATTATCATTGTAAGTATGAGTTGTGTATTGCAACCTTGTGTAGATAAAGGTGGTGAACTTATTCGGTTAACTCAAAAAGGGAGAGATAGAATAATAGAGTGTAGTGAAATTAAGCAAGATGGTGTGAAGGAGAAACTCGTAAAGGAAGTAGTGTTGGAAGTGCATAAGGAGTGTCGTAGGCGCTACGCTTTAAAACCAAAGCCACCCCCAACAGTTCCAAATCCTGAGCTTAGACAAACTCCCCGTGCTCCATTTGACTTCAAAACACAGTGTTTCTTGTGTGGTCGCCAATGTGTGGACGTATCGAAATGCAGATATCCATACCAAGAAGAATGGAGTGAGGTACAGACAGTTGAGTTGATAAAAGGTATCCCTGAACACGCAATAAGAAGAAATTGTGCTTGGGGACGAGAAGTACTTCTCAGACTTAGCAATGTCATTGACCTAGTCCAATGTGATGGTAGATACCATAGGTATTGTTTGTCAAGATTCAAGGTGGAAGGCTCAAGTAAACCTGGAAAGCCAGCAACTAGAGGCGGATCAATAGCAGACTCTGAAAGAGCTGCACAGCATTTGATAAATTATGTCAATATTTAAATTGAGAATGATGAATGCCAGTACACGTTGAAGGAATTACAAAAAATGTATAACGATCTGAACCCTAACGTGGAATCATACGATGACAGCCACCTGAAAAGAAAATTGATCGGGTGTTTTGGTTCCAACATACATGTAGCAGATCTTCCCGGAAGAAGGGTCGTAATTTGCTTCAGTGGAACAGCATTCAGAATCCTGTCAGACGTCTGGTACCAAAATCGGCAAGTTGTTGAAAAAGATGATGAATTAAGAGTGATCAAAACTGCAGCAGCAATAATTCGACGAACACTGTAATATCAAGCTTATGTTTGTTCTCAGATTCCAACTCTTGAGCAAATTCAAACGGGAAGTCCAGATCTTATTCCAGAATTACTGAAGACACTACTTTATGAAATCATTAAGCCTACCAGGATAACAGAAGAAAATAAAAAAGTACTGAACAGAAAACAATCGCTATTGCTCATTCCATAATTGCAGTGTCTCGGCCAAAATCATTTGTGTCCCCTGTTCAATTTGGTACAGCAGTGTTCCTTCACAGAAGGTTTGGGTCCAGGATCTTAATTGACTTACTGGCAAATATGGGGTTCTGTTCTTCTTATAACGAAATATTAAAATTCGAAAGTCCAGTTACCAATGAGGACAAATTAAACATAAATCAGGGCTATGTTCAGTATGTCTTTGATAATGCTGATTACAATGTACATACTGTGGATGGTCATGCCACTTTTCATTCCATGTGTGGTGTACTGTGTGTGACACCTGAATCTGCACTCAGTGTTGACACCTGTGTACCTTGGAGGAATGTCAAAACAAAAGAAATTGAACACAGTGGGTTAACAGGATTACAGATATACAAACGTCCAGATACATCTGGGTATACACGTATAACTGCTTTAAATTGGAAAGTAATGCAAATTAAACCTTTATCAGCTATTACCACCCACACTTTGAATATGTTTTTGTTGTCTGGTATTTGGCTTAATGGTTCGTGTACCGATAGTAGGCCTGGTTGGAGTGGTTGTATGGAAAGGCTGCATGCTGGACAACCGTATGAAACATCCGCAGTTTTGGCTCTTCCATTTGTGAATTTAGCACCCTCAAACCCTTCCACTATTTACACCATTCTCCTTTATGCTGCTCAAGAAGGTGCTAAGCAGGGTCAGGCTTGCACGATGGTTACGTTCGATCAATCATTATATGCCAAGGCTCGGGAAATTGTAGCTGCAGCCCCTCTCAGTAGCCCTCTAAACTCACTATTCATTCGCCTTGGAGGGTTTCACTTTCTCCTTTCTTTTATAGGATCAGTAGGTCACATAATGACTGGAAGTGGTTTGGAAGAGGTGTGGAGTCAAGTATACGCAAAAAACAGCATTCCGCAAATGATGCAGGGGAAAGCATATTCCAGATCTATTCGTGCTTTGTTCCTAACCCAAGAAGCTCTTATAACAGTTTTCCTTGAGACACCGATCCTGATGTTAACAAGGAAGATTTAAAGGCACTCTATTCGCAATTAACTTCTTGGACAATAGGTGCTGATGAGATAGTGGGGTCTACTGCAGTCAAGAATTTAGCAAATACTTTAGATGAGCAGCTGCAGAATTTCAAGGAACATGGTAGAACACAAAAATTGTGGATTCAATTCATAGAAATGGTAATCTTATCAAGATGTTCATAAAAGCAGAGAGAACTGGAGACTTTTACCTCCATCTTCACTGTGTGCAGCAAATACTGCCTTTTCTCCATGCCACAGGGCACTTGAATTATGCGAAATCGGCGCATGTGTACTTGCAAGATTGCCTACATCTACTGATTATATTACCCAAAGAAGAGTTCGACAAATTTATCACCAGAGGGTTCTTCACCATTCGCCGAAGTAACAAATTTTGGTGCGGTATTTGGACCGATATGACCATCGAACAAGTGTTAATGCGGGCGATGAAAAGCAGCGGTGGGTTGACTGGTGGCAGAGGGATCACTGCATCAACTATCGCTACATGGGTGAAGTCGATGCCTGCAAGCTCCAGAATCGTAGAGGCAGTTGAGTGATTTGCATCTATTAATTATGCTTCCTCAGAGCAACACGTAGAGTTACGTGATGCAAACCAGAAGCTAAATGCCAAGCACCTAAAAGTTTTAATAACTTGGTTTCGACTGCACAACCCTTTTACAAAACCTCCTCAGCTGTCTTCTCTCTCTACAGGTGTATTGGCTCTCTACTACAAATTGTGACGAGGCCAGTGATATTGGTCTTTCTGCAATAAAAGAGATCGAAGGGCTGAAATTCAGTGAAATCCATTTAAAAAGAAAGTATACCGTCAAATCGTTAGCAGCCGTGACAAAATCTGTCACCATCCGAAATGACACCACTTACGTCAACCCAAACCAGTTGTTCCATCGCATGGTTTGTAGTGTGAGAACAGAAGAACATTTAAGAGAAATATTTAAATATGAACTATGTACATACCCTCCCTCACTGTTCGATGGCACTGGTTTGATGAGGAAAGGAACCAAGTCTTTAATCCTAAAAGTGTTACCAAGTGCAGGAACCAATCCACCTCCTGATGATGAGATGGCACTGAGGGTATCATATGTGGTCGATGGAGGGCATCTTCTACATCGTGTTGTTTGGCAACGCCCTGCAACGTTTCAAGTAATATGCCGACAATATAGTGACTATGTTCTCTCCCATTACGGAAGAGCTACTGTCGTGGTCGATGGTTATAGGGAAGAACTCAACACAAAAGATGAGGAACATCTGCGAAGGTCTCGCTCAGCTAGCAACATAGATGTGAAAGTAGAAGACCACATTCACGTCACCTTTGGGCAGAATGATTTCCTTGCCAACCAGAACAACAAGGAACAGTTAATATCCCTTCTGACATTACACTTGAAGGAAAGAGGGTGTCATGTGCTTCAAGCATATGGGGATGCAGACACTTTGATTGTTTCGACAGCAATCGCAGAGGCTCAAAATGGGATGGAGGTGCGATAATAGGTGATGATACTGATCTGTTGGTTTTGTTAATTACTCTTGCTCCCCCATACTGCAGCTTACGTTTAAAGATGATTGTGCCTGGTAAAGGAAATCAGTCAAATAAAATTTACAATATTCAAGAAATGCAGCATTAAATAGGGGACATGAAGGAAGTTCTGTTGTGTGTTTATGCCTTTACAGGCTGTGACTCTGTGTCCTCAATTGCTTATTTTTAATTATCCTAATGCACAGGCAGGCGATATTGCTGAAGCTGGCCATGATTTTTTTCTTCTATCTTTATATGATTCCCACAAGACACGAAATTTGGATGCTTTACGTCACCAGATATATTTAATAACAGTTGCAAGACAGCCAGTGCAAGGTGAGTTTAAGTTAGCTACTCTACCTCCAACGAAAGCTGCAGCAAGGGAACATTCACTGAGAGTCTACCACCAAGTGCAACAGTGGAATAGATTCAAGAAAAACCCACTAAAATGGGGCTGGAAGAAGGTCAGTGGATATCTGCGTCCAACACCAACAACTCTTGCTGCTGCTCCAGAATGGTTGCTACGCCTCATCTCTTGTTCATGCACAGAAGAGTGTTTAAGCGACTGTGATTGCCGAAGAAGTGCCCTTCAGTGCACAACCATATGTACTAACTGCGCTGGATATGGATGCAGTAATACAGATTTTGCCACTGATTCTGATGCGGAAGATGTGTTGACAGATGACGAGGATATGCAAGAATTTTCTGAAACAAATTCAGATAGTGATGAGAATGATGAAGAGAAATGAAAACTCTCTGTGCTTAATGCGTTAAGGTAATAATTTTCGTTTTAGGTTTGTCTAATTATATGTTTTTTTGCTTTCCATACAGTAAACTCTAATTATCCTTGTAATTAGGTGGCGCGGCAAACTTATACCGGACAGTGTGCAAAATGGACAAAGAAGAATATCTACACGAAATTTCTTTTGGACAATTTAATCGATCATTTGAAAACAGACACATGTTATGTGGAGCTATAATGCATACCTCTTCTTAATGTCAAATTGAATTGAAATTTACCGGTGAATCTCTACAAATAACATTATTACTACCTAAACAGACAAGTTTGTTGATTTGCTTTCTCATAAAAAAGTCCACTGACTTTGTTTTTAAGTGTTAAAATACCTTTTCCTTTTTGTGATTTTATTTTCCTACGTAGATTTTTTTCAGTAAAGAAGATCGCGGATAATCGAGAGTTTACTGTATTTGTTTTATAGGTGTTAAGCATAGAGATTAGATGTCAAGGATTGTATATTAAAGTATTACTTATATTATGAATATGCTTTTGATCAACAATATTATCATTTTTCTAAACTAATTTCAACAACTCATACCAACCCCCCGCTCTCCTCTCCCCTCCAGAACCCGACAGTCTTTTGGTGGAGATTTTTTACCACATTTAAAGTAAAGTGTAATGAACAATGTGGAACACTCAAACCTTTGTTTTTTTGGATGCCCGGGTTCAGAGCTAATTTTACTGTACTATTAAAGAAGAAATTGCTTACACCAGTTATCGTAGTATTGTTAATGAAATGTTAATTTATCAAATATGGGCAATATCGTCTGATTCGTTCTTGAGGAAATCGTCCAAAGAAAAAACTCGCCTTAAAGCGTGACTACCTGTAGTGGAATTTACAATAAGAAAACATTTATTCTATTTATGAAAATATTCGAAAGAAGTTTATAACGATATTCCATTTCAACCTTGATTTGTATTTGTGGGCAGAATATATTTTTAAATTAGGCACAAGCTATTCAAGAAAAGGAAGAAGAAGTATATTTTAAAAAAGGATATGTAGATGTAATTTCTTTGCAGTTGATATACGTTGCTGTTTTGTTATAATAGAAGTTCGTTGTCATAGCAACGAAGAATAAATAAGATATAATTACGGATCTATCTTATGTATACTACATGTCCAATTTAAGAAGTGAATTTATTTTATTTGTGTTGTGTCATAATAAAAGGTAATATTTAAAATGCAATGTGTAAAATGTTTTATGTTGGTTTTCGTAGCCTTGCTTGTATAAAACTAAAAACTGAGGACCTTTATGTAACGAAGTTATATGCGGTGAACCACCAATATGCGGTTAATAAAGTTATGCGGTGATATATATTGGTGGTTCATCGCATAACTTTATTATAACATAAGTGTCGTTATAAGTTAAGGTTTGTTGTGCGGATCAAAAAAATCCGAAATTTTGATTTTCACTTTGCAATAGTGAACCTTCTTTGTGAAGAGAGGATAACACAAAAAGTTGTCAGTTCCTGACCAAGTTGGTTATACGGTGTTATGCATCAATTGGCCAAGCGTCGCTTTTCGATTTTAGAGATTTTTACATCAGTGAATAGGAGACAATGTAAATAATGTAAAAATGTTAGAAGCCCTACTATTTGCTTAAACATTCAGGAAAAGCCATTCAGCTAAGTGCCAAGAACTGGATCGTAATGGTAACATGTTTTTGTTTCCTTCAGTATCTTAGAACCATGTTTTGGCGCTTGGTCAATTGATGCGTAACACCGTCGGTCCCACGAGGTGTATTTCGGCGATTACGGAGAGCATCGACAATACCAGTACACGTGATTCGAGCTGTAAATGATAGAGTCGGATTTGCGGGATGGTTAATGGCTGATGTGAATGATGGTCTTATAGGATTGCCAATATTCGTAATGTGTCAATGTGTGGGACGAGTAAATAGGGGAGTAGAATGAGGGGTGAAGACTTCCTCGAAGTGATTAACGAGTGCTGTTGCTTTTTCTGCATCGGTGGCAGGTACAATATCATCAACATGAATTGGGTAGTGTGATCCGTCCTTCCAATAGGTAAGGCGTTTGAATAAGTTCCAAAAATTTCCTGGAGTTTGTTTCATTGCATAATTGATTGCAAGAAGTTCTCCAATGCAGTCGTTTTCGAGCGTTGATAAAATGTTGGAATTGACGATGAAGCAGTAGAAAGTGGCGATTATTAATCTTCCTGTATTTGTCTACATAGCCATGAGAACGGTGAATATGTGTAATGGCGTGAGAAAGTATACTAAGCCGATTAAGATGCGAGCTATTTTTCTGAACTGATTGTTCGGTAGCGTTGACGATGATAGTACTTAAAGACATAGAGATAGCATATATGTCATCTAAGAAGCTGATATTAGTGTTTATAGCTGGAACTTGCTAGGAAGTGTGGGCTCAATATTTATCCCGTGTGCTTTGGCGAAGTTATATTTTGCAGCAAAACCTTGTGGTTCCATTATGCGAGTGCCAGATTTAATCATGGTAAAAAAGATGGGTAAATAATCGCTTCTTACTGAGCTCAGTATCTCCAATTTAGGTAACAGATTGTTACTGACTATGACATCAGGTGTGGTGTTAGTCTCAGGCTGAGTATGATATGGTAAAGGTATACAAGAGCTGCGAGTGGTTTGCAGAAAATCCTGGAAACTCTGTTGCGTCGCTGTTGTAGACTGGCATTCAACGTCTGCTAAGACAATGTAAGTTTTGAAGTTAAGAACCAGGTAGATGAGAAAACGATAAAAGGATGGATGAGTGGAAGTGCTAGTAAATACACTGTTGTGATGACGTGTTCAGAATATTGATCAGTATGTGGAGGTATGATATGACGACGAGGTTATGAATCCTTGATAGCAAGAGCGGCTCCACCACGAACAAGTTCGTGAAGTAGATCGAAACGAATCAGATAATACCGTGGGAATAAAAGCGCTCTGAGACTTTTAAGAGAGTTTCATTTAGTGAAATGAAATAGACATTGTGAAAGGATGCCATGGTTTCGAGCAAAACTTTATTAGTTTTAAATAATCTTATTTTAGCAAATAAGTAGTAAATTGAAAGCTCTGTTATTCCTGTTCCTGTCTACTCAATCCGTAATTGTTAGATTCTGAATGAAAATGGAAATGTGAATAAAGGAATAGTTAACTGTCATATGAAAGTGGAAAATTTCGTATGCTGCTTTTGTGGTGAGTGTAAGAATAGCTTTCCTTTGAAATGGAAATATATTTTGGAGTACTAATGTGATAAATTGTAAGATAGTTTTCTATAGTTGGAGGAGATAGAAGCGACGTTTGAGTTTCTGTTGAGATATTGGATAAAGTGGAAGATGTGCGGAGGTGTAATGGAACATTTTCTTGTTCCTCAGGCTGAGGTTTAAGATAGTTCTTACATTGGTAAGAGAAAATAGGAGAATTGCCATTGCAAAGTGTTGCAGAGAGAAAGCTCATTAAGAGATGTGCAGTTTTTAAATTTGTGCCATCCTTTGCAATGCGAACAGATGGGCGGAAAAGTAACTTATTGGTTGGATGTGAGTTATAAGTAAGGCAATTCTCGAAAGAGAGAGGCAGTGGTGTTCGAGATGGTTCAACTCTGTGATGACAGTGATATATTAAAACTTCATTCTGAAATAGGTTGTTGATGAGAGTCTCGTCGTCTGTAAGTAAACGAACCATATATGTTTGTCCTGTAGCATTTATTAATGCGAACAGCACTAGAAGGGTGGATGCCTTCGACCTTAAGGCCTAAGCCTTATATCGTTCGTCCGGAACTTCTTGCTCTGTCATCGCGAGATCGACACCACGGATTACTACTGAAAGCAATGTCGTGCATTTAGGTGGAGGAGGTGTTTTTTATGACTCGAAGATTGCAGTAATTGAACCTTTGCATTGGTGCCTAAACATCGCTGGACCGTTCTTAAAGATTAGATGCTGATAGAGATTTTAAGTGGTTTTAAGTGGCTGATAGAGATTAGTAATTTTAAGAATGATACCGTTTTGAGTTTTGATAAGTTTGTGCAGTCCAGTCATTTAGGATATCGTACCAATTTCATAGAGAATGATTTTACATTATGAAAGTCTGGTTCCAACTGAGTGAAGCGTATATAGATGTTTCCGGAAGCGACTCCTTGCATAGACGAGATAGAAGACTCATCGGTTGTTAGTTGAATATCTGCAGTGCTACGGTTTTTGGTCGACTTTGAAGAACCTTCGTATACTACGGATGACCAGGGGCTGCGAACGGTCCCGATCTCGAGGAGGAGAGTCGTCTGAAATTTATAAAGAACCGGAAGTTTTGCGATTCTTGGCATGGGTTGTTTCCCGGCGAAATTCAAATACTGACCCATTTTAATTTGTGATAGTCCTTAGTCTTTTTCTTGTTTGCAAATTACAAATCCAGTTTACGAGGCATGGGTCATCGTCAGTGATTTCACAAAGGTAAGCTTTTCCTCTATAGAACAAAACAGGCAAAAAACTCCAGAAGGCATAACAATATTTTTGTTAAACGTCAAACAATGTACTTGTACCGTTCTCGGAAGTACGTATGCTTTCGTAACCAAACGTACAATAACTGCTCTAAGAAAGGTAAGGTTTTTTCAATAATGTAACGGCCTTTTCGTAAGTTTGAACACCAATGTTCCAATACTTCATTGATTTTTGAAAGTACAGTTTCATTACCATGAATACGTGGGCGGCCACAAAAGGTAACGCCTTCTCTTCGGCCAGTGTCATATATTTAAGTGTTGTAAAAAAGTGTTAGGAGTGGTATCATGAATTATTTATTTATTGCTATTAATACATAAAAATGCGATGAGATGGTAGCAATGAGTTGCTGTTCACTTAAGGACACATGATGCTATCTGTGACGAGGGTATTAATCTTCTGCTCTGGGGCTATTTAGAATGGATTGAGAATGGGAGCTCTATTAGTGAGAACAAACGAATGCAAGAATGAAATTATATGCAATAGATATGCTGATGATGACAGTAAATGCGATGGTGTGCATTGTAGAGCGGATCATGTTCATGGAATGCTAGAAATTATTCGACTAGTGCAGTTGGAATGTGATCTAATAGTTCATGAAGGATCAGGCAAGCGGCGCGGCGTTCATACGGTGTCGAAAGTAGCGCCAGCGGAGACAGTAAAAGAGTAGGGATAGTTGTATAGCAATAGACTTCTTGTGGTGGAGATCGTGCAGGTAAAGAGAAGGCGAAGGGCAAGACATGACGTTCGAGAACCTGTGATCTGTCATAGAACTTTGTCGGAGCGGATAACCAGGCGATATGTCCATGCGTAAGAACAGGACGAACAAAGACCTTATACGTATAAAGTTTGAGGTTCGTAATTAGGCCTCAGTTGGTTCCTCGTACACCGCGCAACAAATTAATTCTTCGGCGTATATGACCTTCTAAATTGGAGAGATGACCTTTCCGATTAGAGTGTTTGTCGAGGATGACGCCAATATATTTAACACTATTTTGCAAACATAACTGTGAATCTAGGAGTGAGAGATGCTACCGCTCAGGATTCGTGTCGGACAATATTTGTTGTGTTTGAGGCTAATCTAGGTCATTTGTGTTTTTGATAGATATAGTTTCAGTTTCCATTTGGGGCACCAACTAATAAATTTATCAATTGCTGACTGTAAATTTACGTTACTACAATATACCGATGCATATAGAGCGAAGTATGCGGTATCGTCTGCAAACTGTAAAAAACATATATATTTTTTTTTGGAGGTTGAGGTATATCAGCTATGTATAAAATATAGAGTATTGGAGACAGAATCTTGCTCTTGCTTTCAGAATAAAGTGGTGGGATTGTGCTTGATTAATTTGTGTAAACGCTGAGCTGTGGTGAAGAAAACTAGCTATAAGCCGTACGTAAGTTAGAGGTAAAATTCGAAATAATTTGAAGAGAAGACCCTGAACTTAAACAGTATTGAATGCACACTCAATATGAAATGAAATTATAATAGCATGCAGACGTTTAGTGTAATGGTTAACTTGATAGCTTAATAATTTTAAAAATTGATCATCTGTGCTAAATGAGGTCGAAAGCCAGCTTGCGTATATGATAGAGTAGGATGAGTGAGTAAGTACAAGTGAAGGCGCTTTACCAGAATGCGTTCTAGGCTTTTGTTGAAAATATTAATAAGACAAATCGGTCGGCAAGATTCAAGAAGCGTAGGATTCTTGTTAGGTTTATGAAATATTACTGTTTTAGTGAGCTTCCAAAACGTTGTAAAGAAGCCTGTAGTTAAAATAGTCGGGTAGAGCATTGCGACAATAACATGAAAAGCTGTTGGTGTCTGGCGAAATTAATTGGAAATGATAGTGTCAGCACCAGGAGCTGTACGACGGCGATTTCTAGAGTTCACAATATAGTCACTGGTAATAGAAGTTGTGAATGATTCAGTCGGATCTAGGTGTTTTTATATGGTAGGTGTAAATAATGTTTGGGTAGGATCGTCGAGACTGTTAATGTGGCGATGAGATGGATGACTAAAAGGTGGTGTAGAATGAGTGCTGAAAATGCCCTCAAAATGAGTGAGAAAACTTGTCGCTTTCCTTCCATCAGTAGTAGGATCTCTACCATGAACCAGAATGAGATACTGTGAGCATTGCTTCTGATAAGTAAGCCAAGTTCCAGAATTTCGTAGTGTTCGTTTCATGGCGTAATAAATTATAAGAAGCTCTCTAATCTAGCCGTTTGTGAGCGATAATGTAATGCTTGACGATGTGTTGGAATTTTCGATAAAGTAGTAGGAAGTGCTGATTACGTATTTTTCGGTATTCTTTTGAATAATCGTGAGAATTGCAAATAAGTGTGACGGCGTGAGAAGGTAAGCTAGGCCAGCTAGAGTGCAAGCTACCTTTATGGAACTACATAATCAGTAACGTGATTAATGATAGAAGTGGAGATAGAGTCAATTGTCACCTAAGAATGTGATAGAAATGTCAGTAGATTGTAGTTGTTCTGACATGTAGACTATATTTCTCCTAATCTGCTTTAACAATCTCGGAATGGAAACTTGTGGATCCGTTTGCTGTGTGCCAGATGGAATTATTGTGAAAAGAATAGGTAAGTTATCGCTGTCTACTGAACTGAGTACGTCCAGAGTACATTTAGTTAAAAGATTGTTGCTAACAATAACTCTATCAGAAGTGGACTTACTTTCAGGACGAGTGTGATGTGGTATAGATGAGCAAGTGCAGTGGGTGGTTTGTAAAACGTCCTCAAACCTTTCTTGTTGAACTGCTGTGTGTAAATGATAATTGATGTCAGCCAGGATGATATAAATGAGAAAATTTAGATCCAAGTACATAAGGAAACGATATGGTGAAGCTTGAGTGGAGGGAATATAAATGGAGGCGAGAGTCAGAGTAAATGCTGGAAAATATACCGTTGAAATGACATGTTCAGAATATTGATCTGGATATAGTGGTATGATATGACTAGCTAATGAGGGTTTGTCTGCAAGTGCGACTCCTCCACGAGCAATATCATGAGGCAGATCGGAATGAAGAAGATGGTAACAAAGAAAATAGAAGCGGTCTGACGTTTTCAAGAAGGTTTCATTCAATGCAAAACAGTAGACATTATGTAATGAGGCCATGCTTTCGAGTAAGATTCTATTTGTATTGAGAGAACGGATTTTAGCAAAAAAAAGTTTGATTACTGTCTTATTTTTATTCTTACCCATGTTGTTCAGCAAAATTTGACTCGGAGTGAAAATGAAAATATGATTATAGTCCTGAATAAGTAGCTGTTATATTGAAGATGTCGTAAGCAGCTTCTGTAGCATAATAGAGTCAGTTGAAATGGAAAGATAACTTGGAAAACTAAACTAGTGAATTGTAAAACATGTTACACATTTGGAGATGAAAGTAATGAGGTTTGAGTGCCTGTAGAAACGTTCGTTGGTGTGGGAGAAACATGAAGGTACGGTGGAACGACATTTTCTAATTTGTCAGGCAAAGAGTTGGGTTTACCTTTACATTGATAGGCAAAAGTAGGATGATTTTCATTGCAGATGTTACAGATAGAAGGTTGATTTAAGTGTGTGCAATTATTTTGTGAGGTCCTTTGTAATGAGGACAAACTGATGGAAGAGTGCACTTGTTGGTCGGATTCGAGTTGTAGGTAAGACAATTTTCGCAACGCGGAGAGAGAGGCAGTGATGTGCAAGGTTGTTCTACTCTATGATAATAACGATTATATTCCGTTCTGAAGTAAATTATCCATCAGTCTCATCGTCGATACGCAATCGAACGATATAATATAAAATTAGAAACCAAATTGTTTTCTTTGGACAGGATCAATTTCCACCGTTGATAGTTTAACTCGAAGTTGCACAAGCACTAAATGAAATAGTAGTTTCATTTATAAGGTGCACCGAGGTGTGAAAAGATACTAAGAAAAAGTCAAGTTAATATTTAAGCATCTCTTCCAAAGATTCTATTATACCATGACAAAAATTAATGGTTAACAAAATTTCTGCTGAAGTAATTAATATGTGCTCAAAATTAATTGAATTGTTAATAAATGAACATGATTTGTATTCTTGGACATCTCCTTTTCTTAGGAAGAAATATTTATGTTCACTGCGATAGATAAATTAGTATATGATAAATTGTAATGTATTTTTCACTGAAAATGGAAAAGAAAATTCATTATGTTCTTAAACTACGATTAATTTTCTTTAATATTTACTTAATAAGAATTTACATTAAATATTCGAAATCAGTCCCTTTATAGGTTTTGTTTTATCCCAAAATTCCAATGCTCTTTGTTTTCAGTTTCACATCTCATGATTATGTACCGAGTATATGGGAGATGGTGACGAGATGGATGATAATGATGGAGTAAGTGGAAGAAATTGGGAAAAACTCCGAAAAGACCAATGCGCACAGCAATGGCTGATTTAGAAATTAAAAGCTGGGAAGGGAGGGGCAGCCAGAATACAGACTTTGACAATATATCAAGAGTTTACTATAAGGGTTTACTACAATATATCAAGAGTTTTGTTTTATCCAAAAATTCCAATGGTCTTTGTTTTCAGTTTCACATCTCATGATTATGTACCGAGTATTTGGGAGATGGTGACGAGATGGATGATAATGATGGAGTAAGTGGAAGAAATTGGGAAAAACTCCGAAAAGACCAATGCGCACAGCAATGGCTGATTTAGAAATTAAAAGCTGGGAAGGGAGGGGCAGCCAGAATACAGACTTTGACAATATATCAAGAGTTTACTATAAGGGTTTACTACAATATATCAAGAGTTTTGTTTTATCCAAAAATTCCAATGGTCTTTGTTTTCAGTTTCACATCTCATGATTATGTACCGAGTATTTGGGAGATTGTGACGAGATGGATGATAATGATGTAGTAAGTGGAAGAAATTGGGAAAAACTCCGAAAAGACCAATGCGCACAGCAATGGCTGATTTAGAAATTAAAAGCTGGGAAGGGAGGGGCAGCCAGAATACAGACTTTGACAATATATCAAGAGTTTACTATAAGAGTTTACTACAATATATCAAGAGTTTTGTTTTATCCAAAAATTCCAATGCTCTGTTTTCAGTTTCACATCTCATGATTATGTACCGAGTATTTGGGAGATGGTGACGAGATGGATGATAATGATGGAGTAAGTGGAAGAAATTGGGAAAAACTCCGAAAAGACCAATGCGCACAGCAATGGCTGATTTAGAAATTAAAAGCTGGGAAGGGAGGGGCAGCCAGAATACAGACTTTGACAATATATCAAGAGTTTACTATAAGAGTTTACTACAATATATCAAGAGTTTTGTTTTATCCAAAAATTCCAATGCTCTGTTTTCAGTTTCACATCTCATGATTATGTACCGAGTATTTGGGAGATGGTGACGAGATGGATGATAATGATGGAGTAAGTGGAAGAAATTGGGAAAAACTCCGAAAAGACCAATGCGCACAGCAATGGCTGATTTAGAAATTAAAAGCTGGGAAGGGACGGGCAGCCAGAATACAGACTTTGACAATATATCAAGAGTTTACTATAAGAGTTTACTACAATATATCAAGAGTTTTGTTTTATCCAAAAATTCCAATGGTCTTTGTTTTCAGTTTCACATCTCATGATTATGTACCGAGTATTTGGGAGATTGTGACGAGATGGATGATAATGATGTAGTAAGTGGAAGAAATTGGGAAAAATTCCGAAAAGACCAATGCGCACAGCAATGGCTGATTTAGAAATTAAAAGCTGGGAAGGGAGGGGCAGCCAGAATACAGACTTTGACAATATATCAAGAGTTTACTATAAGAGTTTACTACAATATATCAAGAGTTTTGTTTCATCCAAAAATTCCAATGGTCTTTGTTTTCAGTTTCACATCTCATGATTATGTACCGAGTATTTGGGAGATTGTGACGAGATGGATGATAATGATGTAGTAAGTGGAAGAAATTGGGAAAAACTCCGAAAAGACCAATGCGCACAGCAATGGCTGATTTAGAAATTAAAAGCTGGGAAGGGAGGGGCAGCCAGAATACAGACTTTGACAATATATCAAGAGTTTACTATAAGAGTTTACTACAATATATCAAGAGTTTTGTTTTATCCAAAAATTCCAATGCTCTGTTTTCAGTTTCACATCTCATGATTATGTACCGAGTATTTGGGAGATGGTGACGAGATGGATGATAATGATGGAGTAAGTGGAAGAAATTGGGAAAAACTCCGAAAAGACCAATGCGCACAGCAATGGCTGATTTAGAAATTAAAAGCTGGGAAGGGAGGGGCAGCCAGAATACAGACTTTGACAATATATCAAGAGTTTACTATAAGAGTTTACTACAATATATCAAGAGTTTTGTTTTATCCAAAAATTCCAATGCTCTGTTTTCAGTTTCACATCTCATGATTATGTACCGAGTATTTGGGAGATGGTGACGAGATGGATGATAATGATGTAGTAAGTGGAAGAAATTGGGAAAAACTCCGAAAAGACCAATGCGCACAGCAATGGCTGATTTAGAAATTAAAAGCTGGGAAGGGAGGGGCAGCCAGAATACAGACTTTGACAATATATCAAGAGTTTACTATAAGAGTTTACTACAATATATCAAGAGTTTTGTTTTATCCAAAAATTCCAATGCTCTGTTTTCAGTTTCACATCTCATGATTATGTACCGAGTATTTGGGAGATGGTGACGAGATGGATGATAATGATGGAGTAAGTGGAAGAAATTGGGAAAAACTCCGAAAAGACCAATGCGCACAGCAATGGCTGATTTAGAAATTAAAAGCTGGGAAGGGAGGGGCAGCCAGAATACAGACTTTGACAATATATCAAGAGTTTACTATAAGAGTTTACTATAAGAGTTTACTACAATATATCAAGAGTTTTGTTTTATCCAAAAATTCCAATGCTCTGTTTTCAGTTTCACATCTCATGATTATGTACCGAGTATTTGGGAGATGGTGACGAGATGGATGATAATGATGGAGTAAGTGGAAGAAATTGGGAAAAACTCCGAAAATACCAATGCGCACAGCAATGGCTGATTTAGAAATTAAAAGCTGGGAAGGGAGGGGCAGCCAGAATACAGACTTTGACAATATATCAAGAGTTTACTATAAGAGTTTACTATAAGAGTTTACTATAAGAGTTTACTACAATATATCAAGAGTTTTGTTTTATCCAAAAATTCCAATGCTCTGTTTTCAGTTTCACATCTCATGATTATGTACCGAGTATTTGGGAGATGGTGACGAGATGGATGATAATGATGGAGTAAGTGGAAGAAATTGGGAAAAACTCCGAAAATACCAATGCGCACAGCAATGGCTGATTTAGAAATTAAAAGTTGGGAAGGGAGGGGCAGCCAGAATACAGACTTTGACAATATATCAAGAGTTTACTATAAGAGTTTACTATAAGAGTTTACTATAAGAGTTTACTACAATATATCAAGAGTTTTGTTTTATCCAAAAATTCCAATGCTCTGTTTTCAGTTTCACATCTCATGATTATGTACCGAGTATTTGGGAGATGGTGACGAGATGGATGATAATGATGGAGTAAGTGGAAGAAATTGGGAAAAACTCCGAAAAGACCAATGCGCACAGCAATGGCTGATTTAGAAATTAAAAGCTGGGAAGGGAGGGGCAGCCAGAATACAGACTTTGACAATATATCAAGAGTTTACTATAAACTTTCAAAAATATATAAATAATAGCTTAAATTAATTTTGTCACTCAAAAACTGGGTGACCTAGCCCCACCAGCCCCGGGCTAGAACCGCCTCTGGCAGACAATGTTTATTCAGCAGGAGTACAGTCAGCGATTTTTTCTAAGGGGGAGGGGGACCAAAACTTTCTCAAAGAAAACTTACTTAAACCAGAGGGTCTATTCTTCAGTATGAAAACATTAACTAATAATAATAATAATAATAATAATAATAATAATAATAATAATAATAATAATAATAAAAACTCTATGGCCTATGAAACCTAATACGGAGTTCACAGAAGCTCTCCATTTACTTCTGTTCTTGGCAGGTCTGTAGCCAGCCCAAATATGTAGGGGGGGAGGCGGGTGAAGTTAAGGGGGGCCCGATGCAACCATATTATAATTCATCACCATATTATAGTTCATTTGCAAGTCTATCGTGAAAATTTTAGGGAGGGCAGCCAAAATTTAGTCCCCCAGACCCCCCTGGATACGGTCCTGGTTCTTAGCCAACTGGATCCACTTTGTACTTTGTATTCTTATTTCTGCAAGATACATCTTAATGTTGCCCTCCCATTTAAGCCTAGGTTTTCCTAATGGCAGTTTTCCTATTGGGTTTCCAATTAAAACTTTCAAAATGTTCCTACTTTCTTATATTTTTGTTACGTGTCCTGCCCACTTGAGCCTCATAGACTTGAACGGAACGGAACCAAATAAACAATGCAGTTAGTTTCTTATTATGAAATTTCGACCATTCCTCATTCAAGTTTCTCTTGGGTTCCAATATTCGTCTCGGGATTTTATTCCGAAATACTTTCGAAATATGTACGCATAACATAATTTAGAAAAGTCTAAACAAACTATTAATACATTAATGATTAATATATTGTTATACAGTACACAACAATAAAGCTGAAAGAAAGAGTACATGGAAGAGAGGCGATATTGGATTATCATGTTAAGACTCATTTCCGATCTTTGAAATTTATTGTCCAAATCGTCACGTAATGTAAGTATTAATAATGCAACGAAAACTGTCAATGGGTGTAACAATCACACACATATACATACGTTCATCATTTATGACATGTGACAAACAATATGTGTGTGTTAAAAAAGGGAACATATCCATAGATAGATAGCTCGAATATGTGAGTCGAAAGCAAAATGTATTTATCACTTTTTGGACAGTAGTCCTTAAAATAAATCGAGGTAATGAAGTGTCCAAAGGACAATAATAATGTCCATTTTGACTTATGCCAATCAAATACTATCTAGTATGACATATTTCTTTCGTTCCCTCCATGCAATGACATATGTAAATTGAGAAGTAAATTATCATTTTTCATAACGAATCAGGATTAATTCCATTCGTCAGTTTCCCTTTTTTCTCTTTTTTTTTCTTTTCAACCAATTTTGTTAACGTACCGAGTCGATAAGGGAACGTGATCAGTAAACAAGGGACGATTTCCTGTTTTGTTTAGACAGATAAAACAATATACAAGAATACTTGTATTAAAAAGAAACAAACAAACAAAATACAGTATCCCTGCATTGCAGAAGGAAATATCAATTTCCTTTGAATAGCAAGTGTTTGTGTTTGAATATATCTTCCATCTCTCTCTCTCTCTCTCTCTCTCTTATTTGCTGCCGAAATTTGGTTAAATCAAGTCGTGCATAAACTGTCCGAGTAAGTAAGTGTTGCCAACTTATTAAATTCCTACTATTTTTTTCTTTTCTAAGCTAAAATCGACCCTCCGAATTTGAATATATATATGTAACGAAGACAAAGATGATATGACGTGTTAATTCGGTGTTTTAAGTACATAAAAGACGGCGACATTCGAAAGTCACTGTTAAAACCAACGAAATTAACATTCGATTCCACACAATTTATTCAAATGAAATCATATGAGATCTTTGTTTTACGTCTCACGTTCATGTCGGCTAGGCTAAAGGAGACGAGAGAAATGAACGAAATGATGGAATGACGAAAGTGGGAGGAAACGGGTGAACCCCGTGAAAACCCACCCACATGATGTTTGTCCTCAACAAAGTTCACTTGACGCCAGCTGGAATTGGCCAGGGGCCCAATACACCAGAGGTGAACGCTCTATCACTGAGCCACCGCGGCCCCTACATTTTAATCAATTGGTATCCTTAAGAATATAATGCTTAAGCTATATTACATGCATTATTATATTACAAATTTTGGAGCCTAGAAATTACTGTTGGAAACTGGGGCGTAAGAAGGGGTGGGTCCTGTGGGTTTAGACTCGCTCGAAATCTCGACTTTTCTGTAAATTTAGTCTAATTTTAGGAGTAATTTTACCAATTTTAGTATGATTTGTCATCATATTGAATTTAGACTCCCCGAAATAAAATAAATGTGTACGTCCTAGGTTGAGGATATACAGGGTGTTTCAAAGCAACACAGAAAGCGTTTGGAACGTGATTCCTGACACCAAGATAAGACAAAAAGTATAGACCAATCTGGGTGCACAAATGCTTCCTTTCGGAGTTATAGGCTGCCAAAAAAAAAAAAAAAGACAAACTGAACTTTAAAGGTCCATAGCCCCAAAACTATGGGACCTACTGAAGTAAGATAAAGACTTATCTTAGGAAATAATCTATGCGCTATTCAAAAATACATGTTTCAGAATCCTAAGGTACTAACACAACAGTTTTTATAGAGGGAGTTTGGCTCCGGGTACATAATTTGAAGTACTCACCAACTACCTCTATAAAAATGGTTGCGGAAGCACTGCAGGATTCTGAAACATGCCAGTTCCTAAGTGAAGTCTTGACCCCACTGCATTAGGTCCCATAGTTTTGGAGCTATGGACCATTTTTTCATGTTTTCGGTAGCTTATAACACCGAAAGGAAGCATTTGTGCACCCAGGTTGGTCTATACTTTTTGTCTTATCTTGGTGTCAGAAATCATCTCCCAAACGTTGTCGGTGTTGTTTTGAAACATCCTGTATATCACATGCTTAAAACATCCTGGACAAGTTACTGGAATCATATGCAACGAATTTAAGCACGTAGAGAGATGTTTAAATTTGCAATGCGTATATGGAAGAGATTTTCAGGTGGTGAACTTTAAAAGTAAACTTGACTAGCTGCGAGAATGGTAAATATTTATGTATTTTGAACTTGTGCTTCATCATACATAAGATAACTTAACTCCAAAGTAACACATTTCATCGTTTCGTAGCGTATCACGCCAAAATATTTTTTGTAATTGCAGAAATTGAGTTTGGAAGCAGTAAATGGCTGAATATGCAACCTATTCATTCTTTTTTAAAAATAAAAAGTATAGTACTTTTTTTAGGTGAGTAAGTTTTTCTTAATTTCATCCGTAACTTCATATCAAATATTGTGTCATTGTGTTTAATTTACCATTATTTTATTAGAGAGGGTATCAGATAATTGTATATTTTACATCGAATTTCATCGGGCTACAAACGATGCTAATCATAGACTGTATCGTTGTCCGACTTTTCGCATCATGTTAAATCTCTCGGGTAACACCCTATTACAACGATAAATCAGGACACTGGTTCTTTATTACTGAGCCACATTAAATAATACTCACACTTCGTTTCTACTTGATTCCATTTTTTTTATTTATATATTTTATTTATCTGGTTGCCTGCCAACCGGATATTGTCAATCTCATTATTTAACATATGAATATCCTTTTCTGTATATTTGACAATTATATTATTTTTAACTAACTTCTTCTTCATAATAACCTGGGTTAGTACGTATAAAGAAATACTCATTGCCCCAAAAATATAAGTATATACAACGTATCGTTGTATATAATGACGCCCGAACGGAATTTCCTTTTTATTCATTAACTTTCATAAAAAGGAAAAGAATTCTGGACCGTTTATATGCATGTGAATCATTCGAGTTTTCAAATGCACCTCGTATATTAAAAAAAAATACAATTCATATAATTATACATAAATATATCATATTTAATTCTATAACAATATCATTATCATATTTATTTATCATATTTATTTTAAACTTTATTATCATCTTCATATATTTATACGTTTCATCGACGATGAGGCGCATTCGAAATTAGATTAAGAAGTTATTTAAGTCCTTTTTCGGGTCCATTAAATTCTTTTACGAGTTGTTTGATTCCTTTTCGGGGCCATTACATGCTTTGTTACAATCTAATAATTATTTATTTGGGTATCATGAAGAAGGTTTTGAAAAAGATGTATGTGATATTCATATAGTTGTTCTTTGAACACCAAAATGATCAAATATAATATATAATTAAACAAAATATAAATTGAGATTGAATTATCGATAATAATCAGGACATAGCATATTAATTAACGTCTTATTAACATCATGACATGAATAATGAAATTGATGTTATATGTTGGCAATCATAAGAAAAACACATAAATAGTACTCACACTTCGTTTCTATTTGATTCCATTTTTTTTTTATTTATATATTTTATTTATCTGGTTGCCTGCCAACCGGATATTGTCAATCTCATTATTTAACATATGAATATCCTTTTCTGTATATTTGACAATTATATTATTTTTAACTAACTTCTTCTTCATAATAACCTGGGTTAGTACGTATAAAGAAATACTCATTGTCCCAAAAATATAAGTATATACAACGTATCGTTGTACTATAGATATAGTAACAATATTCTCGAGGTACGCAAGTACTCAAGAACATTCTTTTGTACTCTTATCTCCATGTATATATGTCTCCTAAGTCATCGCTGAGCGTACAGCTTGTATTGCTTACTGACAAAAAGTAAAATGAAATCTTTCAGTTTAACGTCCCACATTATGCTTTTTACATTAAGAAGGACGGATGATTAAAGCAAGTAAATGATGATAGAATAATTTGTGGAATGGGAATGTGAGAGGAAACGGGAGTACTCTGAGAAAAACCCACGGACACGAGGTTGTCCATCATAAACTTACTTGGTCAATGATCGAATCAGGGACTCCACGCACCAGAGGTAAACGCTCTACCACTGAGTCACCGTGTTCCCCTTTTTGTTGACAAAGGAGATGAGTCACCGTGATCCCCATTTACTGACAAAGGAGATGAGTCACCGTGTTCCCCTTTTTTACTGACAAAGGAGATGAGTCAACGTGTTACTATTTTTACTGACAAAGGAGATGAGTCACCGTGTTCCCCTTTTTACTGACAAAGGAGATGAGTCAACGTGTTACTCTTTATACTAACAAATGAGATGAGCCACCGTGTTACTCTTTATACTAACAAATGAGATGAGCCACCGTGTTCCCCTTTTTACTCACAAAGGAGATGAGTCAACGTGTTACTCTTTTTACTGACAAAGGAGATAAGTCAACGTGTTACTCTTTTTACTGACAAAGGAGATGAGTCACCCTGTTCCCCTTTTTACTGACAAAGGAGATGAGTCAACGTGTTACTATTTTTACTGACAAAGGAGATGAGTCACCGTGTTCCCCTTTTTACTGACAAAGGAGATGAGTCACCGTGTTCCCCTTTTTACTGACAAAGGAGATGAGTCACCGTGTTCCCCTTTTTACTGACAAAGGAGATGAGTCAACGTGTTACTCTTTTTACTGACAAAGGAGATGAGTCAACGTGTTACTCTTTATACTAACAAATGAGATGAGCCACCGTGTTACTCTTTATACTAACAAATGAGATGAGCCACCGTGTTCCCCTTTTTACTCACAAAGGAGATGAGTCAACGTGTTACTCTTTTTACTGACAAAGGAGATAAGTCAACGTGTTACTCTTTTTACTGACAAAGGAGATGAGTCACCCTGTTCCCCTTTTTACTGACAAAGAAGATAAGTCAACGTGTTACTCTTTTTACTGACAAAGGAGATGAGTCACCGTGTTCCCCTTTTTACTGACAAAGGAGATGAGTCACCGTGTTCCCCTTTTTACTGACAAAGGAGATGAGTCACCGTGTTCCCCTTTTTACTGACAAAGGAGATGAGTCAACGTGTTACTCTTTTTACTGACAAAGGAGATGAGTCACCGTGTTCCCCTTTTTACTGACAAAGGAGATGTGTCACTGTGTTCCCCTTTTTACTGACAAAGGAGATGAGTCAACGTGTTACTCTTTTTACTGACAAAGGAGATGAGTCACCGTGTTCCCCTTTTTACTGACAAAGGAGATGAGTCTATTTCTCTATTGAAAGCGGTCACTGATGATGTTATTTTGGCAATAGCCTTTCTGTTTTCTGCTGCAACACTGTAGTCCAGCGGTTATAGCATTGTTCTTATGTTAGCATGGTCCCAGGTTCCATTCCCAGCCAGTGCTCCTCAATTTTCGGCTACTCAGCGTCGTGAGGCAAACTGGGGAGTCACATGAATAAAACAGATGCACTGTAAAAACTTTCATAGGTAAATTTACAAAAAACGATGGCAATCTGTTTGCCACACCTCTATGTAAATCAACTTACACCTATAAAGTAAAATTCTAATATGAAATGGTGTAAAATTACATTTTTATCAATAAAAATATCATAATTTCTTATAAATTTACTGTAAATTTGTAAAAATACCCAGCAAATTTTGTAATTTAATCTAAGGACATGTATATCAACTTACAAAATGAATGGTAAATGATTTTACATTGATGTTTGGCAATTTAATTACAAAAATTTTTTTTCAGTGTGGCCACTAGGTTTAGAAAGCTCCTGATAAGCCTGTTAGAGACAGCGCAACTCTAGACTGCCATGTTGTTCAGCCGGTCGCTAACAGATGGCGTTGGGGCGGCTCAAGCTCATAAAGGGCTATCATGCCAGTGGTTAGTTTGGTTAGTTTCTGTTTCGTGGAATGTTATACGCTTCACTTAAAAGTGAATCTACCAAAATTCCAAAGAGCACCAGAGATAATGAAAGATACGTTTTGCCGGAAATGGTTTGAAGTACTTTTCTAACTCGGAACGAAGTATAACAAATATTATAACAAGTAAAACCTGTTATTGTATGGTTGAAGAAAGAAAATTTTAAGGAAATATAAGAGCTACCCGAAGTTCTGTTTTTTAGTGAATATTCATTTTTCTGAATATGTGAGTGTTTGTGCGTCCTGATTGAATGTTCCTTTAACAAGTTTATAAGAGACAGGTTGTATTGTTAATGTAGAATGCGCTGATTGTATGTACATGAAGTTAGTGAGTATTTCAAATTATATACCCATAGCTAAACTCTGTCCATAAAAATTGTTGCAGAAGTACGGCAGGATTCTGAAACATGGATAGTTGAATAGAACACACACTAGTTCCTAAAATAAGTCTTGACTAGTAGGTTTCATAGTATTGGAGCTATGGACCTTATAAAGTTCATTTTTCATGTTTTCGGCAGCCTGTAATTCCGAAATGACAGATGTCCGCACCCAGGTTTATCTATACGTTTTGTCTTATCTTGGTGTCAGGAATTGTCTCCCAAATGTTCTCAGTGTTGTTTTAAACACCCTGTATATTAATCTTTAGACCACATGGAACTAGAGCAAGTGACATGCTTATGGGTAAATTATCAGGTGTGCTTTCCGAGAAAATTGAAAAATAAAATCTTTTTATGATGTTCGTGAACCTGGCCTCACCCACCCTCTCACTAATTTTAAAACATACCGGCATACCGGTACGGCAAAAATTAGTGTTCGCGACGTGTAGTGTTAGAAAGAAATTGTGCTGTTACTCAAACGTCAAAAAAGTAAACAAAAAATATTTTGGGTGGGGCCAGATTAACTCTAGCCCCACCTACTCAATTGATTGAGATGAAACCCATTTACAAAATTAGTGTTAAATTAGTGCTCACGATACCGCATAGAAAAAATAATAAAAATGAGAGATCGATAGTTTCTTCGATGATGCCATATTAAAGATTCTCTAATATATTTTGACTTTGTGATAATTAGCACTAATTTTCTTTCTATGCCATATCGTCAGCACTACTTTAACTTTGTATGTGGGTTTAATCTCAATGCGTTGAATGGGTAGAGCTAACGTGAAGGCCCAGAATCCTTATTTTTAATGTTTCAGTAACAGCACATTTTTCTTTAAATACTACCCGTCGTATCATTAATTGGGTTTAATTTCTGGCATGTTTAAAAATGAGTACAGGTGTAGGCGGGGCCACGTTCACGGACATGTTTTCATGACGTTAACAAAGAATGTCAATTGTTACGAGTCTGATGCAATTATTAATTTTTATTTTGCTAGTATGTTTTTTAAAATATTTATTTATATTCTATGCACACTCCTAGATAACGGATTGTATCTGCTATGGTTTGAGTTCTTCTAACAGTGACGTATATACTCCTAACGGAGACACTTAGATGGATTCTAAACTGAGGCGACTCGTGATAATTTAAGCTTTTATCGTTTGAATCTAAAAGAAGAAAACTTTCTTAATGCACTAATGTTGTAAACAATAATCAATACGTTAGATAACCTTTATTCGCTTAGTTCAAGCGATAAAACTTTAATTTTCACTAGTGTTACTTCCCTCACGAGCCGCCTATAATTGTAAAAAAAGATACCTAAAGATTGGGTTATTTTATATGCAAACGTAACGAAAGTCTAATTGCTTATAACATAAAGAAGCCTACCTAAATCCAAAACCCTTGAGTTAACTTTTATGTAAAAGCACCGTAAAGAAATACATTTTATTACATACGTAGATTACTGTCCGACCGCATTGACTTGCAAAGGGCAGCACCGTGTATGTATTAGTTATATGAGCATTCTCTCCTGATGCCTGATGGAGAGGTGTCAAGGAGGAAACAAACGCGGCCCTGACAGCAGTTGTTGATGGGCGACCTGGAGCTAAAACCCATTTATCATCAGCGCGCTTCCTCTCTTAGCCATCCCCCAACCTCCGATCTGGCGTTGGTGATGAGGTGGACCAAGTGATAATGACTGCCCAATGTGGCTGCAGTGGAAGGGGGAAAGTCAGGGGGCTTCGCTGGCAAATTACCTTGTTCACGCACGCACACATACCCTCACATAAAATACACACATATACATACATATATGCATACATATGTAGATATATTCATGGTTTATAGTGATGTTTGAAGCAACGAATGTTTGGATAAAATTTGAACACACACACACACATACACACAGAAAAAGCATTCATTTGTTAATGGTGATGCCAAGTGTTTAAATTGGTTAAGCTTTCCTAGACGTGGTAAATCGGGCATTTGCTGTTTTCATTATCAGATAGCTCTTTTTCAATTTTTATTTTTTAATTCCCTTGTCAGCTTTTGTCTAACGACAGATTCAAGTACCAATTAATAATAACGATATATAAATGTGTATATAGTTTCATATCCAATTATCTAGATCAATGTTAAATATATTTGAACAAAGCAAAAGAGTGTTATGGAAATTTGGGTGTTAAAAGACCGAAAAAAAAATATTGTAAACTAGAGATTCTCAAGTTGTACTACGTGTACTAATAGGACTACATGAAATCCTGCAGCTATAAACAGAAATGCTACGGAACGATTCTCCGATTGTGCTAGGCAAACCTGATAACACTTACACGACAATTCTGCAAACAAAGAAGATAGTTACGACACAACTTTCCTATTGTACTAGGCAAGCTGCGATAAAACTTACACGATAATTGTCCAAAGGAGATAGCTACGGAACAATTTTCCAATTTTACTAGGCAAGCCGCGGTAACACTTATTCGACATTTCTTCAAACAAAGAATTTAGCTACGGAACAATTTTCCAATTGTACTAGGCAAGCCGCGGTAACACTTATTCGACATTTCTTCAAACAAAGAATTTAGCTACGGAACAATTTTCCAATTGTACTAGGCAAGCCGCGGTAACACTTATTCGACATTTCTTCAAACAAAGAATTTAGCTACGGAACAATTTTCCGATTATACTAGGCAAGCCACTATAACAGTGATGTCAATTTAGCCTATTTTTGGCTAAATCTAACATATTTGGAGAGGCATTTAGCCATACAATTCTACGAAATGCTTATAGCCTTACATATAGCTCAGGGATGCAAATAACCACTCGCCCACTCGCCCGGGGCGAATGGTTTATCGGTGCGGGCGAGTATCTAATATCATACCAAAGGTAAATAAATGATTTCTATTGTTGGATGTGGGCTAATAGCTTTTTTCTTGGGCTAGTAAAATTTTGTTGGCTATTTGCATCCCTGATATAGCTTCTTTTATGACACTCTTTCGCCATTTTTAGTTTTTTTTATTAGCCGTTAAATTAATATTAAAAGTACTTTTTATTTGAAAATAAATTGTAATTTTTAAAAATTAATCTATTTATCATTATATATCAGTATTAATTGATTTCTCTAGATAGAAAATATTTTATTATGCAACAAACACTTAGTTTTCATTCTTCTTCTCTCTCCCCACTCCAGATTTACAACTACTTAACAATACCTATCGATTCAGAAAGAATTTTAATGTCACTCTCGTAACGACCCCGTTTGCTACTTTTAAATTATTTTAATTTTCCCATTTCATTGCAAGAATGAAAGTTTTCTAACAGAAATTTAGTAAACTGTTCGGTACTTCAAGTCACAGAGACTGTTTTTGTTTATTAAAGGAAACAAATAGGATTGCTTCTAAACTATCAATGTAATCATGATGATTTATGTGAGTGTACGGAGAAATAAGAAGTGTTTGTAAGGGTTACACCTGCCGAAAGAAGTACTACTGAAAATTGTGACAATGGAAGTCTACACATACACAACCAATCCACAATTCAACGATGGTATATCCAGTTCCGGGTTCCAGTGCCTCGGCTAGCTGCGACGTCATCGATGATGACTTTTTTCAAGATGACTGATGATTTTCACAAATGAGATGAGTTGTTGATGAATTTTATTGTAACTTAAAGTCATGTATGTTGCTTGTTAGTCCATCGAATAAAATTCAACATTTTAAATTTTACCATAACTCACTTATAATCCTAAACACAAAAAAGGGTATTTAAAATCTACAATGTGGGTTACAGGTTAGCAGTTCAAAATCTAGCCATTTTTTGCCTAAAAAAGCTTATTTCTGAAGGACATGTAGCCTATTTTCTTCAGAGGTTGTTGGCAGCACTGCAAGATAACACACACGATACTTCTACAAACAAAGAAAATGGTTATGGAGATTGTTTATTATTGAACAATAGCTAAATGTTGTAACAATTCTATCTTAATATAAGCCTCTACACTAATATAAGCGGAAAGACTTGAATTAGGTTAGGAAGCTATTTGTTAATAAAGTATGGGGTACAGTTGATAGCATGTGGTCTAAGACGAAACGAAGACTGGGATGAGACGTTGCCATGTAGTATAATAATGTGGCTAAGCACACTTCCCGTGCAAGCAAGTGCGCAGATAACAGAAAAACTGGCGTGAATGTGTACAAACACGTGGCAACACCGTAGCCGTCTCAGTTTGCTAACAGCATTCCAATGGAACTGATAGGACTGCCTTCAAACACCATAAACGCTGACCCTTAGCAAATATATATATATATATATACTATCAGAAATATTATACCATGGCTTTGGTCATTAAGTGAGGTAGTTAGTACGGTATTACCTACGAGACGTGAAATAAGGTTTTCTTCCGTCTCCTAAATTTTGTAGAACTTTTAATCGTAGGATTTTTTCCTCGTCTCGTTTCGATTCTCGAAACGCTCTTATCGTCTTGTCTCGTTCTGTAAATTCATGAACGTGTAGTAATCTTTGTACATTTTTTCACTTAGTAATAGGAAATTCAAATAATATATAAAGATAATTTTTGAATAATTAACATATGTAAAGCAGAAAACATATTACACAGGTTTCTTAATCAATGATGATACCCATACTAGTACAGATTTACAAGTAACTGATTTTAACGAAGCATATTTTCGGGATTATATGAAATGCAAATATACTGACTAAATTTCTCACTTCTTACCGGTGTAAGTAGTGCTGCTCACGAAAATAATGAAATTTTCCTGTTTAGTCCCATTCTCCAGGCAAGAATTATCCTGTTTTCTCATGTTGTCTCGACTCTCTTTTCGTTATAGAGATGAGATGTGAATTGCCTGGTGACATGAGCAACACTGTGAGCAGGGGCGTAGCAGGGGGTGGGTCCTGGGAGTCCGGACCCCCCCGAAATCCCGACTTTTTTGTAAATGCAGTCTACTTTTAAGGGCAATTTTAGAAATTTTCATATAATTTTGCCTCAAATTGTATTTGCACCCCGGAAACGTTTTAGACCCCTCCCGAAATAAATTCCTGCGTACGTCCCTGACTGTGAGGAATACGTTTCTGGATATGTAGACGGATAGACTTTTGGATATAACCCCCTGCCGTATACGTCGCCAATACCTAGTGGCCTTCTTGCCGGCAAATGTGGGTCGTCGATATAGCGACACGTAGAAGGATTGCCGCTAAGGTGCCTTTGGCGGCAGGATTTCGTCGAGCTGAAACAGATATTTAGAGTCGGGGTGTCAAAGTTACCACTGCGTAGCAGAGATGACTTTATTTTGGTCCATACTCCTTAAATTTATCGTGGAGAATCGCTAAGGGACCAACACGAACTATCAGCGGTCATGTGCATGAGGTTATTATTATATATTATTTCTTTCTGACGAATTATTCTACTGTGAGCTCCGCGGGTCAAGAATAACCCTTGCCCCTGCATCATGAAGTGAAAAATCGTGATGAGTGCGTATAATTGTATGAATTTAGATGGGAACTATCGCCGATCATTAGAAAGTGAATACAGGAGAAGTATGAAATTAAGTAAATAGAAGCGCATCATTTTATCGTTGAACATACACGGTTAAAGGAGCTCTGATTAACCAAATGAAAAAGGCGTCAACAATTTATCTCTCTACAAGCGAAATTTTCTTCGTCGCCTCCGTGGCGATGTCCGAAGAACACGCGAACAAACCACGCATATAAGCGACTTAACATATTTTGAGGAAGTAATTTTGTGGCTCATTGGCGTTTCGCCACGTCTCTGTCGTTGATGGGCCACTGGTGGTATAATTTTCAAAACGGAAGTGGGGCCACCGCGGATCATCGCTGCGGTGCCGCCAATTTTAGATGAGATGTCGCTACTTGTCCATTTTGGTAGTCCACTGACGCATGGAGATCCTTCTTTGCACACAGAGATGACTATTTTAAGACAGGTTCTCACTAAGGGTCCACACCACTTCCCTTAACGAGAGTTGGGCAGTGATCCACTATTATTCTCATCGTAGCTCAAGTTTATACTCTCTGGAGCTTGCGCTCATTATCGTCAATAATATTCTGGCTCATTCGGACTCAAGCTCTGCCTCACTGTGCATTAGAGGACTCAATCACAAGACTCTCTATTTTTGCAGTTGAAACTGATTGAACTCGAGACCCGAGAACGGACATTTCAGCATTTCGGGCTGTAGTGAGAATATATTTTATTTCAGAACATATTTTTGTCAAAGAAATTTTTTTTAAAATCTCATACTTCAGAAACTATTGGTAGCACAAACTGAACAGCTTTATTCGCATCTCTGCCTCTGCAATAAAATGTTTTGCATCCTTTTGCATTGCATATGTTTTTAAGAATGATTTATCATCCATGTTAAGGTAGGTTTGGGTAAATATAATCAGTGATGATTTCAGGCAGGGTCTTGGAGAAAATTCCCCTTCCCTCGGGAGTTACAGTGCTTTCCTAGGACTTATCTCTCATTATTCGAATAATTATTTGAATACCTCGAGTAATTATTTGAATAATATTTGAAAACAATTATTTGAATAATTATTCGAGGTAATCCCTCATTATTAAAATACTCATTATTCGAATAATTATTTGAATACCTCGAATAATTATTTGAATAATTATTCGTTATTTGAACAATAATTTCAATAATTATTCGTTATTGAAACAATTATTTGAATAATTATTCGTTATTCAAACAATTATTTGAATAATTATTCGTTATTTGAACAATAATTTCAATAACTATTCGTTATTCGAACAATTATTTGAATAATTATTCGTTATTCAAACAATTATTTGAATAATTATTCGTTATTTGAACAATTATTTGAATAATTATTCGTTATTCAAACAATTATTTGAATAATTAATCGTTCCTTGCACAATTATTCGTTAGTCAAACAATTATTTGAATAATTATTCGTTATTCCAACAATTGTTTCAATAATAATTTTTTATTCGAACAACTATTTAATAGTTATTCGAATAAAGAATGTCAACAGCACTAGTCTTTATACTTTCTTGACTTCTGTACGTACAGGCAGTGTAGTCAGCATGGCATTTCAGTCAATCTAATATCACATGTTCAACTTTTACCATGTTATCCATTTTACGGATTCTGAGCAAACCCATTTGCAGAATTAATTCTCAATCTTATGGGCGATCGAACCCATGTTGTCCGGATGGTAGATAAACACCCTTACCGACTACGATAGCAAAGCTCCTTATTGTCTATTGTGTAATCGTCTCGAAAATATGAATAATAGACAGCATTTGAAGCTGAATCCAGAACTGAAAATTTAAACTGACCAATCAGTGATGCCAATTCCTTCAGAGCCGTTTTCCCTTCACAAGCTTCAGAATTTCCCTTTCCCGGACAAAATTTCCCTTCACCCAAACCGTTCAAGTACTGTATTTATTGATATGCCACATTGACTTGATCCCTAGTCTTCCGTTGCAAGCGCTGCTATCTGCTGAAGGAAATCCACTCACTTTCTCTCGCTTAGCAACAGCTGAACCCTCATTGGCTCAACGCGTGGGTGTGTGAGGGTGTGAGCGTTAGTTCGCATTTTTGCCACGGCGCAAGTCATTTTGGCAGCACAATAGTAAACGTATTTTTAATCGTTTTCGCTTCCACCCCCTCAACCAATCTTATAATCACATACAAGCAGATACCTGAGAGCCTTCCCTTGAGCTTACGCAGAATTTGAACTTGATTTATTGTTTAGGTATCTAAGACGTCGCGATAGAGGAGGGGAAAGGATATGGAAAGGTGTAGGCCAGGACCTATGTTAAAGGTGCAATCTCTGCATTTGCCTGGTGTGACTGAGGAAAAACCCTATAAATACCTCGGTCAGGACAGACAACCTAAATAAACCATAAAAAATATAAAATAAATATTATGTAAATTTAATTTTTATCCTAGATATCATGATAGATTTTAATATTAATGTAACCTAAGGTACAAAGAAAATATTAAGTATATATTTGATATGTACTTACTTAAGAACAGCACTCCCATATTTACTGAAACGAATACGAACAGTTACGAAGAAAACTCTAGCTGCTACTGTCTTTGCCTGTACACGAGGAATGTTCGTATGCACAATACAAAGTTTAGAGATGCGGAATTCTTAAGAATTTATAATTCTGTACGCACAGTCACCAGAAAATTTGTAAACTTACACAAACGCACATACACTAATAACCCAGTATTCGCCCATATATACATATTTACATTCACGACACGCAGATTTTCTCCTCTTACATCGATTACTCTCTTCACAATCAATTTTCTGGTTGGGAAAAATATCTTCTGATTAGGAAAACCAAGCTGTTATAATAGTTGGAGTGATAATTTAATTGAGAAATATTTCATCTTATTGCATTGCATTTAATTCAACAATGGGAAGATTAATTTTGATAAAATATTTTAAACAAGCATTGTTGTAGTTTCGAATTTAACTGAACATGTTGATAGATGTGTAATGTTGATAAATATTAACGAATGCAAAGCAAGATAACTTGTGAGAATTTATGTGAAATACGTGCAACGGATTATGTTTGGAACAAATAGGATGTTGAATTTATACTGAATTTTAATGAGATTAATCAGATACGTAAATACATTCAATCTATAAATGATTGAAGAGAGGTTCAAATTTCCTTGCAATATTAAGAGATTACACGCAATTTCCCTTTTCTCAAAAATTTACTCAAAATTTCCCTGCGCCAAGGGAAATTTCCCTTCAATTGGCATCACTGTGACCAATCAGACACGTAAATATAAAGTTACAAAGACACTTTCCACACTCATAACTCCATACGTACATTATTTGAAATGTTATCTTTTCAGTAAACATTAAATATATTATTTATTTCTTTGAATATGTAGCTTTTACATCTGTAGGTTTTTTTAACTAACCAATATATTCTTTTCAAAGTTCCAAGAGGCAAGAAAATAGTGAAGACAGTATTCAAGAAACTAACTTCTTTAACATTTTCTAGAAGATTGTAATGAAGATATAACAAAACCGATGTAAGAAATGTCGCACAAGAAAATGTTGAAAAGGAACGGCCCTCTATGAAAGTAAAATACTATCTAGTTACCATCCACATATGGTGATTACAGCGCACAAGAGAATCAAGTTCATGTTTTTAGTCTTTTTTATTTTATTAATTCATTAATTTATTTATTTATTACATATTTCATCGTTAAGACTTCTATTTGAATCTCCTTCCAGAGCTTAAGAGATTCATTTCAAATATTGAAAGTAGCCTAACTCTTTACCCCCCCCCCAAAAAAAAAATGCCGTATCTGGCGTTCTATTAAAAGGCCTCTTGAATACGAAAATTGGGCACAATATTACTATTATCCTTCTAAGCCTGCCATATTTTCTTCATGAGAATACGGGACACCTTCGGTTCCCCCCAAAAAACTTTCGAAAACAATACATTTGGGAAACATTTTCACTGTATTATTTGAGAAGGATACAAAGAAGTAGACGAACAATCTGTAGTATATTAGAAAACATTATGCTTCTGGAGAACTACTATGAGTGTTTTGCATTTACATGAGATTTTTGCCATCTGGATATGCTTCAAATTTGAAGAAAAAGTGCATTTCCGTTTAGGCGTTCTTGTTGATACAACACTTCACTTGTATCAACAAGAACACTTCACTTGTGATGTATATCATCAACAACAGCTCAGCTCGTGCACTTCATCAAAGATCCCTCTGACTGCCAACGAACAACTGCAAATCTACGCCGCGAGTCTATAGTACTGGCACCGAGTCGTGAAGCTTGGGCTCTAAACCAATCATACAAATATTTTGCTTGAGCTCCGACACATCGGAAAACTTCGGTATAATTCGTGGAGCCGCTTCCCGAACGGACACTTGGGGAAACGTCGAACAGCTGAAATTCATGAACAATGTTGCCAAACTTTGAAGACATAGTAAACGAGTATATAAATTAGGCATTTAAAAATTACCAATAATAACACTGCACAACAATAACTACTGTTAACAACTAGTCTAAAATGGTAACAATAGCACAAATAGTAACAACGAAAATATAACGCAACGAAAAAGAATTAACAAAACGGAACGACTCCAATCCGACAACACTGTATTCTCGGGAGATGTTTTCCGTGTAGCGCGAAAGAAGACACTGACAAAATTTGATGGGTGGGGGTTGACGACAGGAACACACCCTCGCGTTCTATTGGGTGGTGAAATCGGTAGGTCTAGGTCAAGCTTCACGACTCGGCGCGAATACTATAGTCTATTGGTTCCCTCGCTATGAAATCGGAGAGGGTGGTGTAGTGATAACGTGTTCCAAGCTGTTACATGTTACAACTTATTGTTTTTTCACTAAATAACAAAGCTCTCCGTCGAAAAGCTGATATTGATAGCAGAAATTGGACGGAATTAAAATACGAGACATTTGCATGTCCCGATTAAATTTACGGGGACAAGGAACACTCGGATCCAAAATCGGGACTGTCCCGTTTTTCACAGGACGTATGGTAAGCATATATATTCATACTAATGAAACTTATATATATATATATATATATATATATATATATATATATATATATATATATATATATATATATATATATATATATATATATATATATATATATACTTGTTAAAAACAAAGAACTTCAACATATTATAAATACTCTTAAAACCTACTATAGCACGGCCAACAAGAGATGGTCTCTGACGTTTCTTACCACATGCGGTGGGACATTGCAGCCCCTACTTTGATACCAGTGTTACCAACCACGATCACTCTGTCTTATACCATTAATTAAATTGCCACTACAGTTGCACCGAAAAAAACCTTGACAAGCGAGTAGTGGCAATGTCACTGCGAGCTGTCAGAGACGTTCTCTTATTGGACGCACTATAAATAGCCAAACACAATCGAAAATATTCAGATAAACCCTCGGTGTTTAGTCATTGCCAAAGAGTCCGTTCAACGAAATAATAGGCCTAATAATAATATTTCGAGAACAATTTCTATGCATTAGTCATGGTTGTAAATTTTATATTGATGTGAGCCTGACGCTATTGGTGAAATTGAATAAATCTGTTGTTTATGCGTCAGAAACTGAAACCAATAGAATTTGCAGCTCACTGCAATATATCTTTTCGATCTCTGCTCTTAAATTAAACTATAAATAACTCCATAATATATAGGAACTAATTACCTAAATATTTATTAATAAAATTTGAACATTTTTTTTCTGGAGATTATTATTAAGTAAAGTAACTGCAGGTATATACGCCAGTGCAGCTAAGTACGCCAACTATTCAGTGCTGGGATGTTTCGGACGAAATCCGCTAGAATGCACCTCCAGTATGTGCCACGTGCTTGAACAAGTCCGATTTGACGAGTACTCCGGGAGCCAGCACTGAGACCGTCACGACGTGCAGTGTTGTTTTCTTTGTGAAGGTTCCGTGGAAGGATATTATTATTTAAATAGAGGTAAGAATCCGTTATTAGTACCGTATTAACTCAGAACAATGCCAATTGTTTACAGCAATATACGCCTTCTTTCGTGTCCGTCTAGGAACACTTTATTTTGTAAGTGTAACTTCAGTATTTGTGATTCCATGGCTACTAAATCAATACCAAGCATAGTGCAGCGAAATAAGCCAGGGCTTGTGCAGGACTGACTGTAGAAGGCAAAGATGTTTTCATTTGTCCCACATTTTCCATGTAATATTGGTTTAGTTTCTTTAAGCCACAGTACACTGACATTGTTTGTTTATCTTCTTATGGACTAAAACTTTTCAGTTTGGAACTTCATTTCGACGTTGGAGATTATCGTTTTTACATTTTATCTTTTTATCTTCATCTTACACTTTGGTTATTCTATTATTTTGCTTCAGCCATGTTGGGTAGTAATATTTGAGTTCGTATAATACAGACGACGTAAGCAGTTGGAAGATTTATTACAGGTTGTAGTAGTATCCTAGACTTGGCGTAATTACCTGCACATGCTGGCAAATACGCCACTTTGTAACACCTTTTTCTTTTACCATGGGTACAGAACAGAAGTGAGTGACATCACTGCCACATTTTTTTCTACACACGAGAAAGGATACTCTGCAACGCATATTTGTTGTTCTTTGTGTTCCATGAAACTTAAGGCTTTAAAAAATCCAACACCTTAACATGACGTATTTACCTACACCTACCTTATTCTGCCTTAAAGCAGGTTCTGGGACTAATGAGGTAATTTTTTGTTATTATTATTATTTTAGGTTTGAGCCTGGAGATGTTTCTTCCAAGTTTCTCGATCTTCAGCTTCCTCTTTTAACTCCCAATATTTTCTTCTATTTTTCAAATCACCTTTCAGTTGTGTTCTTCTTCTTACTACTTCTCGCTTTCCTTCGATCTTTCTTTGTATGACGGTATGAGGAAGACACATTATTCTATAAATGTGTCCAATTCAATTGGCCTTCCTACAAAGAATGCTGGATAAAACCGTTCTTATCTCTCCTATCTGTTTTAAAACATCTACGTTTGTTACTCTTTCTGTCCATTTTACCTTCTTCACCTTTCTCCAACACAACATTTCGAAACCCTCTTAAGATTTCTTCTGTAACTTCTGTAATGTCCAAGCCTGCTAGTTAAGAGTGATCTTTTCTCGTCGAACTCTTGTATGGCTATGCCAATTCTTGACCTGAACGCTTTGGTAGAGTAAGCGTTTCTTGTCGAAAATACTTCCAAGATGCTAGAAATTATTGACCTCTTCCAGTTCTGTTTGTTCCACTCTGACCCGTAAAGGCACATTCCCACGGGATATTCTCATGTGATTTCCATTCCATATACTTTCTCAGTGTCAAGCATTTTGTCAGTCATCTCCTGTAGTCCTTCGGTTCTAGCTATAATAACAGTATCATCTGCATACCTGATCTTGTTAATGATCTGCCCTCCAATCTTAAAATCTCAAATTCCCATTAAGAGTCTTCATCCCGGCGACATTAAAATACCGCTAATTTTACAGTAATTGTGTGATACCTTCAAATAGATAAAAGATAATTGAAATATGGAACAAAAGCGCCCTAGACAATATTATTTTGCGTGAGGTACCGTTATCACAAGTCACCTAGTGGCTTTCCGTTTTCAGCTATTTAGAAAGGCGAAAATAAATGCCGATTTTCAAAATGGCTCGAAATCGAAAGCAGATAAGTGAGTCGTGATAACGGTATCTCATGTAAAATAACATTGTCTAGGGCGCTCTTGTTCCACATTTCGATTATATTTTATCTATTTGAAGATATCACATAATTACTGTAAAATTAGCGGTATTTTAATTTCGCAGGGATGAAGACTCTTAATGCTTTCTTCATTAAACATTCACAGTAAATGTTTACATACTGCATCCTTGTATGACTCCCCCTGTACTATTAGTTTCTCTTTGATTCAAGCTAAACTTCACTCGTTATGGTATGCAAGGTTACAAATAACTCGTCGGTCTCTCCAGTTTACCCCGATTTGTTTAAGTATTTTCAGAAGTTTGGTCCTATTGAATAGGTCGAAAGCTCTTTGTTGGTCGATGAATCATAAACATATCCTTTCTTAACTCGTTCTGATATAATTCTCATCAACCCAATAACATCTCGGGTGCCTTTTCCTTTCTGGAGATGCAACGACTCAAAAAATAAATAAATAAATAAATAAAATAAAATAAAAATAAAAAAATCTACTGAGTTCTCTAATTCCAATTAATGGTTTGAAGATTTATTAGATAATGTTCAAGAACAGAAATATTTTATTTTAAAAGAAATAACAGTGTTAACAGTAACTTTTTTACAATTTTATAGTGTGTTTACGTAGAACAAAAGTATCTTTTACAATTTAAACATAAACTAAACTTCAGTTAGTAATCTCTTAGGAGCTAAAGACACATTTTATGTAATAAATATATATGTATGTAACTAACTAACTCACAACCTACAAAACCCGTAGGTTCAATGATGCATTCACAAAAGCTCTTCAGTGACTAACCTCCTTATAGCCAACTGGATCCAGTTTCTACTTTGCATTCCTTATTTTTCCACGAGATTCATTTTAAAATTGTCCTCTCATCTGCATGCAGGTCTTTATATTTTTTTCCCATTGATTTTCCAGTTAAAATTTAGAAAACGTGTATAATTCCTTTCATTCTGGCTACATTATTTGTCCATCCGAGTCTCCTATCTTTATTGCCATAATAATGTTAGGTAGACGGAAAAAAAATATGCAGCTCATTGTTATTTCTCATTCCTGCTCCTTTTGTGTTCGCATTCGACTGAGGTTTTATTTTAAAATACTTCTAATCTATGTTCTTCTCTGAAACTAAGCGATCATGTTTTGTAACCATACAGTATAGCAGGTATAATTATTATTTTATATACACAGGGTGTTCAAATTCAACCTGATCGTGATGGAAAATGAAAATACAGGTCAACACAGGGAGCACGATAAATTCACAAAATATAAGGATCAAAACTCTAATAGTTGGTTGCTATTAGCCACCATAATGGCTGAGAAAGGTATCCCACTACTTCACCACTTTTCTCGAACTCTGGCCGAGAAATAGGATTTTGGCTTTACACTGAACCATTTCTTCACTGCATCTTTCATTTCATCATACTTTCCGAAAAAAAAAAAAAAAAAAAAAAAGTTTGCAAGGGCCCGAACAAGTGGAAGTCGCATGCTGACAAGTGCGGGCTGTAGGGTGAGTGAAGCAGAAATTCCCATCGTTTTCTCCTTACTGCATTCTGCACAATGACCGTCACATGTGGGTGAACGTTGTCATGAAGAATTATGACACTAGACGTCAATACCCTGGAACCTGCATTCACTGTGATTCCATATTCCTTAAACCCAAACAACAATGATTCTTGATAGTCGAAAAATGAGTAACCATAATCTTGCCAGCGGACTGTTGTGTTTCAATTTCTTTAGCTTTTGGCGACGACGGATACATCCACTACATTATTGCTACTTTTATTGAGGGTTCGAAATTGTGGCACCATGTCTCTTTTATCAATGTTGTGCCACTGACCCCAAATTTCACAAACCAACAGCATATAGTGCGTTCATTCACCACTCTTGGCCCAAATACACTGATTCTGTTTAACAACACGCTGTCTTCTGATTGATTGGGAGACCCTAACCTGTTTCACAAACATACACGGAGTTTGTGACATTGTACGCTTAATTTCATTCCATCAATTGATTGTCTTATCGAAGTACTTTCCGATTAGACATAAGATTGGACATCTTCAATCGCACGAACTCGATATAATAGTGTCATGCAGTTCTAGAATATTTGTACATATTTACCCAACAGTAAAAGTAGACCAACGTGCAATATTCAATGGTAATATGAGATGATGAGAATTACAAAGCTTTTGTGGAATAAATATGGAGATGATTAGGGGTACACGAATCGTGACAAGTACTAAATGATTGTAAAGCTTTTTAATTTGACATTCAACTTATTCATGGCTAAAACATGACGCGCTTCTCTCGATGTCTTGGGCTACAGTACAATTTCATAAATGTACCCAGGGACGGATCCAGATTGGACTTCTGGGGACTCATTCTTTCTCTCTCTCTTTTTCTCACTATTTCTCTCACTGTACTTTTGCAGCATTGCCGTCTGTGCAGCTTATCCATCCTCATGATCTTGTCACATGTGACTTCTCATGAGAATGAATGATTATAGTCTTTCTCATGGATTGAGATAGGGATACGTGTACGTCAACTACAGAACTTCCCGGATCGCTTGTACTGTTTAATGTATTATCACTGAAAGTTATGGTTGGTCTCTTAGCCTATTAGGGAGATCTGAAACTACATAGCAGTTTAAACTTCCACAAGTGCATGACGTGATGAAAATAGCCCACCGAACCGACCCCAATTGCCTAGTATTTTTATAGTCCAGATTATTCTTACATTAAAATTACGAAATGATTCGTTAAGAATAACTTACATCGGAGTATGTTTAGTACAAGGGGTCCAGAAGCACGTAAAAAACACAAAATTTACAGGGGAAATGAATGATGCAAGTACTTAGACGTAACATAATGTAGCCAAATCTAACCTAACCTAACCTAACCTAACATAAACTAACCTAAGCTAACCTGAACTAACCTAAATTAACCTAATATTAGTAGAAATAAGCGAAATTCTATCATTTTTTGGAAAATTATGTGGGATCCCTACACTAATAAAACATCAACTAAATTAACCTAACCTAACCCAAACTAACCTAAACTATCCTAACCTACCCTAAACTAACCGAATCTGAACAGAAATCACCAAAATTGTAACATTTTTTAGAGAATAGAGCTGGACCCCTTCTGCTAAATATAGGCCCTTACATCTTTCATTCTTCAGAGTGCAGGAATATATTTTAAATTTTATTAAGAGCTTCATCTAGAATTATAATTTATTATTATACTGCAGTAGTTCGTTTAATATTTAGTTTTGTACTACGACTGGTACATTAAGTTTTTAATTATTTCATGTAATTGTATAATTAACTATTTTATAATTAGTTGAAACTCAAAACAGAAATTACTTTTTAATTTGCTTTGCCATCTGTACGCGTACTCAAGAAAATACGGCTTACTTTCGCGCTTTTAGTAGCTATCCTGTGCAAATAATGATAAGCATATACGTACAGGGCTGTGGTCCTAAAATTTTCTCAAGACACACTATTTTGTGAACATCTGTGATTGGTATAGATGACATATGTGAATAAAGGAGGTATATTAAAAATTAATAATGTAAAATCCATGTATTAATAGTTCCAGTGAAATATAAGGGCTGCGATTCTATTTTATAGTCTAAAAACATTTTATGCTATTTTCTTAGTGATATTCCTTAGATAAATTTATTTTTTTATTTTTGCATATTTCTAGAAATTACTGGCATTTATGACGTTAAGCGCATCACGATGAGGAGTGAAATCTGTTGGCGAGCACTCTATCAGGATAGCAAGGAAGGAAACAAGAAATAGGAAAGGAAGGAAGCAGCCTGGGATCTGTAAGTTAGATATCATCCCGACATTTGTCTGGTGTGAATAAGAAAAGCCGAAGAAAGCCCTTATTCCGGTGGCTGGCCTCAGAAAGGTCTTACACCTTTTCGACTGAGTGTCCCCACCGGTAATCGAAACCTGGGACCAAAGCTTCTATAAATCACTCCATTAATAACATAAATGAGTGTAGGTATGCAGAATGAACCAACTCATTGCGAGAAGGAACAGAGAAGATCACGCCCGATGTACCAGACGGAATTAAGAAAATTGTAGTAAGGAAAAGAGGAAAGTACAAATATCGCACTTAAACAAAGCTTTTCTACCGATGTTCACTGATCAAAATAACAAGGAACTTGGACGGAGGCGGAACCAGTATTTCTTTTAGGCATGTATTTGTTGGACAATGGTCCCCAGAGCTCTGAGGCTGCCCCACCACCGAAAAAGATAAGACACGTACTAGAAGGAGATACGTAGTAAATTAATAGATACGTATAAGATTAATACGTAATACGTACCACCATTGGGAAATAAATATACATAGTTTCAGAATACAATAAATAAATAAATAAACATTTTAGTATTGCTACTTTACAAGTGCTCTAAAGTTCATGCTGAAGTTATTGTTTTTCTTTTCTTTCTTTCTTTCTCTTTCTCTTTTTTTTTTTCAAGTCGAGATTACGCGGTACCTTGTGTCTGTAACTGCCAACCTTGAACAGATAAGTGGCAATTGAAAGTCTTGTTGCGTATACTTCAGAAAAAATGTATATAACGATCACTAAACTCAAAGGTCCTCAGTTTGTACGTTTATATAACTACAAGGCTGCTAATTCATCACAATCCATTTTACAGTTGCATCAAGATATTGTCTTTTATTATAGCACATAACAAATTAAACAAGTACACTCTTTAAAAATTATACATACAGATTTCACGAGATGGATCCTTAGTTATGCATTATTTATTTTCCATTGCTATGACAACTAACTCACATCGTCGATAACAAAATATCATCGCATAACAACTAGAAAAGAAATTACATCTATATCTTTTTTCATAATCTTCTTCTTCCTTTCTCTTGAACAGCTTGTGCATAATTTAACAGTATATTCTGCCCACAAATATAAATAAAGATATAATAAAGAAGTTGAAATACAAGTATCGTTGTATGTGGCGCCTTAATAATAGGACCATTTTTTTCTAAAATCAAAAAAAGAGAGAAATCCTGGAAAGTTAACTGTTACATACTAATTACTTGAGTTTCCGAATGATCCTCGTATATATAAAAATTACAAATCATATATCTTATCTTACTTTTAAAGCAATATTATTTTCATATTTTAACTTAATTCTCTTAATTAATTTAATTTCAAATATTTAAACATTTCAACGTCGATACCAAGAGGTAGATTCAAATAACGGCATAAAAGTTGTTTAATTTTAGGTCCTTTTGAGGCCATTGATACATGTTATAGGTTGAAAGTCAACAAAATCTATATTATTTTATCGGGCAAAACTAAGAAGATTTGCTCTTTTAAACAAGAAAGGATCAAATACATGATATATTCCAACAAAAGACAAATTAAAATTGAAATATCGACAATATCCAGAACAAAACCAGATAACTAACATCACAACAAAAACTAGCACAAGTAAAGAAATTATCATATTGAGAATAAATTCAAAGATTAAATGTCATTCGTGTTAACTTTGGTCACAATCTCAGAAGGAGCTAATGTTTTAACTAATTGCATCAATTTACTTTTAGTATACTTTGAAGGATGCCATAACTTAAGTTCATCAATATTACGTAAATCCAAAATTCGAAAACTTTAGGATTAATTTGTTTGATACCTAAATGTGTTACGCCGACTAATCATATTATCTTCATAGAATTTAAATAGATAAGAATAACAAACAAAATCATAAAGCTATTTAAAGCGAAATAAAGCAAAAATCAATCAAATACGGTTTTCTCGGACACCGTAACTTTAGCTTAAGTTACATGTCCAACGAATCCATTCAAATTCCATTGACAGTCATAAACCGGAATACAGCCTTTCACATTACTTACTTCTATAGTACTTTGTTTCTTATTTTGAGAATTTGTGCCATCTATGGAATTTCTACGAAATCCAATTCGAGGAAAATTAGATCTAATGACTATCTGCTTCCTAAGTGTATTACGATTCTTATTATTATTGCTACTAAGATTAGATTCGGTTACATTACCGGTAAAATTAGGTTCAGTTCTCATTCGTTTTACTGGTGGCGAAATGTCGTGTCTCCTAACAAGGCTGTACTTGTCCTTTACACGATATCCATGATAGTCTGTCCTACCACGGTTTCTGTTCCACGAAGGCTCCCTCGGGGCATCCGATGTATCTCTGTCCTTCTTCTTAGAGGCAGCCTCCTCGCCGTCAAACGGATAATTTTTATCTGACTTCTTTTCATTTCTGTGAACCCACTCTTCTCTTCGCCGATCGTTTCGACGTCCATTTCTGTACTTCGTCCTCTTCCCTTGGAACTTATCTCTCCGCTTGATATTTCGATCTTGGTTTTGATTAAGGTTAGTTTCGTTCAGGTTAATATTGTATTGCACCATTGATGGATTTTCAATATTTTGCAATGTCATACCTGGATAATTGAAGTCAACGCATTGCATCACGTTCTGTAAAAGCATCATCGGATTGTTCACTACTATCATTTTGGTCTTTTCGTTGAGTGAACTTAACAACAGCTCCAACTTAATCGACCAATCACTACAAGTATTGGTGGGAACACACGTTCTCTTTCTAAATTTCACGAATACTAGAATCAACTTTCTTCCTGCTACATGAACCAATGTCGTGTACATATCATTAAACGGTTCTATTACCATTACTTCATCTCCGGGATTAATATCATGTTGAATATAGCATTCACTAGACGAAAATGATCATAACTTTTCGCACATTGAGGCATACTAAAATCTTCATTACACGCAATATCAATAAGACAATCAAAAACATTCGAATGAAGAGAGAAGTCGGGGTAATCTAATCCAACCAATAACGCAGTATGTTTTTGCGAAAACTCGGTAAATTTCATCAATGCAAATTCAGGAGCTGCATTTTCTATAGTTTCTGTGGAAGGTTCAGGTTCAGTTAATTCTTCGGTAACTGATAAGCGTTGACTATCACTGTTGAGTTGTTGCTTCAATTGTACAGTCTGCTGACTCATTTGCTCACCAAAATATTGCTTTAATTGTCCCATCTGCTGATTCATTCGTTCCATATGTTGATTCATTCGTTCACCAATATCTTGCTTCAGTTGTCCAAACTGCTGTTTAATTCGTTCTGCTAGGTCAAGGAAGTTCATCTCCTTATTACCATTTGATTCAGTTGTATTTTCAATATCAGGAAGACTCATTTTGATATTTCTGAAAGTTTTTCTGCCACTCCTTAGTAAAGTATATTCCGTTTTGATATTTTTATCAAAATCACTACGTAGGGTAAGAGGGTACAATTTCGAACACTTTAGAAACTTTTTTTATTTTCAGGCAAACTAGACGTAATAACAGGACAATTTTTGGTAAATACAAAGTTTGTAATCTATGTGTTGCGTTACAGAAATATTAAGAAAAAAGCTCTGTTACAATGTCCATAAACATAATGTTTTTGTTAGCACAGAAACGTTCAGATTTGTACCACATCAGGTACAATTCCGAACACTGTTGGTACAATTTCGATCACACACATTTTTTACAAATACATTGTTTCTTACCTTGTACACCTACACACACTTCATGATACCACACTTGGCAAGACTGGCATCGTATGCAGTCAGTCGCCTTTCACGACGGACTCTTTACTGTAATAGCTCAACTGGCAAAAGCCCTATATGTCCTCATTTGTTGGAGTTAATGCCCTGCTTCTTTGCGGCTGTCTTGCAACTTGAAGCATCTTTCCTGGAGTAGGCCGGTTAACAACACAGAATTTCTTAGCCTGTACTTCAACAATGTGAACGTTGCTTGTAAGATGGAGCGAGGTTAGGAGTTTTCTTTTACGTGTAGGTTTCTTCTCAGGACTTTTGAGGATGTTACGAACCAAAGCATTTTCCTGAGAATCGGAGGGTTTTGGAGTAGGTAAGAGAATTGTAGGTTTGTCTTCGTCTTGTGGCATAGGAGAACCTGAGGTATTTGGTGTGGGTGAGATAATAGTGGGTCTATCTTGATCTTGTGATGTAGGTGAATCATCAATTTTCGATGTTCCTGGTGCACAAATGTCATTAGTTTCAGTGTTATTCCTAAACTGATATATTTCTTCCGAAGACGATACGAACAGGTGGGAAGGAGCAAATTTGGACTTTGGAACAGTGTCGTCCGAAAAGGGCATGATTCCAGTACACGCAAAACCTTTTATGGCCGAGCCAACAGAAGCTGCCTCGCTCCAAGCCTCGCAAAAGAAAGGATTAAATCTGAGCTTCGACAGAGCCTCGTTGGGATGGCGATGTTGCCAGTTTGTTGCTTTCCTGTGGTAGTGTGTCTTCAGAGACTTGAACAAAGTTCTATCTAAAGGTTGAAGAACGTGCGTACTATGAGGTGGTAAACCCACGAGCTCGATCTCATTCTCCTGGCAGAATTTCAAAGCATTGAAATTGGTGTGGCTTCCATGATTGTCCAGTATGAGCAAAACTTTACCAGGAGTTTTGTATGTACAAAAATGTTCCAACCACCTAAGGAAAAGCCTTTCGTTGGTGTAACCAGACTCGCTCAACTCCACAACTGCGCAAGGTGGCAAACCATCATTGAATTCCGGGCGCATTCTGACACCTTTGAAAATGATCATCGGTGGAATGTAAAGACCCAGAAGCATTGCAACAAGCAACGACTGTCACGTGTTCCCCTTTTTCAACATTGGTTAGTGACACGATCTAACGCTTTCCTTTTTTACTTACTATTTTCATTGGTCTGTTATTCAAGGGAATCCCTGTCTCATCCATGTTGTATATGCATTGACGTTTATCAAACAAATTAAAGTCATTCATTACACCTTTCAGAATTCTAAAGTAGTTCCTCACTTCTTCTTCATTCATACCTGCAGCTCTAGCTCTCGATAGTCCTTCTGGTTTCCTCAAACTTATGTTTAGGTGCCTTTTCATAATGGCTTTGAACCAGTCATCACCAGGTATCTTCCCATCTGGATTCCATGAAGCTGAACTCCACAGACCACATCCACATCAAAAGCAGCACGTTTTTACTTGCACGGGTGTAAGTCCTAATCCTCTGTTCCCGAAATACACTTACCTATTCACCAAAGCCTTCATTGTTTCTTCCGATAGTACTGTGGGATGTCCAATTTTGCCTGTTATCGGTGGAGTAGTCCAATCTGCCTTTCCTTTTCCTTGCCTACACGGTCATGAAGGGTGCCTAGTGGAATGTGATACAATGCCGATGCCCCTCTTAACGATATATCACCCGATAAGACTCTTCACTGCTGTTGCCATATTAGAAGGATCCCACAAAAGACGCTTTTTCTTTTCAGTTTTCCGTCGTGGCATCTATTATGACAAAACACGAAAGGCACACTGAGAATGGTAGCACAACTGGCTGATATGTACCTTCAACCTAGTGTTCAGAATTGTCCCTTATTGGTGTTCGAAATTGTACCTTTCGCTATACTTTATCTACGACTAAATAATTTACCTACGATGCTACGATCTTTATCTACGATGCTCGTAGATGGTATCTGGTGTACCATGCTTGTTTCCATCATGGACCGTGCAACATACTACAGTAAACTAACAACCAACATTTCGCAATTTAAAGCAACAATACAACGTCAAACAATGAGGTATTTTATAGTATGACATTTTCTAAGGTTGGTATATACACCTTTGCTTGAAGAATAATTTCTGTACGGCCTCAACAAACAATTAAACACACAACTCGATCAGAAACAAACAAGCACAGGAGTCACTGTCAACGCCATATTCTTCACTCAGTGTTGCGAACTGTTGTATTTCGAAAAATGGTGCAAAAGCTTAGTGTGTTCAGAATTGTACCTGTTCGAAATTGTACCCCTTTACCCTAGCCTTAAAATCTGTAATCCTGAAGTTAATTATCTAAGAGATTGTTTACTTAACTTCACACAAATCTCCTAAAAATCCTGGGCGGAACCACCAATTTTATATAACGATCACTAAACTCAAAGGTCCTCAGTTTGCACATTTATATAACTACAAAGCTACTGATTCATTACAATCCATTTTACACGCTGCATCAAGATATTGTTTTTTTTTTATTGTAGCATATAACAAATTAAACAAGTACAGTTTTAAAAATTATAGATACAGATTTCACGAGACGGATCCTTAGTTATGCATTATTTATTTTCCGTTGGTATGACAACTAACTCAGTTCGTCGATAACAAAATATCATCGCATAACAAATAGAAAAGAAATTACATCTATATCTTTTTTCATAATCTTCTTCTTCCTTTCTCTTGAACAGTTTGTGCATAATTTAAAAGTATATTCCGCCACAAATACTAATTAAGATATAATAAATATGTTGAAATACAAGTATCGTTGTATGTAAGACAAGTACTCGTAAGCTTTGTTAACACGTAGATTTAGAATGCCTCTCGGCACATGTTTTCTGAGAAACACTGGACAAAGCAAAAGTAATCTTTACATTATTTCTTCCTCCCTTCCCTCCCTTCCTTCCTTTCTCTCTCGTGATCGCACAGTAAGCTGAATATTTTTTTTCTTTTGCATGATTGATATACCTGAACGACGGCTAAGAATATGATAGAAAATAAAGTGTGAGTAAGACATACTCACTTTATTATCACTTTAATACTATAGTCATCAATTATAAACAAATAAATATAAACAAAACAAAATATATTTATGAGGTGGAATCCGAAAATAAATTTCTCACCCTCGTTTTCCCCAGGGAAGCGAACAACAATGGGGAAACAAGACAGTGGGTGCACGAAAACACAAATGGGCATCGTTCACCCACGATCCTGCAGATGGTGCCGTCGCAGTGCCTGCACAAAGGTGAGACGAGCCTCTCAGTGTGTACCTATGGAGAGAAGGCGCGTTTCGACGTCGTACTCAAAGGAGGAAGTGCGAGCGGTTTTCCAGGCGATTCGGAACAAGCGCCATGGTCTTCTCACATCTGGTGTGCTGTTGTTGGATGACAATGCGAGATTACACTCAGCAACGGCAATGCAAAACTATGTTGCAACACTTGGGTGGGAGCACCTTATCCATCCACCATACAGTCCCGATCTCGCATCTAGTGACTTCCATCCGTTACTGGCTTTGAAAAAGACTCTCGGTGGCAGACGCTTTGGAAGCAATGCTGAAGTCACAGAAGCTGGTCGTCGCTTCTTTCGTATGCAGAGTCCTGAATTTTTCCTGGAAGCTTATAGCTTTTTGAAGCTTATAGACCGGTATGACAAATGCCTCAATGTACGTAATACTTATGTGGGGAAAACAAAGGTACATTTGACCTTTAACGTCAAATGCTATTTTTGATCTTGCATTCCCACCTCAGTCCACAGTCGCCTGGGGAAACTTAATTTCGTACTCCCCCTCGTACTATACAGCATGCCGCCCTTTGCTTCAGCCTATTCAGCGTAAGCATTAATCAGACACGGATAGAGTAATCATGCTTGTACGGCATAGTGCTTATCTATTGAGGTCGAGGCTAGTCAAGCCCAAAACCTAGGGTTACCAGGTCTTAAGTTATTACTGTCAATGTTACATTTTACTGGTATGTTTACGTTATAGGCTACGTTTCTTATTTTGCCCTAAAATGATTTCTTCTGTTTTCTAATTAAAAAAAAAAAAAGAAATGATCACCCTAAACGCTTTAAAAATGATTTTATAAATTAATATGAAAAAATAGTGGAACTGATTTCTCACATGCTGTCAACAACTCAACTATGTAACGTAGTGTTCAAATAGAAAATGCAGCAAGTTGAGCTCTTCTCTCGTATGTAATCGACATTCCAACCTTATATTTAAGAAAAACTTGGTTTTTGTGTCTTAAGTTTCGTCTTTCAACACACTCTGGATCACATAACAGTATCGATTGATCCTAATATACTGTCAGGAACATAAGCTACTGTGAACTAATAAAAGCAGAAAATACTGATGTCAGGAACTCTACTATGAACTAATAAAAGCAGAATATATTGATGTCACAAACATAAGCTATTGTGAACTAATAAAAGCAGAATATACTGATGTAACAGAAGCTACTGTGAACTAATAAAAGCAGAATATACTGATGTCACGAACAAGAACTACTATCAACTAATAAAAGCAGAATATATTGATGTAGGAACAGAAGCTATTCCGAACTAATAAAAGCAGAATATACTGATGTAACAGAAGCTACTGTGAACTAATAAAAGTAGAATATGCTGATGTCAAGAACAGAAACTATTGTGAACTCTAAATGGTTGAGAATTTCGGCAAGTTTGATTTTTGGACTATATAAAATGATGTGAGATTGTTCAGGAGATTCAAAGACATACAAGGAGGGGCTGAATAGTTCCTGGCTTTATTTCCTTTAAATTGAAGTAGACAAATAAAAGTGTAGACATATGAAAGCCTCATATCTTAATATTTAACTGTGTTAAAATAAATTGAATCCTAATTGTACTACATGTGTCATTGCAGGTAGAAGGTGAGATGGAAGAGGCACGAAGAAGTTTCACGTCGTCGGAACTGAGGACCGTTATGAAGTTATTGTGGCTCCAGCGAAAGTCTGCAAACGAACTTCATATGGAGATGTGTCAAAACTAAGGGGGAGGGGAATGTACTTCATACAGTTGTGTAAAAAACCTGGATATCGCATTTTAAGACTAGCCATTTCAAGGCGGAAGACGAGAACTGCAGTGGACTTCCGTCAAAAACAACAGACCATCAAACATGCGATACTTGCCCTTGATGACCATCGAATAACCGCTAAAAAAAGATTACCCAGATACTGGACATTTCCAGGGAACGAATTGGTTATATTATTACCACAGTCCTAAACATATGCAAGCTTTTAGCGAAATGAGTACCGAAACTTTTGAGTACGGATCAAAAGAAGGAACATATCGAAACATCCAAATCCACTTGGCCCATCTTGAAAAGACAAAGAACTCTTTGGCTAGACTAGTGACAGAGGATAAAATCTGGTTCCATATTTATGATTCAGAATCCAAGGAACATCAAAAGCATGGCGTAATAATGGATCCCCCCGCCCCGAAAAGTTCCGTACTGAGAAATCCCTACAAAAAGTCATGGATTCCATTGTCTGGGACAAAATGGTATTATAATGGTGGTCTATCTGCCGAATGGCGCCTCAATTACTGGAAAGTATTATGCAAATCTTCTAGATTAGCTAAAAAAGGCAATTACGAGGAAACGGCGTCGAAAGTTCACAAATGGATCATGATGTTGCACGATAATGCATCTATACACAACTACACCCGGTAACGCTGCCAAATTGACACCCTGGGATTACAATTGAGCCACCACCACCTTGCTCCCCAGACCTGACCCCTTCTGGCTATTTTCTATTTCCTAATCTGTAAAAACTAAACATCTGAAGAGTCACCATTTTGAGAACATTTCGGACGTTACACCGGCTGCCGAGAATTGGTTTGAGGGACAATCAATCAATATATATATATATATATATATATATATATATAGGCCTACATTACATGTTCTAGAAAAGTTTCAACAACGCTGTCGAAAGCTCATTGATCTCAGTAGGGAATACGTTGAATAAATATGTAATCTCGGACCTCTGACATTTGTTTGTCTTGGCAAAGCCAGGAACTTCTCAGCAGCTCCTCGTATTAAAATGGAATTGGAAGGCAACGAAAATTTGTATATTATGCTTATCTGTTTTCAGTTTAGCTCTCCTTTCAATATCGAGGTTATCTAAGACGAGGACCTACAGTTCAAAATGAGTTCTCACTGGAAATTAAAACAGCGTCAGCTTCATATTAAAATTATGATGTTAATATCAAAACCCGTATATTGAATAACACATATTTTCCTTTCCCTGTTTCCTAAAAATCGTAAAATATTCCCTTTATTTGTCTGAAAAATCTGGCAAAAACCCTACTGAGAGTCAAACTCTCGAATTCGGAGATTTCTGTATTCTGGTAAGAGAAGAATACTGACTGTATTTAAAACAGCTTTCAATTTTATGTGCTTTTTTGGAAAGAAATCAAAATACTTAAAGTGGCACTTACACCCAGTACCTACTTGAGTACAAAGCAAAACTAAAGAAGAAATGATATCTGATACGTCAATAATTATTATTTTTTATTAACCAAATAGGTCAATATTTCAAACCACAGTATTCGTCACAGTAGGGTAACTATTTCCTTTTTTGAATCCTTGATAGGGTTTTGAGCAGGCGAGAGAAATGCGAAAGAAAAAATCACAAAATCGAACATTATGTCCTCGTTTTTCCATCCCATTGATTTTCCTCGTTCCGAATCTCTGTGTAAAATATCCACGGTTTACTAGCGGTGACATCTATGAAGACAGAAAAACGCCAACTAAAGACCATACAAGCAAAGCAGTAACCAATATGGGTATAGAACAACAAGGAACATGGACATACGGAAGAACAAATGGGTCTCTGATTTTTTTTGTAGAATGTGATCCCGTGTAATCCCAGCAGTCTTTTCTCCGGGATATATAGTTTTTTGTCTCCTGTGTACACATACTAGTATGTTGTATTTTCTCTCCTTTTTTTCTCTGTTTTACTTTCCTTTGGAAAATCTCTGCTTTTCGGCTCTGCAGATGAAGAGCGTGAAATAGTGGTAAATAGGAGACACCAAAAACACATCTCCATTTTTCACCTCTTCGGAAAATACGCTTGGCTGTCAGTAGACGGATTAAGAGGAAAGATGCTACAGAACAGAATGACGCGTCGGGATAGAGTCTTAGGGTTACGGTTCCTTCTTTTATCCTTTCCTATATCTATAAAAGTCACAGGGTCTATACCTCGGCTTTCTTACATGCTGTTTTGTACGTCAACAACCAAAACCCAAATGCGAAGTATGACTTCATACTACTCTCCCTCGGGACAGAACAAAGGAATAGTAAAAAAAAAAATAATGATAATAACTATCTTATTGGTTCAACATCCGAACGAACTATAAAAGAGGGCGCTGAGATCCTATTTATGTAAAATGTACTTTCCAGTTCGGAAAATATAAGAGCTGGTTTATTTGTATTTAGCAATAAATAAATAAAAAAAATAGTGGATTTACGAAGCTTATTTTAAATTGCACTTAACATACATATCCAAAAATTATGCCATTGCACAGCCCAACTATAGTTGTTAATTGTAATTTTATTCCTTAAGAGTTATTTATAGGTTAAAAACAATAAGCAGACAAGAATATAGGGTAAAGTTAGTATAGTCTACCAACCAATATTCCCTAAAAACAGGAAATTCTGTCGAGGAATTTGAAGCTTAAAATATATAAAACGATATTCGTGTCTGTTGTTCTCTATGATTGCGAAACATGGACGCTTACTCTGAGGGAAGAACATAGACTGAAAGCATTTGAGAACAACATACTGAGACGAATATTCGCACCCAAGGGGAATGGCGGAAAGTTCATAACGTGGAACTACATAATTTATACGGTTCACCAAACATTGATAGGGTCATCAAATTTAGGAGGCTCAGGTGAGCAGGTCATGTAGCCAGGATGGAAGAAAGTAGGAACGATTTCAAAAAGTTTTAAATAGTAAACCAATCAGAAAACGACCATTAGCAAGACCTAAGTGCAGATGGAAGGATTAAGATGGATCTCGCAGAAATAGGAATACAAAGTAGAAACTGGATCCAGTTGGCTAAGGATAGAAGTCAGTAGAGAGTGTTTGTGAACCTTTGCGGCATTGAACCTTTGGGTTACATAGGTCATAAAGTTAGTAAGTTATTATTGCCTATCAGGAGCGGATCCAGGACACACTTCAGGGGTGGGCGGTGGGTTGTAATACTGCTACTTAGACCTACTTTTAAGAGCTCCAAACTCTGGGATGGGTTTTATTTATATATAAAATAAGAAAGTTTCCTCTACAGGGGGCGATCGTCCCCCCCCTGGATCCGCTCCTGTTGTCTAGTAAGCGGCAAATTTACTGAATATGTTCAGAATTCAAACACTGTGAATACACAATCTACTCACTGTTAATAACTGACGATTACAATTTTGGCTCCGTCCAGCGCCCAGATACTGGATATGACCAGCATTAAAAGAAGTGTATCCTTACTTATGGCTAGTATAAAATTATTTCGATTTTAATTGTGTGAGATATTTGGCTTCCCTAAGAGCACGAGATGTGCTAGGCATGTACCATTTAGCTGTTCCAGCTACTTTTTAGGTACCCGACATTTGGCACATATGATATTCATGTGCTAAGTATGTGCTTCAGCTACTTACAATTTTAGGTATTTGTTACACCTAATTCATATTTGCAACTACAAATATAGCATTTATATACCTGGCTCAGTTTCGCACTCTAACAGTCATTTGTTTTTATGTTGTCACTTGGGACATGTATCTGTCATGTTCTAGGTACGTCCTTTAGGTACATACTGTTTCAGATACCCTAACAGCACAAGATGTGCTAGACATGCGCTATTTAGGTGTTCTAAAGTCATCTTCCACATTTGATGCATTTGTCGCTCCTTTTTCTAAGCGATTGTGTACCAGAAGCAACAAACTTTATTAGATGGCAACTGTCCCAGATTTTTGAAAGTGAATATGGAAGAACCTTGAAATAAAGTAAATAGACACTCCTTATTTTGTTATAAAATTACATGGTAAGCAGATTATATCTGATCCCAAACGGTTATCGTCGAACATACGCGGTTAGAGCAGCACTCTGATTAGCCAAATTCAAAAGACACTTTATTCCTCTACAAGCGCAGTTTTCTTCATCGCCTCCGTGGCCAAGTCAGAAGAGCACGCTGTTAGTAATCCAAAGGATGGTGGTTCGTGCACACCATGGGGTACATTTTTTTTTTACTTGTTTAAAGTGTTTTTTAGACTCGCCTTAATGTAAACACATTACATATATAGGTGATTTAACATATATTTTGGGGGAGTAATTTTGTGGTTCATTGATGCTTAGGGCATGGGAACATATCTAGAATATAGTAGGCACGTTCCGCAAGTACATATCAGGCATGTGCCTAGGGGCGGACATAGACTCCATCCATGTGATTATTCTCTCAGAGATACATCAGTCAAATACTGGACACATTCCCATGTACTTGAGGGAACATGATAGGCATATGCCTGCTTGTAATTGTGCTGTTAGGGTTGGCACGACTTCAAAGAAGTTTTGTAAATGATATGTGGTAATAACTTATTTTTCCTTTCAAGCTCTTTATTATTATTATTATTATTATTATTATTATTATTATTATTATTATTATTATTATTATTATTATTTACTGGTTTTAGCGCTTTTATTATTTTATGTCTTTTATAGTTTATTTTAATTTAGTTTATATATTTTAAAGCTTTTATTTTCTGCTTTCAGTGTGGTTATGAATAGATCATTTTCTTTTAAAAGGTTTTGTGTTGTTGTTAAAGAATTTTTGAATGCAATAAAGAAAAGGAACTCATGAACACACAAAGAAAAAAACAGGAATAGCAATTGATTTTCTTACTTACAACCACTGCTGCTGCTTGGTCGTTTGTTGCCTTAACTGAGACGAAAGATTCAATTCCGGGAATTTAACAAAAATAGTTCCTCCGGTGAACAAAAATAATTCCTCTGGGACAAGACGAATTTCAGGTTAATCACCCCTCCAAACCGGGACAGCTGAGAATTCTAGTCCCAAATCGAGGGGTATATGAGTCGTAACGGATAGCCTAATGTCATTGGATAGTCGGCAGTTGTGCAAGAAGTGTTATAATTCTTTTAACCAGATGTAAAGTACTGCGCCGTGAAACTGTGCCAAACTGTGCTTTCCGCCAAACTGTGCAAAATATATGCATTTTGCAATTTTATTTCAATAAAGTCACAAATGCTGAGCAATCTCATGGGGAAATGCATATTTAGAACACGATACATTATCGAAAGCAACAGCCGAAAGATGATCCCTTCACATTACAAACACAATACCAGTTATATAATTCTCATGTGTTTAAAAAAAGTGGAGTAAAAACCACGAAAATTATTTGTAAATAAACATTTTGCTTGTATGTACAATAATTACAATATCATCTTACATCATTACCAAAGTAAATACTTTGGGACAACGTATTCAATTGAAGCTTGCTATGAAGTAACAGAAATTCAGTAAAGTTAAAATTGTGGAACGAATTCGATTTGGAATTCAAATTAGCAAATCTATAAGTAAAATTTTCCGCTAAAGAGGAAGAGGGCTTTAGAAGGAAAGAGAACGTTTCTTTCCTTTTGACAAAAGAAAAGGAAGAAGATGTAGAAAAGAAGAAAAAGAAGGCATATTAAGTGATGGTACTTTCTCTTCATAGGAAGGTATTCGTCTCTGTGTCCAAGGGTTAGACCCTTCAATTTTTTATCATCCTCATTTGATGCCGCACTTACGGATTCGCCCTCCAAGTTGCAGACTCTCCTGCATACATCTCCTGTGATCTCTTCTCATATTTCATGGGGATGAGCTAAAGCTGGAACCGGGAGAAATCCATCCTTTTAGAATCCCGAGGGAATTTGAGGCGGAGAGCATTTGAAGAACGGGGAAGGCGGGAAAGTGGGGTTCTTATATACCCATTGCTGTGAACCATGTTAAAGAAAATGACTGCAATTCCACAAACACTTGTTAGAACAAGTTGGCGAAGAAGAACGACCAACGCAGTGAACGTATGGCGCACTTCATCGGAATCGAAATTTCTTGGATCAGACTCCGGTGATGAGAGAACCACTTATACCAAACTACGGAACTGGTTACGTTTCTTCGTGTGACTGTTGTGCGAGAATGTTACGTTCTGTAAAAATGAATTTTAAGTTTGCTGCTCTCATGCAAGGTTGTGAGAAAATCCCAAATCATACGGTTTTCGATAGTGCAAGAAAACTGAGAATTTCCTCGTCATATTTATGATAATCTATTTGAATTTCATTGATTTTTCTTTCGGGGATTGGGGCATATTAAATTTCTGTTTGCAGCCTGATTTGACGCAACTACAACTATTAGTTTGAGAAAAGTTAATTTAAACTATTTTCTATAGTTACTATAGTACTCGCGCCGAGTCGTGAAGCTTGGGTCTAAACCAATCATAGAAATATTTTTCTTGAGCTCTGATACATCGGAAAATTTCGGTACAATTCGTGAAGCTGCTTCCCGAGCGCACACTTGAGGAAAACGTCAAACAGCTGAAATTCGCCTACAATGTTGCCGAACTTTGAAGACATAGTAAATGCGTATTTTTAAAAAGCATTAAAAAATAACCAATAACAACACTGCACAGCAATAACCACCGTAACAATTTTATAAAACGGTAACAATAACACGAATAGTAACTACGAAAACTTAACACAACAAGAAACAATTAACAAAACGGAACTTGACGCTAATCCGACAACACTGTACTCTTGGGAGATGTCTGCCGTATAGTGCGAGAGACAACACTGACAAAATTTGATGGGTAGGGGTTGACTGGTACAAACCCTCGCCTTCTATTGGATGGTAAAATCGGTAGATCTAGGTCAAGCTTCATGATTCGGCACAAATATTATAAGTACCAGAAAGGCTGCAAATTCAAATTGTAAATACTATGTACACTCATGTCCAAAATTGTTGTTGCATATCTATAATTGTCTTCTCGTAACAATATAATTTGATAATGATTTTGCAGGGTACTTTTAGTGTTGTAAAAAAACGGTTTTTTCTGTGAAGTTTTTTTTTCAATAAAAAACATCGTTCTTTTTCATGTTTTTTTTCAAATCTCTGTTTTTTTTCTGGCAACTATTATTTATCGATTTACGTTGCAGGTTATTGAAATAATTAACAGAACTTGAGTCGAAGCCCTGGTAACTTACAAATCTTTTGTTTCTTTGTACCTATATACTAGCAAAATTGTGATTATTCCTTTCGGCCCCAGGTCATTTTTGGCGTTTTCCTACATTTCCAGTTAGTGTCTTATTGCTCAAAAACCATTCATTCGATTGATATGGTTAAGTCCTTGTTTTTTAGAAAATGGATGTGGCTAGTTTTTGGTGTAAGTTGCATTGCAGTGTTGCCAATAGGTGGGAAATTATTGAGGGAAATGTAGGGGGAAACTTTACAAAAAATTCCCTAACCGAATTTCAAAATTTTTTGTATCTAGTACCACTACTGCTATATGGGTTCAAGTCACCTAAAAAAATATTTGGTGTGTTGACAAGGTACAGTGAAATCCTGAAGTCGCTTGCTTCCATCCAAAGAGGGAAAGAAAAAATTCTGTCATACACATGAAATTTTGACACTTTTTACGCCTCACAAACAAAAATCAAATATGCCGGGGCTACAGCTTCTCTAATTATCCTATTGAAACTTTTTATGGTGCGTGCTCGTGGGTTTTCTCTGGGTTCTTCCGTTTCCTCCCACTTTCTTCATTCCACCATTTTCACTCATCTCTCATCATCACCGTCTCCTTTAGCCTAACCGGCATAACCGTGGGACGTAAAACTCAAAGATTTCATTTCATTTTTATGGTGCGTTCTGTAGGGCAAAGAGGAAGCTTTCAGGTAGTGGTACGTTTGTTTCAATGTGGCCAGTAAGAGGGTAATAATAGAGGGGAAAGTGGAAATTTTCCAAATTGTTAACCTAAAATCGGGAATTAATTGTTTTGACTGGAAAAACTGCCATCAGACAGACGAAAACTATCTGAAAAGAAACCTTGGTACTCCAAGAATATATCCTACAAGTATCATGGCGATATCTAACAAAGTAAGCAAGAAAATTTTAAAAAATCTAATTCAACCTCAGAAATTCACCATTTTCTTACCATTTACAGAACATGGTTTATTATAAACCTCAACTGTACTTTGCCTAATTATTCTAGTGAAACTTTTTATGGTGCGCTGTGTAGGCTAAGAACGAGGCTTTTAGACACTGGTAGTTTGTTCGAGTGTAGCCAACAAGACGGAAATAATAGAAGCAAAAAGGGATTTTTTTTTCAAAATTTGCCCCTAAAATCTGGAATTAAAATTTTCTGTAGCTCGCAAGACTAATATCAGACACACACAAACTATCTTAAAATAAGCTTTGGTATCCCTCTAATATATCCTATAAGTAATGTGATGATATCTAATAAAGTAAGCATGTCAATAAAAAATATCTCATTCTACCTTTTAAAAAATCACAGTTATCTTCCCAATTAGAGAACAAGGTGTACTGTAAACCTCAACTGTACCTCCTCTAATTATCCTACTGAAACTTTCTATAGTGCGTTGTGTAGAGCAAAGACGAGACTTCCAGATACTGGTACGTTTGGTCTTATATCGCCAACAAGAGGGAAATAATAGAGACAAAACAGATAATTTTCCAAAATTTCCCCCTAAAATCTGGAATTAAAATTTTCTGTAGCTGGTAACTCTGCTACCAGACAGACGCAAACTATCTTAAATTAAACACTGTTACATCACTAATATAACTTACGAATATTATGACGATATTTAAGGAACAAAACTTCTAATTACCAAAAATATATTACGGTAAACAGAAAAGTAGGGAAAAACTAGAAAAATCATGTTAAAACCTAAATACGAATTTTTCGTGCGTTCCCTAATTACCCCATTGTAACGATCTGTACTTGCATTGTTAAGTAAGGACAAATGTTCGATTGGCGTAAGTTGACTTGCACTCGGACATATAGGTACGGATTTATAAACAAAAATGTCTAATTTTTTGCCCAAACTTAGGAAAGTTTTAATTTCCCTAATTGGCAACACTGCGCGCAGGCCAGTCCAATTGATGTCAACAATTAGGTATCTGTCCGAGGTATCTACCTGGCAAGTCTTAAGGAGGTCCTTCTACAACGAAGGAAGCTACAGGGAAAAAAGAAGTAAAGGAAATTCGAAATTAGAAAATTCTCGAATTTTTGACTGGGGTGAAATTTGAGAAGGAAATTCGACACCAGAAGAAAAAAATTACTATGATAAACTATAGTCCAACCATATTTTGCAAAAATAATATCCCGATATCTCAATTAGTGTCCACACAGGAGCGGATTAAACAAATGCACCCGTGTGTGCCACTTTGGCCACCTGGGCCACCGAGTATACATTTGATTACATTTTTTTGACTACTAACTCGTGTTGTTGTTGTAGTTATAGTCTCGACTAATAATAATATCGTTGTTAGTCTCGACTAATAATAATATCGTTGTTGTAAACAATAACTTTATAAGGAAAATTTTCTCTCCTTTTTACATTTTAGTTCCAACACTGTTGGTGAGAAATGCAGGGTGTTTCAAAATGAATTTTGGGGTTTTAAGTCTTCGTAGTATTTATTACATTTTCCGTACAATTATAAGCAATGCATCAAGTAAAAGACCTCAAACACCAACTCAAAGACCAAACCTCAAATGCACCTCAAAGTCTTTGCTACATATGTTCAATGTGAGATTCATTCGTCACACGGCACACATCTAGTCGATAGGCGAGAAAGGTCCATAAACTTTCCACCATATGGCACAAAACACATTCAATTTAGGGGAGTCTCGTTTCAAGTGTACCATCTCCTGAGATTTGCTGACTGCCAGATACAAACATTATGAGTGTTCACATTAGCTCTTAGGTGAAATTTCGATTTTTCACTGAAGATGACACGATCCAGAAAATCTTCATTGTTATGCAGCAATATTTCACTTGCGAAATTGGCACGTAAACCGTAGTCTGTAGGCTTTAGACCTGTAGCAACTGCAAACGATAAGGACGTAGTTGCAAGCGTCTCCTTAATATTCTTCACACAGACCGTTGCACTGTACAGATTTAGTTTTTATTAAAACACAAAAAACTTTCTGCTCTCTAGTCTACATCTTTGCTGCTTGCTCTTTCTAACGGCAGACAGAAGAAACAATGCATGTACACTCATGTCCAAAATGATTGTCGCATAACTATAACTGTCTTCTTGTAAGAATATAATTTGATAATGATTTTGCAGGGTATTTTTAATACTGATACTATATGTATAATCGGGAAATGTGTATTTGTGGTAAATTTCATAGGAAAAGGATTATAAATACGAAAATTAGAATGAGTAAAACAAAATGTTGCTAAATGGACAAGAAAGTTTTATTTTCGTTTTATTGTTCTTATTTACTGCTCTTTTGACATGAAATTTGCCACATACATGTGTTTGCCGATTATACACATAATAACATTATAAGAAATACCGGGCGAATTCGTTATCAAATTATATTCCTACAACAACATATTTATAAACATGCGACAATAATTTTGGACATGAGTGTACATGCGTGCGTACAAAATTGTTTGAGTTGCTCTTTCATTTGATATAATATTTATAATTGTAAGTTAATTGTAATAGATACTACAAGGTTTCAAAACACTAATATTAATTTTGAAACACCCTGCATTACTTCAAATTGTGTCATCCTATATTCATGTCTTTTATATACATATCGTCAGAGCCGGTCCTAGTCAAATTGTCGCCCCATGCAATGGTATAACTTGCCGCCTCCCACTTTCTCCACAAAGAACAAATCTTAAAAGTCATGATTTTAAGTATGCTACTCCAGCATGAACAACAAAGGTGAGGGTAAGAGTAGTTGCACTCAGAAAGGCTTAAATACTTATAAAAATGCAATCCCGTTGTGTCTGTTTTTTATATATATATATATTAATCTATTATGTTAGTGAAAGATAAAGCAAACACACCTGCAGAGGAAAGATGGTAATCCTTTTTATAAAATTCACTATCGAGCTTCAATCTCAATGTATCAGTTTGCAATCTAGCTCTTTTATCTTGATTTCTTGATTTCTCTTCTATATCTGTTAACATTAAAAAAAAAAAACTTGTTTCTATCTTCAATAATAAGGAACTTGCTTCTGACAAAAACAAGACTAGTTGTCATATCAAAACTGTGATAACTTACTAAATGGAACAAATATTCACTACTGTTCGAGAATTGAATTCTTGCATTTGGCAACAATCAAGCTGACCATTTGCTTTAGCATTGTCCATGTGGCCATAAACTAATGCAACCTAAACATAATTTGTGAATGTAGTATTCAAATAGAATGTCAGCTTAGTAAGTGTAACTACCATCATCATGAAGTCTGTTTCCAACAAGAAATATTTAATTTAAATAATATACTTATGACAGATTTTGCCGGACTATCCAAACTTGCCGCTCCACGCAAATGCACATGTTGCATATATGGTAGAGCCGGCTCTGCATATCACATATATCTAGTCGACAAATTATTTATATATGACACTTAGAAAAATACTATTAGGGAAATTAGTATTAGTTTTTACCTTTAAACAAGTTATTTGAATTTTATACTGTTCGTGACATTATTTTCATACTTATTTAAGGCCTGCTTTCACGAAAAAACAAAATTTCATTTCTACTTCTATTTATTAGTTGATATTGATGAAAACTGCTGAAATCCGAATTGTTAATAGGTATGGTATTCATGTAAGTTGTAAAATATTTGTAGCGTATCAGTATCTATCGTTTAATTTATGTTGCATTTTATGGTGATTATACCTACATAAAAATATTTAATACTTAAATAGACATAAGATGCATTACAAATGACTATTTGAAAAAAAACGAAATTTAGAAAAAAACGAGAGGCAATGTTTTTTTTCTAAAAAAAACGTACATTTCTGAAAAAATACGAACGGTTTTTTTCTATTTACAACACTACTTTTAATACTGATACTATGTGTATAATCGGAAAATGTATATTTGTGGTAACTTTCATAGGAAAATAATTATAAATCAGAAAATTAGAATGAGTAAAACAAAATTTTGCTAAATGGATAAGAAAGTTTTATTTTCGTTTTGTCGTTCTTATTTACTGTTCTTTTGACATGAAATTTGCCACATACATGTCTCTTTGCCAATTGTACACCTACTAACATTATAAGAAATATTGGGCGAATTCGTTATCGAATTATATTCCTACGAGAACAAATTTATAGAGATGCGACAATAATTTTGGATATTAGTGTACCTTATTATCGCTCCGCTAAGATAAAATTTCTACACTTGTCTGACACATTCTTTTGATGATAACAGTAGATATTTTGACGTAAATTAACTATAGATAAAGATATTACATAAGTAATAATAGATCTTAGCAAATTGCGTTTCACCTTAACTTACCTTTTTTTCTGAGTGTTGTGCTCAAGGCAGGTTTTAACAAACTTACCCAAACGTTGCTAGATGGGGTCAATAAGATAAACGAATATTTTAATCTGACGACAGGTATTTGCATAAATTAGGTCTGTGAAAAACTGAGAACCAATCATAAAATTTCGATCACTGCAAAGAATAGCTCAATAATATTTTTTTAAAAAATTAAACAAATATTTTACTTTTCAGTACTTTCTATTCGCATGTACAGATAGTAAATTTTAACACATATACTATGGAGAAAGAACAGGAAAAGAGGAAGAATAGAGCATATATATATATCCATTTTGATGAAACCTTCTGAGGCGTTTAATATAAAGCTCCTGTAAAGTAAGATTTTTTTCCAACATGGCTAAGCAGAATTTGCTTTTGTAATAAATTATAAAAAAATAACGTTTACTATAGGATAATTTATCCAACATGGCTAAGCAGAATTTGCTTTTGTAATAAATTATAAAAAAAATAACGTTTACTATAGGGATAAGACAAGAAACGTACTGTATCCATTTTGTATAGTGATGCGGAACCCATTTTCAATGCCACTGGACTCAGAATGGGGATTTAGGCGCGTCAAATCTCCTGGTTTACATCACTGACGTTACGTACGAGAAGTTATAGGGTAAAGGAACCTAATTTGGTGATAAATTTACATTTTTGGTGATAAATAACCTGTCTCTGAATCGTAAGTGTTGGTGAAAAATGGTTGCGGTATTAAGTCTTCGATATACCGCGTATAATTATTACTAATTAATTTTATTCAAGTGCGTGTGAGGGGAGTTGTATGTGCTTATGTGATTTCATTGCTTTGTTCCCTAAGTTGGTGATATAGTACCTAATTTGGTGATATGGGTCACATAACAACTATAAATTGTTGTATTATCACACTTATTTATTACATACCGTATTATAATGACATATTGGATACAATAGTCTAGTGGTTATGTCCGCGTAGTCCCGTGTTCGATTCCCGGCCGGTGCTTTCCAATTTTCGGCGTCCACCCAGCGTCGTGAGAGGAGCTGGGGAGTCAAGTGAAAACAATACGTAACGGCCACTAACTTTGGAAAGCTTCTGATCCGCCTGCTAGGGACAAGACGTCGCAGAGCGCTGACCACATGCTCGGCGCTAGATTGGACGTAGTTCACCCGGTTGCTAGCAGATGGCGCTGGAGCAGGCTTAGTCTCACAAATGGGCCGTTAGGCCGTTTTTTTTTTAATTATATAGACACATTTACAAAATAAGCGAAATCTAAATATAATTAATTGAATTGGAATTTAGAAAATAATTAATCTAATGAATTTATTCCGATTTTCAAGACCTTTGACAAATTGGAAATAAGTTTTAGATGTAGCTGTTTTCAAACACCTCTTATTATCTAAACTTATAAAATGAATGAAAAATATTTTCAAATAATACATGTCTAACAGGCCTAATAGTTTCAGAAAGTTTCTTTAGTTTAAGTAGACCTACATAAATATATAGTCCTAAATGTTTCTAACATTAATGATAGGGCAAGATATTGAATATAAGCTACATTATTAAAAGAAAATAATCATATAACAAGTTTTGAAAGCTTAATACATTAGGAACTACAAAGGTCACACATGTGAATCTTGCCAACGGGAGGTTCGCTGTGACACGTTTCGTGATACAGAGTAAGGCAAAGTGAACACTATATTTATTTCTTCCCATTTCTTTCAATTTTGTCTTTCGAAAAAGGCCCAGTACAGGTGCCGCAGACTCATTCTTCATCGTCATATTCATCTGAATTGCAGTTTTCTTTTAGGGAGATGTTCCTAAAGGTCCAGGCAGGGACAAAAGTGGACCTGGAAAGGTACGGGGACGCATGACGTCACGCCGTCTCCCGTGCCTATCTTTGCCGATTGTATTTGTGTGTGTGCTGCGTTTGGTTATTGACTGTGCAGTAGGCCTAGTTACTGACAGACAAGGCTGACGTCGGTTGGGAGCTTAGCTTTTCTATCGATTGTCTTTGTTCTTGTAGACTTCTTTCTGACATTTGGTGGTGGAAGTTTTACGATTATATTTACTGGAGACGACAACGTTCTGCTTTGTGGAGTTGGTGGTCTTTCAACAGTTGGCTCTAAACGGCGTGACAAACATCTTGGCATTTAAAGGCGGCGCGGCGTTCCAAGTTCCCTTTAAATGCTGCTAGCAAATGAGAGGCCAGCGGTATTGCCACGGTTATTATGTACACATCCACATCTATCCCCTGTCACCTGATCGCGCTGTAGTTTGTCTGCATAGCCATAACCACACCCCTTAGCACTCGGCAACGTCGCGCCAGAGCTTGCGTCTTATTCGTTTAGCTGAAATGCCAAGATGTTTGTCACAGGCTTTAGTTCCGGATGTTTGCGTGTCCTCTTAATAGGTGAAGCTGCTGTTTGTGGATTAAAATGCTCAGTCAGTACGAATGGAACACGTTTTTTTTTTTTTTTTTTTTTTACTTGGGAATAACACGACGGTCAAATGATATGATTCCATATGACTTGAAATCTTTTATATATATATATTTTGTGCTGAAAATTCACAAAGGGTATTTTTTTAAATGCTGTGAAAATTCCGTTTGTTTGATTTCTCTTTTGGTTTTTTGACCACATAAACATTAAAATCTTCTCGCCAAACTGCTTTGAGTGGCAAGTTAATGATACAATCTTAAGTGATATATCTAAGTTGGTGATATAGGTCTAGTTCTTGAGCTATACACCTAATTTGGTGCTGTACGACACTGTAATCACTAAAAAACAAGCTAATTGGATGCGTGGTGTAATATTTTAATGCATTGGAAACTAAAATAAGTAAATTTAAATGATTTTTTTAATTTTTAAAAATAAGGTCCGCCTGATCACTTTATAAATGTGTTGAAAATAGCTATTTGTTTTACTAGATTGCTAAGATTATGCAATGCATAATTATAACATGAGAAAGCTAACAAATACAGCTATCACACCACTTCCTCATGTCTTCAGAGTTGTACTGGTGTATTTTGTTTTAGTCTACGCCACTGAAATAATATAAAACGTAATGTTATTTGCCGATAACCATAAACTCGCTCCTCAATTCGACACTCTATCATTAAATAATTTCTACAGTTCTTTCCAAGGATGTTTTAAAATAGTGGATCTGCCCATACGTATCTTAATCATATGAACTCAATGAAGCCAAAAAAGCAACCGAGCATCGCCTGAGCCGGCACGTCTGATTGGCTACTCTGGTTTCCGCCAGGCCCGTGCTGGCCCACCGGGACACCGGGACGTGTCCCGGTGCGCCCCCTCAAATATCACAATATAAATAAAGGTACAAGTTTTTAGTAATAAATTCTTACAGTTTTATTGGTAAAGAACCCGTGAAAGGTGCAGTGCGCCCTTTACATTAGGCGCCCTTGCGAGTCCACATCAAAGATGAACGATTTTATTTACTCTTCTGTATAGCACAGTTCTGTACAATAAATACACACAGTTACTATTGGCGAAGAACCCGTGAAAGGTACAGTGCGCCCTCTACATAAGGCGCCCTACGAAACATCACATTATAGATAAGTGGTTTTGGTTATCCTGTATACCAGCTTTGTATAATAAATTCAAATACTGACTGGTAGTACAGTACCTGTAAGAATACAAGGCGCCCTTTACATCAGATGCCCTGCGAAATATCACATCATTTTTTAAAATTTTATTCCTCTGTATTTCAGTTTTGTATTATGAATTCATACAGTTGCTATTGGCAGAGAACAGGTAAAGAGTATAATCACTTACAAAAATATTATAAAGTTATATAGCTATAAAACGAAACAATGTGATACATCAAGAATAGTCCGGATAGTCAAACGTACGATGCATTTATGTAATACTACACTAACATTAGTCTCTAATTTACGATTTTTATGGCATCGAAGCTTTCACAGTCTTAATATGCATCCATATGTCCTAGCACATTGATTGTTATTGTGTGTTTTAAAGCAGTGTTCGGATAATCAGTACCTGTTGTATTTCTGAAATATAGCTGTATTAATTTCCGTAAAATGTGGTCTTCCTGTCACCACGGCACGGCGCGTCCTCAGGTTGTGGATCGAGGAGGAGGCCTCTGGGATATAGACATTAGCTGCGAATATACTGAGCAAGCCAAGGGGTGATAATCCAGCTTGAGAATTTGGTGTGAGGCTAACAACCTCATCCTATAAAAAAGGATTGTTCACATAAATTCGCAGAATCCTCGGATCAGAACTGATAACTTGGCACGAACTCAGCAATGTAAAATCGACATGAGATTTTGAACATGGAATATAGGAAGTCTCTATGGGACAGGCTAGTTAAAATTTGTAAAAAATGAGTTTAGGAATAGAGGTTGGACCTAGTGGGATATCAGGAAGTTAGATGAGAAGAAATGGAGGAGTCAAGTCGGGAAATTTTACGTTCTTTTACGAGGAGCAAATTAAAAATTACCAACTAGAAACAGGGCTTTCCGTTCACAAACGAATACCTAATATCAGCAGTTACATAGGTTGAATTTGTTAATGGTAGATTTTCTTTTACTTCTCTTAAGGGTCGGTGGTGTAATATTATTGTTTTAAATGCACATGCCCCAACAGAAAATAAGGATGGCGTTGAAAAAAAATACAGTTTTTACGAAAGAATAGAACGGGTATTTGATCATCTCCTGCAATACCATATGAAAATTCTGTTAGGCGGTTTCAATACGAAGGTAGGACGAGAGGGTATTTTCAAACCGATTATAGGGAATAAATGTTTGCATAAGGAAGGTTGTGACAACGGCGTTACACACGTGAACTGTGCAATATCCAGAAACCTTATCGTGAAGATTACAAAATTTCAACATCACGAAATTCATAAATATACTTGGACTTCATCAGATGGAACAACACATATTCAAACTGATCATGTTTTAGTAGACAGAAAAGAACAGTCTCGCACAACTGATGTTCGGTCGTTCAGAGGAGTTGATTGTGATAGTAAGACAGAGACTATCGTTGAATAAAGGAAATATTCAATATCGGAAAACGGAGAGGTTTATTATTTTTTCTAAATAGAGGACAGTCAGGTGAGAGTGGAGCCAGATTGAAGTGTCGAATAGATTCTCAATTTTAGAAAGTTCGGAGTGCACTAGTGTTCAAGATACTTGGTTGAAATTAGAGATAACATTATAATTTCAGCAAAAGAAATATTCGGGCACGCAGAAATACGTAGGAACAAACCAGGTTCAACCAGGAATGTACTAAAGTAGCAGAGAAGAGAAAACAGAAGAAACAGCGTTGGCTACAAAATCCGAACGATATAACTACGTAAAATTTTATTGTCATCTGGCAGAAAACTTCTAAAACTTTTAGAACAAAGAAACGCGACTTTTGAAAGTTCAAATTAATTAACTTGAAGATAATAGTAAAAACAAAAACATTCGGATGTATCAATAAAACCATTCGGATGTATAAATGCATCAACGAACATAAGAAAGGCTATCAACTTCGTGCTTATATATTAAAGAAACCTAAAGGAACAGTTCTCACTGATATAGGTAGCATCTTAAATAGATGGACAGATTTCTTTGACGATTTGCTTAACACATAGCTAAAAACTAATGCGCGTGGAGAAAGTGAAATGCATGCAGCATAATCGTATATTCCAGAACCTAACCAGACAGAAACAGAAATCGCTATTTAAAAAAATTAAACACATATCTCCGTGTGTAGACGAAATTCTGGTTGACTTAATTTTAGCTAGAGGGGAAAAATTGTATAGCAAGATACACAAATTCATTCTCCTTATCTGGAACAAGGAGTAATTGCCACAAGAGTGAAGAGAATCAATCATTGTTCCAGTTCAGAAGAAAAACAACAAAACAGATTTAATAATTACCGAGGCATTTCTCTTCTGTCAACATCCAATAAATCCTCTTAAACATTGTATTAGCAAGATTGACTCCATACGCAGATGAAATTATTGGAGATTATCAGAACGGATTTAGGAAAAATCGATCAACTATCGACCAGATATTTATCATTCGACTAATACTTGAAAAGAAATGAGAGAATGCAACATCTTGGCACATCAATTATTGACTTTAGACTCTGTCTGGTAGGAGGGAAATATTGTACAACATGTTTACAGAATTTGCAATACCGAAAAAGGTAGATTAATTAAGATACGTTTAAATGGATCCCAAAGTAAAGTTCGAGTAGAGAAAATCTTGTTCACGAACTTTCACGTTCAGAATGACCTGAAACAATGAGATGCGTTGTCGTCATTATTATTTAACTTCATTCTGGAGAACACTATAAGGAAAATCAAAGACAGCAGTCAGGTCCTAGAAGCTGAATTGTATTTGCCAGGTTATGGCGTATGCTGATGATGTAAATTTAATAGGGAATGATAGAATAATAGAAAGGAATGCAGAAATCTTAATTAACGCTAGCAGGGATATAGGCTTAAAAGGAAATGCAGAGAAAACTAAATAAATGGAAGTTTGTCGGGATCGTAATAGTGCATTTATAGATGCGTTAAAATACCAAATAATATTTTAGTTCGACAAAGTGGATAGTTTCAAATATCTAGGATCATTATTAACAGACCAAAACCACAATCACTAAAAAAATTTATGTCAATTGAAAGCAGGGATTTCGTGCTATTACTCAGTTAAACATCTTTTCTTGTCGCTAATTCTGTTGAGGAATTTGTAGCTCAAAATATAAAACGATAATCATGCCTGTTGTGCTGTATGGTTGCAAAACATGGTCACTGACTCCATGGGCGGATTAAAGGGGGGCGATCGCCCCCCCCTCCCGAGCCCTCCAAAATATTAAAATTACACACACTGTTGCTTGTAGCTTACCGCCACCCGAACGAAAGTTTGGGATCGTTCTTGTGTTATTTCAAAAGAGGGTTAATTCTTTAAATTCTATTTAAAAATTGTGTCTGTCCAGCATGCTGCGTTTACGCTAACGATAACTCGAGTCATAATATGATATAAATTTCAGGAAGAAGGAAGATTTTACTTGAGGCCATAACATCAGGAAAACTATCCACGGAACTAGTTCTTTCCCATGAGAGGGGTCTTTTTTTTGGTAAATATTGCTCATTTTTTGCAACGGGTTTGGTTGGGGACTATCGAATAAACATGCCTCTCCAAACTCTTTTGACTAAACCTTTGAAGGAATTCGCTACTTTCTACGGTATTTTAGACAGTGGTGCCCACCCCCCCTTATGTCCATGACGCACCCCCCCAATTGTCTATCCGTAGGTGTTCTTCCATGAAAAAATCTTCTTTTCGATTAATTTTTACACCCCCTCAAACATATTTATATAGATTTTTAACCCCCCAAATATTTCAATGACGCACTTTGCGTCATAGCCCCCCTCTGTGGGCACCCCTGTTTTAGAAACTCACAACAAGGCATAATAGTACATTAACGCTGTCGAGGTCGGAAAAACGTTTCTGAAAAACTACTGGGAACCAGTGAAACCAGTCGAGAATCAAATCGACTCGTCAAGAAGACAAGTAATCCTAAATCGCGACAAATTGAAATTAATGTTGTAGAATGTGATATTCCTTGGAAGGCAAGGCATTGCTTTTCAAGGCCACAAAGAAGATGCTTGTGCGGATAATTCGGCCTCAGATGGTGACGGTGTAGAAACTAAGTTCAAAGAGGGCAATTTTAGAATGATTAGTGGTAACGATATCTTAAATAATCACTGGAAGAAAGCATCGAAAAGGACAATTTTTGCCAATAAAACCACACAAAATGCCCTCATTGTGGGTTGTGGATGAGAAATCACGTCTATAGTATTGTCAATCGAGTGCGGGAGGGTCAGTTTTATTCTATTATGTTTGATGAAACTACGGACGTTTCGCACACATCTCAGCTGTCTTTGATTCTAAGGTACGAACACATGGGTGAAATAAGAGAAGACTGCTTCAGTTTCATTGATCCTCGATCAGCAGAGCTGAAACGTGAGGACATTAATTCGAGCTCGGAATCCGAAGACACAGAACCGCCCGAACTCACACTGACTGGAGGGAAAATTGGAAAAATTGCTCTATCTTTGCTACCAGACTTCTCACTTGACCCGAAAAACTGCGTTGTATTGGTACAGATGTTTGCGCCGTCATGACCTCTCCAAGTCGCGGGGCAGTGCAGGAAATCCAGAAGGAGGCTTCAAACACGCTGTACTGTTCATATTGCAATCACAGCCTCAACTTATCCATCTTCAGGTCATCGTCGATATAGTGCGTGAGGAAATGTCTGGGAACAATGAAAAAGATCATTGTGTTTTCCACCGCATCGTCAAAACGTAATACTGCCCTTAAGCTTACGCTTGGTGGCCAATTGGAGACATTTTATGCAACGAGATGGGTTGAACGGAACTACATGGTGTTACAATTTCACTTGAAATTTCAAGAAAATTAGTGAGGCTCCACAGTGTGTTCCAAGTGATCCAAGTTAGATACAGCCAAAGCACGGGCACTTTCTTCTGCCATGCAAGACCGAGTTTATCGTAACTATTACTTGTCTTCAGGATGTTCTCGCGATAACTCTCTCCTTCATCGACTTTTGCAGAAGACAGATTTAGACATGAACGCAGCGTCAGATGTCATTCAGGACACTATCGCCGCATTAAACAAGAAGCGTTCAAACAGCAAAGAAGAATTCAAGGCAATTTTCGTAGCAATATACAGAATGGCTGCCAGTGTCGATGTGCAGATTCGAACTCCTCATCTCACCCAAAGACAAACACATCATACTCACTTCAGGGCAGATGACACGACATCTTACTACTGAAGAACTGTCTACATTCTGTTGATAGAGTCGGTCGTAGAAGACCTCAAAATGCGTCTTGCGCCGGAAGTGTTAAACGTATACGGACTCAACATTCTATTGCCAACACGTGCAACTGACAAAACTCTGAGCAACACCTCCGCCTTCTAGAACTATCGGACTTTACAAAATTATCGGAACTGAAGAAAAAAAATGCTGTTTTCCCTCTTTAGTTCTGAATTTGCAATCTGTACTTCTAAATGGAAGAGATTTAAAGAGGAAAGTAAAACTCTATCGCGGACTGCGTTGGAAGCCTTGGTCACCAGTGACGAAGATCTTCGCGTGACTATTCGAAAACTGTTGTGCATACGATACGGCTAGTGCATAACAATCTTAATCCACATTGCACCGACTGAAAACGTGGTTGCGATCTCGTTTTGGCGAAAAGCGGCTGAATGGAAAAAATGAAAATGAAATTTTTGAGTTTTACGTCCCATGGTTATGCGGGCTAGGCTAAAGAAGACGGTGCTGATGAGCAATGAATGAAATGATGGAATGGAGAAAGTAGGAGGACTAGCACTTTTGAATGTCACAGGAACATTGTCGTAGATCGCGACAATATTATTCCACAGACACGCCTTGGGTGGTATTCACCAAAAAGCACGTTTTGCGTTGTAACTTGTCGTAAGTTCTTTTGTCCTTTTGTCTAATTCATTTTACTAAAATACAGAAACATTATGAGCGTTCTAAGAAATGTTTAACCTGATATTTTTCTAGCGAAATATTTAGTAAAGCATAGCCACGACCAGGCCTGTAGACCGAATATCGTTTTGGGGGAGGGGGCATTGTGGTGAAAATTCCGTAGCAATTATATCTTTTACCCTCTTTTCCTGAATCCGCTTTACCTTTCTTTTTTTTTTTGGGGGGGGGGGGGTAATTTATGAGAACATATTCCACTCCACAACAAAGAGCCCCCCCCCCAAGACGTTTGGTTTAATCCGCCAGTGACTGACTCTGAGGGAAAATCGCAGACTGAAAGTATTTGAAAACAAAATTCTTAAACCAATATTCGAACTCCAAAAGGAACGGGAATGTGGAAAGGGGGAAACTTCATAAGGAGGAACTGCATAATTTTAAACCGTTTACCAAACATTGCTAGGGTCATCAAGTCTAGGAGGCTCAAATGGTCAGTTTATGTAGCCAGAATGGAAGAAATTAGAAACGCTTTTGAAGTTGTAATTGGAAATCCAAATAGTAAAATGACCGTTAGGAAGACCAAGGCGCAGATGGGATGACAATATTAAAATGGTTTTCGCAGAGATTGAAATATAAAGTAGAAACTGGGTTCAGTTGGCTAAGGACAGAAATCAATGGGGAGCTTTTGTAAACGCGGCAATGAACCTCCTCCGTCCATAGGCGTGCTATATTAAGTTGTTGATACATTTAGCTTCTTTTTATTTGACAGGAGTTTTATTACAGGAACTAAAGGTTTTTCTCTAGTAAAGAGGATTTCGATTCGAGGTTAGCTATTTACGTTAATACTAAAACAAATTTGGTGATGATTTTGATATAAAATGGCACCCATACTTTCTTTCAAAGTCTCTTCCCCCCACTCTCTCTCTCTCTCTCTCTCTCTCTCTCTCTCTCTCTCTATATATATATATATATATATATATATATATATATATATATATATATATATATATATATATATATATATATATATATTCCCGTTTGTATGGGCGCCCTTTTAGTAGACTTGTCCACCGCCCTTATTAGTATCCCAGCACGGCCCTGGTTTCCGCCATGATTGTTGGCTCGAAACATTGCGATCTTGTTGGCGCGATGTGGGGAGAGTAGGTTTGGCGAAGTAGTGACTTATGGCTTCAGGATTTTGTTGTATGGACAGATCCTCTATTTTACAACATCCTTGGCTCTTTCTGCTGGGTTCGAAACTAATATATCTGAACCTAATATGTCTAATCTATTGGTTGTATCCAAAGTGATTCGAGTTACAGTTGCGTTCGTGAGAGAAGAAGAAAAAACTATCACCAATATATCACCAACTTAGGTTCCCTTATCCTATATGTTTTCTCTCTCGTCTTTGACACTATCTACATTGATGGAAACGATATTGTCGTCAAGAGATACTGAAATTTGTAATATTATATTGTATTCTGTGTACTATATGAAGTTTGTAATGTTTCATTTCATAACATAATAAACTGTCTTTAAACGCTGTCTGAAGTTTGACAGATATAACACTTCCTCTGTAGATACACAGTGCGGCAATTAGAAAACGAGACAGTCTCTGTGAAAAATGAAAATAAATGAGTAACGACTGGAATCAATTGATCTCGATTTATTTAAAGTAGGAGCCGTCTTTGTCCACACACAGCTTTGTACGATTCATTAAGTCACGGAATGACTTCTGGAAGTCATCGAATATGATGATGTTCTAAAGTCTCATAACTGCTTTCTGGATAGTGGAAATAAATATCATATTAAAAAAGGTAACCATTCAGTGGTGCTGTTAATTTGAATGAAAAGAAAATGATCACAGAAGGACAAGTCTGAAAAGTATGCAATTGTGGTAACAACATTTTGTGTGTGTGTGGGGGGGGGGGGGAAGGGCAACAAACAAGAAAAATCAAACTGCATGGTGAGCTGTGGCAACGAAACACTCTTTCCAGCTTTTACTTCTCTGTTCGGGAATGAACTCTCCCAGTTGGTATACTGGTTGCGTGTATGCCGTTAGGGGTTCCGGGTTCGCTTTATGGTGCAAGAGCACAAACGAAATTCAATTTATAACCATTCACTTCCATTTCACATCCATCTCCTATAGCCTAAGCCAAAAGGGCATAACTGTGGAGCGTTAAACTAAAACAATAATGACTTTTAAAAATTTCTCGTTCTGGAGTAGGACACGAACGTGCACCCTTTCCTTAAGTCCTCTGTTATTACACAGTACTAGGTAAAAGAGTCGCCTTTCTCTCCCTATGATAGCTGATAATACCCTAAAATTTTCATATTGGCTACTCAAAATGGTATTCCGAATTTCAGTTATTCTGATAGATCTGCTTCGACATGCGCGCTCGTTCACAGATTTGCTTACGTGAACCTCGTGTCATTTAAAAACATGGCAATGAGAATGTCACAAACCGTCATCTGAAAATGTCTTTAAGCGATTTTCGCTCTTCTAACTTTTGAGAATCAATCTCGTGTCGTAATTGCCGCAGTGTAGAGTACAAACCTCTGCAAAGCAAAACAAACCCCGACGATCACTGACACTAAAAAACTCTGTGTATATAGAGCACACATTCAATTGTTTTCTGCAATGCACCATTATCTGAGATTCTACGTAAGAATATTCTTCTCTAAGTTTCTTTAATCGGCATGGGCGTAATGAACCCTGTTTGCCTGAAAAAAGTATGTGAGTTGCTTGGATAATAATACATTTCATTCTTCTTATTCCCATTTGCATCTGACAAGACAAACTTAGTTCAATTTTTCTCAAAATCATTGTGAATTATTTCGTAAGTTCTAGCTGAATTTGAAGTTTTACCATAAATTTTAAACAAAAAGAAGGATATTTACTACACACAGCCACAAATATTATTTGCTGAGAAATACATGCTGCTAAGAAATACGTAAAAACGGCTCGAGGAGGAAGATAACTTACTTTTTTTTAAAATTATAAAGTGATTGACATCTATTGACAGTTATAAAACAGTCCAAGTTGTTAGCTGTAAGTCAGACTAAACAATAGTGGTCAATTGATTGACCTTCAAAGTAATTAGGAATCCAATGTTTCAATAAGAATTACACTAAAATCCCACATGAATTTGCTCGAAGCATTTGCAAAATTTGAAAACAGTTGAGCTTCATTTTAAAAATTTTCTGTTTTTTTTTTCTTTTTCACTAGTGTGAGACTTTCCTAGGCATTACGCTAGTTCGAAAGGAGTAGCAACTTTGAATGACACCTTAATTATTAAAATGTTCATTAATCCATTACTTAACACTTTACTAATATATTTTGTATATTTCTGCGTCTCTTTTCAGGAAAATATGGTAGAGTAACCTACTGCAGGGGCGGATCCAGGACCGACCTCTAGGGGGGGGGTTGTCATACTGCTACTTTTAAGGGCACCAAACTTTGGAATGGGTTTTATTTATATATATAAAATAAGAAAGTTTTCCTCTTCTGGGGGGGCGAACGCCCCGATCGCCCCCCCTGCATCTGCCCCCGACCTACGGTACCTGTGGAACAAAGATCAAGTCAGAGAGGAATAGACCTACTGTTATGGGTGACTTTGTTGAACAGATACAGACAAAAGGTTCTTTCCGAGAATGATATTTTTTCAATAAATATTGAAACCGGAAGTGGTACTTGTTTTCTACCACTTCCGGTTTTGGTGGAGAGGTTAAAAATGGAACTCGAATATGATCTTGGGGTCGTAACTGATTCCACAAAATCTCTTCTTGCATTTACTCTATAGAGTGATCAACGTTAAAACGAAAAAAAAATAGTTTATTTCCACCACTTCCGGTTTTAGTAACAAGATTAGAGTAGAAATGAAATTTATTCTTAAGACTGCTTTCCGTTATCTATTACCGTTTTAAATCTAGTGCGATAAACGTTAAAACAGAAAAATAGTTTATTTCCACCACTTCCGGTTTTAGTAGAAAGATTAGTGATTGGAGATAGAATAAATTTAATTGCAGAAAGCTATTGCATGCTATCTATTATAATTTTTACTCAACGTAAAAACCGGTTGTGGTTGAATTCTAATATTTCTGAATTGAATATAGCTTTAAGAGCAAAATTGGTACATATAGCCTGTTTAGAAATCTAAATGAATTCAAAGAAAACCGCTGCTCGTTACTGTTCATCGTTTCTACTCCTTGTAGATTAATATTGAAACCGGTCTGCCTTACTAAAAATAATACAAAATTTACCATTTTTCTTTTGCTTGTTTATTCATCAGTGAAAGAAGATAATGAAATGCAAGTCACCACAATCATAGATAATGCTATTCTACAACAGAAAATATGAACCTGAAGAATGTTCAGTGTTACAATCCATAGAAATTACAGTGTTGCCAGAAAAAAACAATTTCCCTAAAATCTAAGTTAGGACAGCGAGTAGAGGAATGAACTCAACTGCATTTGATTACGTATCATGTTGTCTTGGTTTCTTGTGAACTACTTTTTAATTAACATTATTATTTAGTTTTAATAACTGTATGTTAAAACTATTTGGTTTATTAAAAACTAAATATAACTATTATATAAAAAGTAGTTCACAGGAAACCAAAACAATATGATACGTAACCAAATGCAGTTGAGTTCATTCCTCTACTCGCTGTCTTAACTTAGATTTTACGGAAATTGTTTTTCTGGCAATACTGTAATTTCTATGGATGACAACACTGAACATTCTGCAGGTTCATATTTTCTCTTGTAGAATAGCATTATCTATGATTGTGGTGACTTGCATTTCATTATCTCCTTTCACTGATGAATAAACAAGCAAAAGAAAAATGGTAAATTTTGTATTATTTTTAGTAAGGCAGGCTATTGCGCGTACATTAGTGGCGTGGGTCACTTAAAACTTGACTCATGACCCACTGACTCACTATCCACCCTGACTCACGAACCCCTGCATCCACGGCCCACCGTGAGCCACTCAGACTCACGACCTACCATGACCTATCATCCACCGTGATTCTCCACTCAGAGACACCACTCACCGTGACCTACTTTGATCCACTATGACCCACACCGACCCACCATGACCTACTCTGCCTCACTACCCACCAAAACCCATCGTCATCAACTCTGACTCATGGACCATACTTTCTTTTCTACTGACTAAAAAAAAAAAAATACACTTGTAATAAAACAAGGCTTGTGAAATTATCACTAATCAGAGTTCGAATTTCTACAGTCAATAGCTCAAGCACTGCTCTGTTACAATCAGTGTTTCTTCCAGACGTGTTTTTGGGGGACACTGTCCCCCGGAGCTCTGAGAGTGACCCCCGAAAGAGACCAAAATAATACGTCTATAATATAATAGTAAATAAAATAGTACCAGCAGTGCCCCCCAGAATACTGAGTGTGCTCCCCGGAACATTTTGTCTGAAAGAAAGACTGGTCACAATATTGGTGGATCTGATCTTTACGTTATAAAAGTAAAAAGGCGTTGAAAGTAAAATGTAGACTAATTCACCAGTGTTCAGAAGATGCTGTATACAAAGCACTGAGTAGAGTGGGTCGGTGGGTCATAGTAGATCAGAGTGGGTCGGAAGGTCAGAGTGGGTGACGGTGGATTGCAGTGGGTCACGTTCTGTTGTCTCACGACACACTCACCCACTCACAAATCTTGACCCCCCTGACCCACTTGAACCACAACCTAGTACCCACTCCTGCTGTGGACGCGTAATCGATTGCTGGAATTCACACCTCACTATCAATTATTGATTTTGCTCTATAGTAATGAACTGAACGTAAAATCCAGAAAAGGTTTATTAATATCACATCCGGTTTGAATATAACATTTATCAAAGAACTCTATTTGTAACCTTTGACTTTACATGCCCTGGCGAAAATTCATAGTGATACATGAAAAATAGCTCTAGAGAGATTTCCTTCTTGTCTCCCGGAGGAATAAACATACATATAGAATCAAATTTATAAAAGTGTTTTCATAATCCCAACTCCTTAAAAAGGTGGACTTTTAAAATGTTTATTTGATCATTCTGTGAGCTCTGCAATGTTATTAGCATACATGTATAACGAAAATAGTGTCCAGAGCAAGGGTAAAAGTGGATCTGAAAAGGTAGGAGAACGCATGACGTCAAGCCGTCTCCCTTTTCTATCTTTGCCCATTGTAATTTCTTTCTTTCCTTTTTTTCTTTTTTTTAACTGGGATGACGCCACATATATTTTAATTAAGTTCGGTCTCACTTTTAAACCCTGGTCCAGAGACGAAACATACAAAAATCGATCGATCTCATTGTGTTAAATTATAAATCCTCATGCGTAAATCTCGAGAAAAATGCGTTCTTTTTAGTGTACTAATGCCGTACGATAGTCATGCCACTTATATAAGATGAAGCTGACATTATCTTACTAAACTTCCCATGATAACACTAGTATGAAGACAGTGGTCAGTATGGTCAATGAGATACAACCCAAATTTATGATTAATTCTTAAGCTTAGACGAAACAGATTGAACAAATTGATATATCACATTAAAATGAACAAAATGATATACCTGAGGATAAACTCTCATGCGTAGTTTTTGAGTAAACCGAATTTTAATGGTACTAAATGTCTTTGTTCGAATGCTCGAACAGATTTTCTATTTAGGTACTTGGTTGGTTGAAACAGTACCGAGATGATACGAGACGTGGACCTATAGTTGAAGATGGAATCCGAATCAGCGTAATAATTAAACAGGCTCTCCCATCAGGAATCAAACCCGAAACCCTGTGTACCAAAGAGCCCTGCCAAGAACCCTGTGCAACGCGTTCTTGCGCTAGACCATGAGCTATGTCGTGGCCAATCGATTAGCGTATGTGCCATTGAGGTGAGAGATCCGGGTCCGATTCCCGATGGGAGTTCATATAGTACGAATTTCAAAATAAGCTGTAAGTTCGCGTCTCACATAGCCTCTTATCTGAATAGGATGCTAAACTGAAAATCAAATCTTGCATTAAATCAGTGAGGAGAGCTTATTTTTGTATATTATATTTATAATATAGCATTTGTACCTACTATTATTTGTGTTCTTCTGAGGTGACACATACTCCTAATAGTGACACAAATACTCCTTACAGTGACACGCATTCCCCTTCAGTAACACATATAATCCTAACAGTAATACATATAATCTTAACTATGACACATTAACTCCTAACAGTGACACACATAGTCCTAAAAGTGAAACACACTCCTAATAGTGGCACATATATTCCTAACAGTGACACACCATACTTCTAGCAGTGACAGACCATTGTCCTGACAGTGATACGTATTCGTCTAACAGTGACATATATATATACGTGTGTGTGTGTAGTCCTTACAGTTACACATACTCCTAACAGTGACACACATACTATTAACAATGGCATACATATTGCATGTGTAAGTCTTAGAGCTGTGAGCATGAAATATTTTAAAATGAAAATGCCCAGTCGGTTTTCATTGTCAAATTCATTCCTGGACATAGAACATAATCGAATAAAGTCACAGTGAGATTCTAAGATAGAAAGCGCTTTTCGCTTGGACTAATGTGTGATCGGTGGACAAACATAAGAAGAGAAAGTATCATTAACTTTTTTTTATAACCACACCCGAGCTAGTTTTTTTTTATAAGTCCCTTCCAACTAAAACTGCGAAACATGTTGCTTCATACATTGCTAAAACCACATAACTGATGTGATGGAACAAGTCGGGCCAAAAAAGTTCATTGGCATAGTAACTGTTAACGCAGCAAATATGAAAGTAACGTGGAGAGAAGTGGAAGAAAAGTATCCACACGTCACAACTTCTGGTTGCGTGGCACATGGTCTGAAATTGCTTATGAAGACATTGTGAAAATAGACAGCCTGAAGCACCTTATTGGCCAAACCAGGCCCGTATCCACGGGGGCTGGGCCCCCCCTAAACTCTGGCTGGCCCCTAAGAAAGTTTCACGGTAGGCTTGCAAATGAACTATAATATGGTGATAAAGTATAATATGATTGGGTCGGGCCCCCCCTAACTTTTACCGGTCCCCCCCTAAATTCTTGGGCTGGCTACGGGCCTGGGCCAAACACAAAAATGTGATAAACGAAATCTACAGCAATGCAATAGTGAATGCAATGTTCAGGGAGAATCAAACGGGAAAGAAAATTACACTGGAACAACCAGCTGCGAGTTGATGGTGTTCTTAAAAAGTTTCCTTGGTCAGTGTGATGCAAAACAAATTAGCAGTAAGAAGTCTATGTATTGATGAAAAGGCAGAAAAAAACTGTTATTGAAAACAAGCAAGGCTCTCATTCTCCAAAATGCGACGTTAGGGAGCGGTCGCCACATTTAAGTTTTTTTGTAAAATGATTAAAAAACTTGAGCAGCGATGTTATAACGAGATGGATTGGCATGAACTTTTAAATCAACCCTCGTATTTCCTCAACTTCAATTCTTAGAAACGAAACGCAACCAGCTAACATTTGGAGGAGAACAATGCTCAGGAATTTGTCAGCCAAATGGTGCCTCACTTTTCCAGACAGCCCTGCTTCTCCCGACAGTCCAAACAAGGTAAAATATTTGCTACCCTTGTGCTGAACGCCCACGCAGCAAACTCATGCGGTGACAGATTTTACGTGACAATGTAAAATTTAGTTGTAATCATTAATTTCATGATTTATTGAAATTATCAGTGCCTTTATAGTGATTTTTATTAACCTATGGATTATCCATTATACATTCTTAGTAAAATAAAGAAGCAAAAACTTAATGTTTTCTACGAACTATATTTTAGTTTGCTAGTGTATTCTTGCGTTGTTAACTGGCAACGATGTGACGCGCGAAGAAGTGAGAAGAGCGTTGACATCTGCTAAGCAAATTCGACGTATTCAACATACGCTCTCAAAATAAGTTTGATTTTAAAACTTCTGAACTAAAATGAATAGTAATTAAGTTCTCATATATATATATAATGCATCAAGAGATCGGGGAGCGGTGATATGTGTATAAATGATGTTCCGATAGGAAGAAGAGAACATGCATATGTGATAATAAGAGTTATTCTTACGTATTTCTCTCGCCAATATAACGAACTCATAGAAGAACCCTATTGTACGTCAAGGAAAGGGATATTAAACTCATCGCTATTCAGCAATGGAAGTCAACTATTCTACAGTGCACTAGTGAATTTTTAGCATCGTAACCGTTAATAGCGAATATCGTGCGCGTTAAAAACGTCGTCCCGAAATCTTTTACAAGGGCCAGTTTAGCTTTGAGTGAAGTATTATTCATAATTTACAAATATTAGTATTGTTTTAAATCATATGTAATTCGTGTAGTGAAAGTGAATATCAATACAATGTTGGCCTACAATTCTTGTTATTTTTCCTGAAAGTGAAAATAATGATAACAAGGTGTGTTTAATAAGTTATGCTTTCCTTTTAGCGGTTGAAATGTGTACGAGTTGAAGCGTACGTCACAAGGTAAGGTATTTAAAAGCAGTGGAGTGCAAACATATACTTTCGTCTCCCATTACTCGTCTGATGTTAACCACGCATGTCTGTCCCACCTTGTATTCTTTTACATATATTGAGCAGTATATCTTTGAGCTGACGCAACAGCGACGGTGGGCACGGCATATGCCTCTGGTATGAATAACACCCGAATTCTTGGACCGTGGGAGTGGGATCATTTGTTTATTACCAGTTCCTTATTGAATTTATTAGTTTTTTATTAATGAATGATGTTTTAAAGAAGATTCCAAAAGAGATCCAAGGTTCGGGTCCCGATGACATTATAAGCTGGTCTTCTCGAGCTGGCACAGACAACGAACGAACCCAATACCATTATAGATGACGTCCCGAACAGGGATAGAACCAAACTCCCACTATAATGTTGCATCAAATTTTGCCAAATACTTGGCGATACCCGAGCGGAAACCATTCAATCGGATCCGCACATTCAATTTTGAACGAGAATTAGGGCATGAGGAGAGAGACCGCGATTAATTCAGGCTTTCATCACTAAACACAAAACTCTTATGTGTCGTCGGACTCACTATTCCTCCGACATGGCTCTGAGTGAGTTTTGGTTATTTTCCAACCTTAAAATGCCACTAAAAAGACCCGATTTAAGTCAAGAAAAGACACCATGCGGAATGCGACCACACTGTTGCTCACCATTCCGAGAACTGCGTTCGAGAAGCAAGGGCGCCCATGTTGTGGTTTCCAAGGAGGAGGGGAAGTATAAGCGACATTTCAAATGTAGTCTCAAACTTTGCGGTAACTATTCTAAAAAAAAAAAAAAAAATGTATTGGGTTTTCGATCTTCCGAAGTACAATTTCGTCTAGAGGGAGCGAGCGCCTCACCTTGCCCCCCCTTGATGGATGCCCTTGTCCAGAAGTGTTTAGAAGAATGGCGGGAGCACTAAGATAAGTGTGTGCATTATCAAAGAGACTACTTTGAAGGAATTTAGTGTTTCGAATTTTCAAATCAATAAATGTCTTTTCACCAACCAAAGCTTAGATACTTTTTAAACACACATTGTATTCGCGCATTCGCTATCCATACTGGGTGTTCTATTCTTAAATCTCTATTAAAAATACTGAAGCTAGTAAAGTTCATATCTCACTAATATGATGCTTTGGACTTTGGCCAAGTTAGAATGAGGACACGTTACTGTTTTATCCTAACACTAAACGACGAAAGAAGCCTCAGTCGACATAACGTTAAAGGATGTCACTCTCGGTTGTCTTCCTAAAAAAAAAAAAAAAAAAAAAAAAAAGTCGCTGAGTGTTCTATCAGGTGTTAAAAGAGTGCAGGCAATTTATTAATATTAATAATTTTACGAAAATTTAATTTTAGCTTAAAAACTGAAATGTTCCAAGTTAATTATTTTAGTATATAAAAAAAGAAATAGCAAGCATGTCCAGATTTCTGCATTATTTTTTTTTATTTAATCGCATCTTCAGACACCTACTAACCCAATTGCAAGTATTTGCTACAGATACGGTTAATTTGTTCATGCAAAATGACATACGTAATAGGTCCCATTCTTTAAATTTACAAATATTTTCATGTGCTTTGATAATTTTGTGAGCTGATTACCAAGAGAGAACAATTGGTTACCAACACAAAACTTTTGTAAAGAATCAGAGTTCAGCTATAAACTAAAACTACACAGTAACTCATCTTGACTAGGTACAATACAGGGTGTTTATAAAAGAACTCCGGAGTTTTAAAAATTCATATCTTTTTAATGATAAAAGAGAGCAAAATTTAGTTAATTTCTCTGAAACTACTGGCTCAAAAAGTTTTAGTCATACTAATTCGAAATGTTTTTATCAACAGGTGGCAGCGCTGCGGAGCGTTGACCTTGAGACGACGTAGCGGCTGCGGTCCAGCGTTGCCAACATGTACGATAATTATCGAATCATACGATAATTTTGACTCCCATACGATGTACGATAGCTGATATACGATAATAGGAAACTATACGATAATTTAATAGCTTCAGGTAAAATGCAAAGACAGCTCTGGGGATATTTGAAATTCGAAAGAAATTTCATTCATTGTGTAAAAAAGGTATGGATTTTGCAACAAATGGGACAAAATTACTCAAAACATTACAAATGCGAACCAATTCACTTGTTTACTCATGATTATTATTACTATGTAATTGGTTAATTGGATCACTGGGATTTAACATACACTGAACACACTACATGAAACCTGCGTTATCTATTCGATCAATAAGGGAGAATTACTAGCTACTTGATGTAGAGAAGTTTTCACAAGTAAACATAGAAAGTGTTGAAGGAAAACCACAGAATTCTTTTCGATAGACTCATAAAGAATAGAACTACTTTCTTGTTTTCTAAGCAGATTCAGGAATATAGTTTTAGCTGATTGCATTCGCGTTAGTTTTCTCTTAATAATAATAATAATAATAATAATAATAATAATAATACAGCTTGATATTTAGACTTGAAACAAAATATACGATAATTTTACGGCAAAAACGATAATTTTATGTGCTACATACGATAATATCTTCTGATCGGGTTGGCAACGCTGCTGCGGTCGGTAGTCAGTGAATCAGTGCCGTGCCGTGTGGATTGCTGCGCTTCGCGCTATGGTGACGCCACAACAAAGGCTCAATGTGTTATTTGGCTCATAGAGACTAAGTCTGTTGTGTGCCGTGCCACTCACGGGGCTCATATTGAACTTTATTAAATTGTTAAAACAAACGTGAAAATGTAAGCTTTCCAATCATGTATAACACATGTATGTACGTTTTTTACTTAATTAAAATATTTTGCCTCAAAACCCCGGAGTTCTTTTATAGACACACTGTATGTAATAAACCTCTAAACAGATGGAAACATTTCTATGGATCTTCTACTAACATGAAAATGAAATGAAAGCTTTCAGTTTAATGCCCCACAATTATTTCCGTTAGGGTAAGGCAGACGAATGATTACGATAAGTAGAGATGTTTGCTTTTTTGAATCGATGGTTTTTTGCACATAAAAAACCTGCTTTAAAAAAAACGAGAGTTTTGGATTTTTTGTTCATTTTCATGATTTTTCTATTTAAATAGCTTTCTTATAGTATACTCTATAGTATACTCTAAGATTTCATGACCTAAATGCTATATTTCGCTCTGGAATTCACCATCATAATGGATGGAACACATGTTTTATGAATTAAAGTAAACATAAAGTACGTAGTATTTGAGGGCAACTGTAGAAGATATTTAACTTTATTTTAACTTCTGACTTATCGACATTTTTTTCTTTTCTACATGATTTCCTTTTAGTCATCCGTGTTTCATTTCCTAGAGACTAGTAGGCCTACTCTAGCTTCCAGCATATAAGTTAAACTTTTGTTTTTCAATATATCCGTCAGAGCGTACGTCTATCAGTATATCTGTCAAAGCGCACTTCCACATTCTTGTTATACTGTAGCTCTGCAATGATTTAGCAATAATCTTCCGGATACAAACTTGAATACCATTTTATACAAATAATCAGTAGCGGATTCAGAAAAGTATTTTGGGTGGTGTTTCTCTGCTTAATGTTTGGTTTTCTAAAATTTCCTAATTTTTATTTGGGAGTTTATGAGTACAAACATAACTAATATTTCGTTTTGTTTGTATATTCAACAATAACCTTCCGGATACAATCTTGAATACCAGTTTATACTGATAATCACTGGCGGATTTAGAAAAGTAATTTTTTTAGGGAGGGTTCTTATTATTTTTAGTTTTTCTAAAAATACCTAACTTTTATTTGAGAACAGCTTAAAGTTTATGAGTAAAGGGATAACACATATTTCATTTGTTTTAGAAATTCTGTAATTTCGAGGTACAAGCTTCACCCGTAAAATAATCCCCACCCTAACCTCATTCGCAAATCCGTCACTACTGGTAGTTAGTAATAATAACGATTTAAAAACGATAAGAAAGGAAGTCGGCCAGAATTCACAGTACACGCATTATATCTACATCTCTACAAACAAGAAAAACCAAACTGCATGGTGAACTGTGGCAATGAAACACAGCTTTTACTTCTCTGTTCGGGAATGGACTTTCCCAGTTGGTATACTAGTTGCGTGTATGCCGTTAGTGTACGTGGTTCCGGGTTCGCTTTATGGTGCATGAGCACAAACGGATTTAAATTTAGAATCATTCACTTCCATTTCACATCCGTCTCCTATAGTCTAAAGTGCATAACCGTGAAACGTAACCTTGGAACGTTAAACTAAAAGAATAATCACTTTTAAAAATTTCTCGTTCAGGAGTGGGGCACGAACGTGCACACAGTTTTCCTTTCCTCCTCTGTTATTACACAGTACTTGGTAAAAGAGGCCTTTTTCTCCATATGACAACTGATAATACCCTAAAATTTTCATATTGGCTACTAAAAATGATATTCCTAATTTCAGTTATTCTGATAGATCTGCTTCCACATGCGCGCTCGTTCACAGATTTGCTTACGTGAACCTCGTGTCATTTAAAAACATGGCAATGAGAATGTCACAAACCGTTATCTGAAAATGTCTCTAAACGATCTTCGCTCTTCTAACTTTTGGGAATCAATCTCGTGCCGTAATTGCCGCAATGTAGAGTACAAATCTTATATCCTGCCTGCAAAGTAAAACAAACCCCGACGATCACTGATACTAAAAAACTTTTATGTATATAGAACACATATTCCATTGTTTTCTCCAATGCACCATTATCTGAGATACTACGTAAGAATATTCTTTTTTCAGTTTGTTTAATCGGCATGGGCATACTGAACCCCGTTTGCCTGTAAAAAGTACGTGAGTTGCATGGACGTCTGCGATTCTTCTTCTTCCCTTTGCTTGTAACAGGACTCAAACTTAGTTTATTTATTTGTTTATCATTCTAAATTATTTCGTAAGTTCTAGCTGGATTTGAAGTTTTACCATAAATTCTAAACAACAAGAAGAGTATTTACTACACACAGCCACAAATATTATTTGCTGAGAAATACGTGTGGCTAAGAAATACGTAAAAACGGGCTCGAGGAGGGAGATAGCATACTTTTTCTAAAAGTATAAACTGGTTGACATCTATTGACAGTTATAAAACAGTCCAAGTTATTAGCTGTAAGTCAGACTAAACAAAAGTGGTCAATTAATTGATTGGCCTTCAAAGTAATTAGGAATCCAATTTCTTAATAAGAATTACACTAAAATCCTTCAATAATTTGCTTGAAGCATTTGTAAAATTTAAAAAAAGTTGAGCTCCATTTTAAATTGTTTTCTTTTTTTTCTTTTTCACTACTGTGAGACTTTCCTAGGCATTACGTTAGTTCGAAAAGAGTAGTAACAACACTTTAATTATTAAAATGTTCATTAATTCATTAGTAATATATTTTGTATATTTCTGCGTCTCTTTTCAGGAAAATATGGTACAGTAACCTACGGAACATGTGGAACAAAGATCAAGTCAGAGAGGAATAGGCCTACTGTTATGGGTGACTTTTTTTTGAACAGATATAGACAAAAGGTTCTTTCCGAGCATATATCTTTCACATGAGGACATTTGATTAATATAACGGATATTTTTTCAATTAATATTGAAAACGGAAGTGATACTTGTTTCCTACCACTTCCGGTTTTGGTGGAGAGATTAAAAATGGAACTCGAATGTGATCTTGGGGTCGTAACTGATTATACAAAATCTCTTCTTGCATTTACTCTATACAGTGATCAACGATAAAACAAAACAAACAAAAAAAATAGCTTATTTCCACCACTTCCGGCTTTAGTAATAAGATTAGAGTAGAAACGAAATTTATTCTTAAGACTGCTTTCCGTTATCTATTACCGTTTTAAATCTAGTGCGATAAACTTTAAAACAGAAAATAGTTTATTTCCACCATTTCCAATTTTAGTAGAAAGATTAATGATTGGAGATAGAATAAATTTAATTGCATAAAGCTACTGCATCTATTACCATTTTTACTCAACGTAAAAGCTGGCTGTGGTTGAATGCTCAAGGGTTAAGAGAAAAATTGGTACATATATTTAAAAAGCTAAATGAATTCAAAGAAAACCGCTTCTCGCCACCGTTCATCGTTTCTACTCGTTGTAGATCAATATTGAAACCAGTAATTCTGATGCATTCTAGTAGTAGACAGTTAAGAACATCCAGATGAAACTTCGCATACATTAATGGCGTGGGTGAATAAAAACTTGACTCATGGACCCACTGACTCACCATCCACCATGACTCACGAACCACTGCATCCACGAACCACCGTGAGCCACTCAGACCCACGACCTACCATTACCCACTCAGACACCACTCACCGTGACCTACCGTACTCTGATCCATTGTGACCCACTCCGACTCACCCACCATGACCTACTCTGCATCACCATCCACAAAAACCCATCGTTATCAACTCTGACTCATGGACCACGCCCTCTTCTCCATTGACTAAAAAAAATTTCACTTGTAACAAAACAAGGCCTGCGAAATTATCACTAATCAGAGTTTGAATTTCTACAGTCAATAGCTCAAACACTGTTCTGTTACAATCCGTGTTTCTTCCAGCTGTTTTTTGGGGGGGCAATATCCCCGGAGCTCTGAGAGTGCCCCCCGAAGGAGACCAAAATAGTACGTCTATAATATAATAGTAAATACAATAGTACTAGCAGTGGCCCCGGAATACTAAGTATGCTCCCCGGAACATTTTGTGTGAAAGAACGACTAGTTACAATATTGGTGGATCTGATCTTTACGTTATAAAAGTAAAGAGGCATTGAAAGTAAAATGTAGACTAATTCACCAGTGTTCAGAAGATGCTGTATACAAAGCACTGAGTAGAGTGGGTCGGTGGATCATGGTAGATCAGAGTGTGTGACGGTGGATCGCAGTGGGTCACGTCCTGTTGTCTCACGACACACTCACCCACTCACAAATCTTGACCCCCCTGACCCACTTGAACCACAACCTAGTACCCACTCCTGCTGTGGACGCGTAATCGATTGCTGGAATTCACACCTCACTATCAATTATTGATTTTGCTCTATAGTAATGAACTGAACGTAAAATCCAGAAAAGGTTTATTAATATCACATCCGGTTTGAATATAACATTTATCAAAGAACTCTATTTGTAACCTTTGACTTTACATGCCCTGGCGAAAATTCATGGTGATTTATGAAAAGTATCTCTAGAGAGAGATTTCCTTCTTGTCTCCCGAAGGAATAAACATACATATAGGACCAAATATATAATAGTGTTTTCATAATCCCAACTCCTGAAAATGTTTGTTTGATCATTCTGCAAGCTCTACAAATGTTATTAGCACATAACGAAAATAGTGTCCAGAGCAAGGGTAAAAGTGGATCTGAAAAGGTAGGAGGACGCATGACGTCAAGCCGTCTCCCTTTTCTATCTTTGCCCATTGTAATTTCTTTCTTTCCTTTTTTTCTTTTTTTTTAACTGGGATGACGCCACATATATTTTAATTAAGTTCGGTCTCACTTTTAAACCCTGGTCCAGAGACGAAACATACAAAAATCGATCGATCTCATTGTGTTAAATTATAAATCCTCATGCGTAAATCTCAAGAAAAATGCGTTCTTTTTAGTGTACTAATGCCGTACGATAGTCATGCCACTTATATAAGATGAAGCTGACATTATCTTACTAAACTTCCCATGATGACACTAGTATGAAGACAGTGGTCAGTATGGTCAATGAGATACAGCCCAAATTTATGATTAATTTTTAAGCTTAGACGAAACAGATTGAACAAATTGATATATCACATTAAAATGAACAAAATGATATACCTGAGGATAAACTCTCATGCGTAGTTTTTGAGTAAACCGAATTTTAATGGTACTAAATGTCTTTGTTCGAATGCTCGAACAGATTTTCTATTTATGTACTTGGTTGTTTGGAGTAGTACCGAGATGATACGAGACGTGGACCTATAGTTTAAGATGAAATCCGAATCAGCGTAATAATTAAACAGGCACTCCCACCGGGAATCAAACAAGAAACCCTGTGTACCAAAGGGCCCTGCCAAGAACCCTGTGCAACGCGTTCTTGCGCTAGACCATGAGCTATGTCGTGGCCAATCGATTAGCGTATGTGACTTTGGGGTGAGAGATCCAGGTCCGATTCCCGATGGGAGTTCATATAGTACGAATTTCAAAATAAGCTGTAAGTTCTCGTCTCATGTAGCCTCGTATCTGAATGGGATGCTAAACTGAAAATCAAATTTTGAATTAAATCAGTGAGGAGAGCTTATTTATGTATATTGTATTTATAATATAGCATTTGTATCTACTATTATTTGTCTTCTTCTGAGGTGACACATACTCCTAATAGTGACACAAATACTCCTTACAGTGACACACATTCTCCTTCAGTAACACATATAATCCTAACAGTAATACATATAATCTTAAGTGTGACACATGAACTCCTAACAGTGAAACACAACTGCTCCTAACAGTGACACACATAGTCCTAACAGTGAAACACAAACTCCTAATAGTGGGACACATATTCCTAATAGTGACACACGATACTTCTAGCAGTGATACATATATTTCTAACAGTAACACATATACTCCTAACAGTGACACGCATTCCCCTTAAGTAAGACACATACTCCTAAATGTGAAACACAACTACTTCTAGCAGTGACAGACCATTGTCCTGGCAGTGATACGTATTCGTCTAACAGTGACATATATATAGTCCTTACAGTTACACATACTCCTAACAGTGACACACATACTATTAACAATGGCATACATATTGTATGTGTAAGTCTTAGAACTGTGAGCATGAAATATTTTAAAATGAAAATGCCCAGTCGGTTTTCATTGCCAAATTCATTCCTGGACATAGAACATAATCGAATAAAGTCACAGTGAGATTCTAAGATAGAAAGCGCTTATCACTTGGACTAATGTGTGATCGGTGGACAAACATAAGAAGAGAAAGTATCATTAACTTTTTTTTATAACCACACCCGAGCTATTTTTTTTTTTAAGTCCCTTCCAACTAAAACTGCGAAACATGTTGCTTCATACATTGCTAAAACCACATAACTGATGTGATGGAACAAGTCGGGCCAAAAAAGTTCATTGGCATAGTAACTGTTAACGCAGCAAATATGAAAGTAACGTGGAGAGAAGTGGAAGAAAAGTATCCACACGTCACAACTTCTGGTTGCGTGGCACATGTTCTGAAATTGCTTATGAAGACATTGTGAAAATAGACAGCCTGAAGCACCTTATTGGCCAAACAAAAAAATGTGATAAACGAAATCTACAGCAGTGCAGAAGTGAATGCAATGTTCAGGGGGAAACAAACGGGGAAGAAAATTACACTGGAACTACCAGCTGTGAGTCGATGGTGTTCGCAAGAAATTTCTTAGGACAGTCTGCTGCAAAACGAATTGGCAGTAAGAAGTCTATGTATTGATGAAAAGGCAGGAAAAACACTACTATTGAAAACAACCAATTCTCTCATTCTCCAAGATATCTTCTGGGACAATTTTCATAGTTTAACTTTTCCAGTAGCAGACTGGATCACTAAAATCGAAAGCGACGAACCTCAGATAAACAAAGTATATGAAATATTTTCCGACATGAGGGACAAAATTCAGAACACAGTTTCAAGCGCTCCTGTCCTTGAAAGGAAAGAGCAAAACATATTGAAGTTCTTCGAGGACCGTAAGCAAATCTGTCTGAGTTCTGTATACAGTATTTGTTAGCGAATATTCTAGATCCAAGTTACAGAAGCAGGTACTTGATCACGTAAGAACGCACACGAATATTTCAGAGGAAATATTTCAATTTTAAAAATTTAATGAAATAATCCATCGCTAGTAAGTCTTCCCCACTGGTCTAGTGGCTAGCGGGTGTGTCTTTGGTTCACATGGTGGCTTGTGCGATTCTCAATGAGAGAGATCACAAAAAATCGTTTTCATTATTCATCCAACTTCTTTGCATTAAAAGACATAATCGTGCGAGGGAAAAATTAAATTTTTCACTACGTGTAAATCTTATGTAAATTGTAAGTAAAGAAAAATAAAATACAAAATTTTAACACATTTCATGACATTACCATAATTTTGAAACTTAAGTACCACGCACTCTGCGAAGAATAAAGTATCCAATTGAACACAATACAGCATTATGGTGACTGTAGGGTACTGTAAATCCCACTTATCAAAAGGACATTTTAAAAAGAATAAAATACATTATTACCAGATGAGATTTTGATTGGAGTTGCTTTAATCCAATCGAACTTTTAGCTATATAGACAGACCCGTAGCCAGCCCAAAAATTTGGGGAGAGGCCCGGCTAAAGTTAGGGGGGCCCGATCCAACCATATTATAGTTCATTTGCAAGCCTACCGTGAAAATTTTAGGGTTCCAGCAAAAATTTACGGGAGGGTCCGGCCCCCTAGATTCCCCAGGATACGGGCCTGTAGATATCTCTTTTTATTCTTACAAAATATATCTAAACTAGAGAAGATTTCCTTTTCTTCGTAGATAGTTTTAATATTAAGGTAATTTCCAAATTTAGCTCACAATTCTAGATTAACAGTGAGACAGTGTTTTTTCATCATGAATCAAAAGCGACACTATACGTTAGAATAAAAGGTGTGTTCAAAAACTATTGAACTTTTTTTTTTCGCGTAAACCAATGAAGCGTGGTAAACTATGCGGTCGTGAATTTTTTTTCCCCGCTCGCAGAAAGCCTCAGACGCTTGCATTAAGCCAAAGAATAAAGACGTTAGGGAGTGGTCGCCGGATTTTTTTTTTTTAATGAAGGAAAAACTGGAGCTGGAAAAACTTGGCAATTCCCGAGCGTAAACCATTCAATCGGATCAGTACATTCAATTTTGAACGAGAATTTGGTATGAGGAGAGTGTCCGCGAAATTTGATTCAGGCTTTCATCACCAAGCACAATATTCCTGTGTGTCGTCAGTTCCGTACTCATCCGACATGACTCCGTGTGACTTACTCCCAAGCTGAAAATGCCACCAAAAAGGGACCCGATTTAAGTCAAGAAAAGACGCCATGCGGAATGCGACGGCACTGTTGTTCACCATTCCGAAAACTGCGTTCCACAAGTGCTTCGAACAATGACGGGGGCACTGAGAGAAGTGTGTGCATTACCAAAGAGACTACTTTGAACGAGTTTAGTGTTTCGGATTTTCAAATCAATAAATGTATTTTCACCAACCAAAGCTTAGATACTTTTTAAGCCCGCCGTGTATTCGCGCATTCGCTATCCATACTGGGTGTTTTATTCTTAAATCTCTGTTAACAATACTTAAGCTAGTGAAGTTCATATCTCACTAATATATCTCACTCATATCCATAGGCGCCGACTTGAAGAAAATATTGGGGGGGCCTAAACAATGAATAAATATATAATCATATTCAGCCGTTTTCTACCAACTGCTGGATAAAGGCCCCCTTCCCTCCAGATCTCGGTCTGCTGCATCCGCTCCGCTGCTAAATTCATGACCTAAGTCAAATTTGTGTAAACGCATTAAAACAAATTCAAGTTCGAATTCTGGGAACTTCACTGCACCACATTGATCTTCACTTCTCATATCAGTGTTACCATAGTGTTTCTTGAAGCTTCAGTGCTCTATTAACTATTTTAGGATTTTTGGTAACTTTTGTTACCATGGCGTACTATGGTCTTTGACCTCTTATTTAGGTTCTATAACAAGTACTTCAGTCGTTTTTCTATTAGTCAAGTCAAGGATGGACCAAAGAACACCCCAGATGCGTTTTGGAACCAGATGGTCAACTTGGCTGCGCCAAGTGGGTGCGAAAGGGCGTGACTTTTTACTTTTTCTTATGGCAAATTTCAAAAATTTTTCACGCCTGTAGTTTTCACGATATCAGATTGGAACTGTATGTACCTTTGGATATTTCTCAATTTTTTCTGAGATCTCTATGTGAAGTCGAGTCCGGCCGAAAATGTTCCGAGGGGCTGATTTTTTCAGAAAAAAAAATTCAGTTTTCCCGACTTTTCTGGTTCAGGAATACAATACGTACATGTGTGTGGCACCGTTGGAAAGGGCTTGTTATACGAAAGAAAATAACGTTTAAGTCATGACTCTAGCCTAAATAGTAATGACGCAGTATTTTTTTAAAACAAGTATATACGTATGTGTGTGTATAAAGAGAGAGCCTAAATTCAGACTTTCAACAATTTTTCTGCCCTTTGTATTTAAGATACTAGATTGGAATTTTGCACACGTATTATGTACGTAACAATGTATTTTCAGAAAAAATGAGATCCCTACGTCAACCCAGGCCTAGGCCAGAGTAGCAAAATGTTTTGGTTGAATTTGCAAAAATACTTCCGAGTTTTTTTCTAATTATCTGGTTTAGGTGTATGAAACGGACGTGTGAGTGATACTGCTGGAAAGGGCTTATTATACTGAAGGAAATGGCGTTTGAACCATGACCCTAGGCTAAATAGGAATGACGCAGTATATTTTTTAAAAAATATTTTATACCTAGGTATAAATAGAGGGAGTTCGGTTATTATGGAATACCATTTTTGTTTCGCTTGTAACTCAGTTAATAATTGCACATTGAAACAAAAAGGAAAACAAGTATATGCCTTACATATTTGGCTTTATTTATGCATATCTTTATAAAGAAGTTTCGTTACAGGGGTGGGTAAAATTTATAATTTGTAAAGAAACCACTTTGAAGGGTAATATGAAATAGACGGGTAATATGGAATACAAATGCTATATAGAAAAGAAAAAAGTTTTCTGTTGAACATACAATGAATATAGTGACAATATATGAAAATTCTGAATGCCAAGCCATAACTGATTGTGATTACTTGCAAAAGTCATAAATATAATAGGCCTACTTTGCTTCAAGATCGGCAAAGTCATTGTGTGCTCACATTAAACATGATGAACGCTGAACCCAAGCTCACCCCTTGTATCATCAGACAATTTGCTGTAATAAAAACTACACTTAACATTGTTGTCATCATAAATGTATGTTTAATTGCCCAATACCGATAGATATTTTTGTAATCGGAATACCATACGGAATACGGAATACCATGCTTTTCTTGCGGGTATTCCATATTGCCCTTCACGCCAGTTTGGAAACGAAAGAGCTGTTAAACGCATTCGAAGGCGTATAGGATAATGGCGCTTATCAAACTACCACTCTGTATATCCAACGTCATAGTAAATAAAGAATTGTTGTTCTATTACATTTCAATAGGAAAATACAGGTTGTAAACCACTTACCTGTAAAAGTATTCCTGAATAAGAAATCAAACTTTCATTTCTACCAACACAACGAATGTCACAATCCCAAGGAGACTGACTGTAGAGCATCATGGGAACGTGAGGTAGTAGTTTCTTTCGTCTCCGCTTGGAAGCAACACATCACAGGCGAGCTAATGAGGTATTCCATATTATCCGACTATTTCATAATACCCGAACTTCCTCTATTTATATTCATACTTTATATGAAAAGATGGGTCACCTTCAGACTTTCAAAAATTTTTCCCGACCTCAGTTTTCAAGATACAAGAACGAAATTTTGCGCACGTATTATGTATATAACAAGATTTTTAAAAAAAGATTCAGATCCGTATGTGAACCCAGGCCCGGGCCAGAGGGGCACAAAAATTTCGATTTTTTTCGAAAAATCTCATGTTCCTTTTTTTTTAATTTTCATATTTCTGGTGTATGATACGGACAAGAGAGTGGTACCGTTGGAAAGTATGATTTATCCTGAGAAGAACGAGGTATGAACCACGATTCTACGATAAATAGTAAGGGAGCAGTAGCTGTTTGAGTGAAAGTCTAAAATTTACCTCAAAAAGTGGAAATCCTAGAAAGGTTAAACGCCGATTTGAAAACGGTGCTTTTTATCGAATACGAAGTCTGTTCCAAATATTGAATTAAAGGCACGACGTAATTTACGACAGAAATTCTTGCTCCTCTTTGGTAATTCTTCCTCAACTTGACTATATGGGGGGGGGGGGCGAGGACCCCACCTTCAAATATTGGGGGGGCCAAAAGTGCCCTGCCCCCCCAAAGTCGGCGCCTATGCTCATATCTCACTTTGGACTTTGGCCAAGTTAGAATGAAGACACGTAACTGTTTTATCCTAACACTAAACGACGAAAGAAGTCTCAGTCGACGTAACGTCAAAGGATGTCGGTACGCACACTATCGGTTATCTTCCTTAAAAAAAAAAAAAAAAAAAATCGCTGGGTGCTCTATCAAGTGTTAAAAGAGGGCAGGATATTTACTAATATTAAAAATTTTACAATGATTTAATTTTAGCTTAAAGATTGATACGTTTCAAGTTAATTATTTTAGTATATAAAAAAAGAAGCAGCAAGCATGTCCAGATTTCAGCATTATTTTTTATCTAAGCGCATCTTCAGACACCTACTAACCCAATTGCAAGTATTTGCTAGAGATACGGTTAATTTGTTCATGCAAAATGACCCAAGTAATAGGTCCCATTCTTTAAATTTACAAATGTTTTCATGTGCTTTGATAATTTTGTGAGCTGATTACCAAGAGAGAATAATTGGTTGTTATTGATTGATTATAGCCTACCAAGACAAAACTTTTATAAAGAATCAGAGTTCAGCTATAAACTAAAACTACAGAGTAACTCATCTTGACTAGGTGCAATACAGGGTGTTTATAAAAGAACTCCGGGGTATTAAAAATTCATATCTTATTAACGATAAAACAGAGCAAAATTTAGTTAATTTCTCTGAAACGACTGGCTCAAAAAGTTTTAGTCATACTAATTGGAAATGTTTTTATCAACAGGTGGCAGCGCTGCGGAGCGTTGACCTTGAGACGACGTAGCGGCTGCGGTCCAGCGTTGCCAACATGTACGATAATTATCGAATCATACGATAATTTTGACCCCCGTACGATGTACGATAGCTGATATACGATAATAGGAAACTATACGATAATTTAATAGCTTCAGGTAAAATGCAAAGACAGTTCTGGGGGTATTTGAAATTCGAAAGAAATTTCATTCATTGCGTAAAAAAGGTATGGATTTTGCAACAAATGGGACAATATTACTCAAAACATTACAAATGCGAACCAATTCACTTGTTTACTCATGTTTATTATTACTATGTAATTGGTTAATTGGATCACTGGGATTTAACATACACTGAACACACTACATGAAACCTGCGTTATCTATTCGATCAATAAGGGAGAATTACTAGCTACTTGATGTAGAGAAGTTTTCACAAGTAAACATATAAAGTGTTGAAGGAAAACCACAGAATTCTTTTCGATAGACTCGTAAAGAATAGGACTTCATTCTTGTTTTCTAAGGAGATTCAAGAATATAGTTTTAGCTGTTTGCATTCGCGTTAGTTTTCTCTTAATAATAATAATAATAATAATAATAATAATAATAATACAGCTTGATATTTAGACTTGAAACAAAATATACGATAATTTTACGGCAAAAAAGATAATTTTATGTGCTACATACGATAATACCTTCTGATCGGGTTGGCAACGCTGCTGCGGTCGGTAGTCAGTGAATCAGTGCCGTGCCGTGTGGATTGTTGCGCTTCGCGCTATGGTGACGCCACAACAAAAGGCTCAATGTGTTATTTGGCTCATAGAGACTAAGTCTGTTGTGTGCCGTGCCACTCACGGGGCTCATATTGAACTTTATTAAATTGTTAAAATAAACGTGAAAATGTAAGCTTTCCAATCATGTATAACACATGTATGTACGTTTTTTACTTAATTAAAATATTTTGCCTCAAAACCCCGGAGTTCTTTTATAGACACACTGTATGTAATAAACCTCTAAACAGATGGAAACATTTCTATGGATCTTCTACTAACATGAAAATGAAATGAAAGCTTTCAGTTTAATGCCCCACAATTATTTCCGTTAGGGCAAGGCAGACGAATGATTACGATAAGTAGAGATGCTTGCTTTTTTGAATCGATGGTTTTTTGCACATAAAAAGCCTGTTTTTTTTTTTTAAAAAAAACGAGAATTTTGGATTTTTTGTTCATTTTCATGATTTTTCTATTTAAATAGCTTTCTTATAGTATAATCTAAAGTTAAATAAGATTTCATGACCTAAATGCTATATTTCGTTCTGGAATTCACCATCATGATGGATGGAACACATGTTTTATGAATTAAAGTAAACATAAAGTACGTAGTATTTGAGGGCAACTGTAGAAGATATTTAACTTTATTTTAACTTCTGACTTATCGACATTTTTTTCTTTTCTACATGATTTCCTTTCAGTCATCCGTGTTTCATTTCCTAGAGACTAGTAGGCCTACTCTAGCTTCCAGCATATAAGTTAAACTTTTTTTTTTATATATCCGTCAGAGCGTACGTCTGTCAGTATATCTGTCAAAGCGTACTTCCACATTCTTGTTATACTGTAGCAGTGCAATGATTTAGCAATAATCTTCTGGATACAAACTTGAATACCATTTTATACAAATAATCAGTAGCGGATTGAGAAAAGTATTTTGGGTGATGTTTCGCTGCTTAATGTTTGGTTTTCTAAAATTTCCTAATTTTTATTTGGGAGTTTATTACACAGTACTTGGTAAAAGAGTCGCCTTTTTCTCCATATGACAACTGATAATACCCTAAAATTTTCATATTGGCTACTCAAAATGATATTCCTAATTTCAGTTATTCTGATAGATCTGCTTCCACATGCGCGCTCGTTCACAGATTTGCTTACGTGAACCTCGTGTCATTTAAAAACATGGCAATGAGAATGTCACAAACCGTTATCTGAAAATGTCTCTAAACGATCTTCGCTCTTCTAACTTTTGAGAATCAATCTCGTGCCGTAATTGCCGCAGTGTAGAGTACAAATCTTATATCCTGCCTGCAAAGTAAAACAAACCCCGACGATCACTGATACTAAAAAACTTTTATGTATATAGAACACATATTCCATTGTTTTCTGCAATGCACCATTATCTGAGATACTACGTAAGAATATTCTTTTTTCAGTTTGTTTAATCGGCATGGGCATAATGAACCCCGTTTGCCTATAAAAAGTACGTGAGTTGCTTGGACTCTGCGATTCTTCTTCTTCCCTTTGCTTGTAAGAGGACTCAAACTTAGTTTATTTATTTTTTCATCATTCTGAATTATTTCGTAAGTTCTAGCTGGATTTGAAGTTTTACCATAAATTCTAAACAACAAGAAGAGTATTCACTACACACAGCCACAAATATTGTTTGCTGAGAAATACGTGTGGCTAAGAAATACGTAAAAACGGGCTCGAGGAGGGAGATAGCATACTTTTTCTAAAAGTATAAACTGGTTGACATCTATTGACAGTTATAAAACAGTCCAAGTTATTAGCTGTAAGTCAGACTAAACAAAAGTGGTCAATTAATTGATTGGCCTTCAAAGTAATTAGGAATCCAATTTCTTAATAAGAATTACACTAAAATCCTTCAATAATTTGCTCGAAGAATTTGCAAAATTTGAAAAAAGTTGAGCTCCATTTTAAATTGTTTTCTTTTTTTTCTTTTTCACTACTGTGAGACTTTCTTAGACATTACGTTAGTTCGAAAAGAGTAGTAATGACACCTTAATCATTAAAATGTTCATTAATTCATTAGTAATATATTTTGTATATTTCTGCGTCTCTTTTCAGGAAAATATGGTACAGTAACCTACGGAACATGTGGAACAAAGATCAAGTCAGAGAGGAATAGACCTACTGTTATGGGTGACTTTTTTTTGAACAGATATAGACAAAAGGTTCTTTCCGAGCATATATCTTTCACATGAGGACATTTGATTAATATAACGGATGTTTTTTCAATTAATATTGAAAACGGAAGTGATACTTGTTTCCTACCACTTCCGGTTTTGGTGGAGAGATTAAAAATGGAACTCGAATGTGATCTTGGGGTCATAACTGATTATACAAAATCTCTTCTTGCATTTACTCTATACAGTGATCAACGTTAAAACAAAACAAACAAAAAAAAAAATAGCTTATTTCCACCACTTCCGGCTTTATAATAAGATTAGAGTAGAAACGAAATTTATTCTTAAGACTGCTTTCCGTTATCTATTACCGTTTTAAATCTAGTGCGATAAACTTTAAAACAGAAAATAGTTTATTTCCACCATTTCCAATTTTAGTAGAAAGATTAATGATTGGAGATAGAATAAATTTAATTGCATAAAGCTACTGCATCTATTACCATTTTTACTCAGCGTAAAAGCTGGCTGTGGTTGAATGCTCAAGGGTTAAGAGAAAAATTGGTACATATATTTAAAAAGCTAAATGAATTCAAAGAAAACCGCTCCTCGCCATCGTTCATCGTTTCTACTCGTTGTAGATCAATATTGAAACCAGTAATTCTGATGCATTCTAGTAGTAGACAGTTAAGAACATCCAGATGAAACTTCGCATACATTAATGGCGTGGGTGAATAAAAACTTGACTCATGGACCCACTGACTCACCATCCACCGTGACTCACGAACCACTGCATCCACGAACCACCGTGAGCCACTCAGACCCACGACCTACCATTACCCACTCAGACACCACTCACCGTGACCTACCGTACTCTGATCCATTGTGACCCACTCCGACTCACCCACCATGACCTACTCTGCCTCACCACCCACAAAAACCCATCATTATCAACTCTGACTCATGGACCACGCCCTCTTCTCCATTGACTAAAAAAATTTTCACTTGTAATAAAACAAGGCCTGCGAAATTATCACTAATCAGAGTTTGAATTTCTACAGTCAATAGCTCAAACACTGTTCTGTTACAATCCGTGTTTCTTCCAGCTGTTTTTTTGGGGGGCACTGTCCCCGGAGCTCTGAGAGTGTCCCCCGAAGGAGACCAAAATAGTACGTCTATAATATAATAGTAAATACAATAGTACCAGCAGTGGCCCCGGAATACTAAGTATGCTCCCCGGAACATTTTGTCTGAAAGAACGACTAGTTACAATATTGGTGGATCTGATCTTTACGTTATAAAAGTAAAGAGGCGTTGAAAGTAAAATGTAGACAAATTCACCAGTGTTCAGAAGATGCTGTATACAATGCACTGAATAGAGTGGGTCGGTGGGTCATAGTAGATCAGAGTGAGTCGGAAGGTCAGAGTGGGTGACGGTGGATTGCAGTGGGTCACGTCCTGTTGTCTCACGACACACTCACCCACTCACAAATATTGACCCCCCTGACCCACTTGGCCCACAAGTCTACTACCCACTCCTGTTGTGGACGCCTAATCGATTGCTGGAATTCACTTCTTGCTATTGTAAGGGCCTGGCTCGTACTTAAGTTAATCTTCAAAATAATTCAACGCGTTTAACACTTTCTTCACTGGTTTTTAATATGTGACCATGAGAAGTGTACATAATTAACTTTTCTGCACATACAACAAAATATCTAGATCTTTATACACACACTTATTTACTCGTCAAGATGTCTACGTACATGTACATTTATTTATATCGTTGCTATAGTAACAACAACTCTTATTTTAGTTACCGATTACACAAATAATATCTCGAAATCTCTATATGTCTTTCTTTTTCTTTATACATTATACTGCTCACATAATTCGCCTCTGATCCCTTTCTGTAAATAGGCACAGATTTCTAATGATACATACAACGTTATCGTTGTACTATCTATTATTGATTTTGCTCTATAGTAATGATATCAACATAAAATCCAGAAAAGGTTTATTAATATCACATCCGGTTTGAATATAACATTTATCAAAGAACTCTATTTCTAACCTTTGAACTTACATGCCCTGGTGAAAATTCATGGTGATTCATGAAAAGTAGCTCTAGAGAGAGATTTCCTTCTTGTCTCCCGAAGGAATAAACGTACATATAGAATCAAATACATAAACGTGTTTTCATAATCATAACTCCTTAAAAAGGTGGACTTTTAAAATGTTTATTTGATCATTCTGCAAGCTCTGCAATTTTATTAGCATACATGTATAACGAAAATAGTGTCCAGAGCAAGGGTAAAAGTGGATCTGAAAAGGTAGGAGGACGCATGACGTCAAGCCGTCTCCCTTTTCTATCTTTGCCCATTGTAATTTCTTTCTTTCCTTTTTTTCTTTTTTTTTTAACTGGGATGACGCCACATATATTTTAATTAAGTTTGGCCTCATTTTTAAACCCTGGTCCAGAGACGAAACATACAAAAATCGATCGATCTCATTGTGTTAAATTATAAATCCTCATGCGTAAATCTCGAGAAAAATGCGTTCTTTTTAGTGTACTAATGCCGTACGATAGTCATGCCATAAGATGAAGCTCACATTATAATATACTCTTACTAAGCTTCTCATGATGACACTAGTATGAAGACAGTGGTCAGTATGGTCAATGAGATACAACCCAAATTTATGATTAATTCTTAAGCTTAGACGAAACAGATTGAACAAATTGATATATCACATTAAACTTAACAAAATGATATACCTGAGGATAAACTCTCATGCGTAGTTTTTGAGTAAACTGAATTTTAATGGTAATAAATGTCTTTGTTAGAATGCTCGAACAGATTTTCTATTTATGTACTTGGTTGGTTGGAGCAGTACCGAGATGATACGAGACGTGGACCTATAGTTTAAGATGAAATCCGAATCAATGTAATAATAAAACAAGCTCTCCCACCGGGAATCAAACCCGAAACCCTGTGTACCAAAGGGCCCTGCCAAGAACCCTGTGCAACGCGTTCTTGCGCTAGACCATAAGCTATCTCGTGGGCAATCGATTAGCGTATGTGACTTTGGGGTGAGAGATCCAAGTCCGATTCCCGATGGGAGTTCATATAGTACGAATTTCAAAATAAGCTGTAAGTTCTCGTCTCAAGTAGCCTCGTATCTGAATGGGATGCTAAACTGAAAATCAAATTTTGAATTAAATCAGTGAGGAAAGCTTATTTATGTATATTGTATTTATAATATAGCATTTGTATCTACTATTATTTGTCTTCTTCTGAGGTGACACATACTCCTAATAGTGACACAAATACTCCTTACAGTGACACACATTCTCCTTCAGTAACACATATAATCCTAACAGTAATACATATAATCTTAAGTGTGACACATGAACTCCTAACAGTGAAACACAACTGCTCCTAACAGTGACACACATAGTCCTAACAGTGAAACACAAACTCCTAATAGTGGGACACATATTCCTAATAGTGACACACGATACTTCTAGCAGTGATACATATATTTCTAACAGTAACACATATACTCCTAACAGTGACACGCATTCTCCTTAAGTAAGACACATACTCCTAAATGTGAAACACAACTACTTCTAGCAGTGACAGACCATTGTCCTGGCAGTGATACGTATTCGTCTAACAGTGACATATATATAGTCCTTACAGTTACACATACTCCTAACAGTGACACACATACTATTAACAATGGCATACATATTGCATGTGTAAGTCTTAGAACTGTGAGCATGAAATATTTTAAAATGAAAATGCCCAGTCGGTTTTCATTGCCAAATTCATTCCTGGACATAGAACATAATCGAATAAAGTCACAGTGAGATTCTAAGATAGAAAGCGCTTATCACTTGGACTAATGTGTGATCGGTGGACAAACATAAGAAGAGAAAGTATCATTAACTTTTTTTTATAACCACACCCGAGCTAGTTTTTTTTTTTTTTTTTTTTTTTTTTTAAGTCCCTTCCAACTAAAACTGCGAAACATGTTGCTTCATACATTGCTAAAACCATAACTGATGTGATGGAACAAGTCGGGCCAAAAAAGTTCATTGGCATAGTAACTGTTAACGCAGCAAATATGAAAGTAACGTGGAGAGAAGTGGAAGAAAAGTATCCACACGTCACAACTTCTGGTTGCGTGGCACATGATCTGAAATTGCTTATGAAGACATTGTGAAAATAGACAGCCTGAAGCACCTTATTGGCCAAACAAAAAAATGTGATAAACGAAATCTACAGCAGTGCAGAAGTGAATGCAATGTTCAGGGGGAAACAAACGGGGAAGAAAATTACACTGGAACTACCAGCTGTGAGTCGATGGTGTTCGCAAGAAATTTCTTAGGACAGTCTGCTGCAAAACGAATTGGCAGTAAGAAGTCTATGTATTGATGAAAAGGCAGGAAAAACACTACTATTGAAAACAACCAATTCTCTCATTCTCCAAGATATCTTCTGGGACAATTTTCATAGTTTAACTTTTCCAATAGCAGACTGGATCACTAAAATCGAAAGCGACGAACCTCAGATAAACAAAGTATATGAAATATTTTCCGACATGAGGGACAAAATTCAGAACACAGTTTCAAGCGCTCCTGTCCTTGAAAGGAAAGAGCAAAACATATTGAAGTTCTTCGAGGACCGTAAGCAAATCTGTCTGAGTCCTGTATACAGTATTTGTTAGCGAATATTCTAGATCCAAGTTACAGAAGCAGGTACTTGATCACGGAAGAACGCACACGAATATTTCAGTTTCAATTTTAAAAATTTGATGAAATAATCCATCGCTAGTAAGTCTTCCCCACTGGTCTAGTGGCTAGCAGGTGTGTCTTTGGTTCACATGGTGGCTTGTGCGATTCTCAATGAGAGAAATCGTTTTCATTATTCATCCAACTTCTTTGCATTAAAAGACATAATCGTGCGAGGGAAAAGTTAAATTTTTCACTACTTGTAAATCTTATGTAAATTGTAAGTAAAGAAAAATAAAATACAAAATTTTAACACATTTCATGACATTACCATAATTTTGAAACTTAAGTACCACGCACTCTGCGAAGAATAAAGTATCCAATTGAACACAATACAGCATTATGGTGACTGTAGGGTACTGTAAATCCCACTTATCAAAAGGACATTTTAAAAAGAATAAAATACATTATTACCAGATGAGATTTTGATTGGAGTTGTTTTAATCCAAGCAAGCTTTTAGCTATATAGACAGGACCGTAGCCAGCCCAAAAATTTGGGGGGAGGCCCGGCTAAAGTTAGGGGGGCCCGATCCAACCATATTATAGTTCATTTGCAAGCCTACCGTGAAAATTTTAGGGTTCCAGCAAAAATTTACGGGAGGGTCCGGCCCCCTAAATTCCCCAGGATACGGGCCTGTAGATATCTCTTTTTATTCTTACAAAATATATCTAAACTAGAGAAGATTTCGTTTTCTTCGTAGATAGTTTTAATATTTGGTAATTTCCAAATTTAGCTCACAATTCTAGATTAACAGTGAAACAGTGTTTTTTTTTATCATGAATCAAAAGCAACACTATACGTTAGAATAAAAGGTGTGTTCAAAAACTATTGAACTTTTTTTTTTCGCGTAAACCAATGAAGCGTGGGAAACTATGCGGTCGTGAATTTGTTTTCCAGAAAGCCTCAGACGCTTGCATTCAGCCAAAGAATAAAGACGTTAGGGAGTGGTCGCCGGATTTTTTTTTTTTTTAATGAAGAAAAACTGGAGCAGCTATGTTGCACAAAATTTTGCCAAATCTTGGCAATTCCCGAGCGTAAACCATTCAATCGGATCAGTACATTCAATTTTGAACGAGAATTTGGTATGAGGAGAGTGTCCGCGAAATTTGATTCAGGCTTTCATCACCAAGCACAATATTCCTGTGTGTCGTCAGGTTCCGTACTCATCCGACATGACTCCGTGTGACTTACTCCCAAGCTGAAAATGCCACTAAAAGGGACCCGATTTAAGTCAAGAAAAGGACACCATGCGGAATGCGACGGCAGTGTTGCTCACCATTCCAGAAACTGCGTTCCAGAAGTGTTTCCAACAATGCGGGGACACTGGGAGAAGTGTGTGCATTACCAAGTAGACTACTTTGAATGAGTTTAGTGTTTCGGATTTCCAAATCAATAACTGTATTTTCACCAACCAAAGCTTAGATACCTTTTTAAACACACCGTACATTCGCGCATTCGCTATCCCAACTGGGTGTTCTATTCTTAAATATCTATTAAAAATACTTAAGCTAATGAAGTTCAAATCTTACTAATATATCTCACTCATATCTCACTTTGGACTTTGGCCAAGTTAGAATGAATACACGTAACTGTTTTATCCTAATACTAAACGATAAAAGAAGCCTCAGTCGACGTAACGTTAAAGGATGTCGGTACCCACACTATCGGTTGTCTTCCTGAAGGAAAAAAAGTCGCTGGGTGCTCTATAAGGTGTTAAAAGAGGGCAGGCAATTTACTAATATTAAAATTTTTTATGATGATTTAATTTTAGCCTAAAGACTGTAATGTTTCAAGTTAATTGTTTTAGTATATACAAAAAGAAGCAGCAAACATGTCCAGATTTTAGCATTATTTTTTCATTTAAGCGCGTCTTCAGACACTTAATAACCCAATTGCAATTGTTTGTACAGATATGGTTAATTTGTTCATGCAAAATGACACAATAACTAATTCTTTCTTTGAATTCACACTTGTTTTCGTGTTGTGCGTTGATACTTTCGGGAGCTGACGATCAAAAGGGAACAATTGGTTGTTATTGATTGATTATACCAAGACAAAACTTCTATAAAGAGTCAGAATTCCGCTGTAAACTAAAACCTACACAGTAACTCATCTTGATAGGTACAATATGAAATAAACCTCTAAACAGATAGGGGGGCGCGGTGGCTCAGTGGTAGAGCGTTCACCTCCGGTGCTTGAGGTCCCTGGTTCGATCCCAGCTCGCGGCATGTGGACTTTGTGGTGGACAAACACCGTGCTCGTGGGTTTTCTCGGGATTCTCCCGATTCCTCCCACTTTCTTCATTTCACTCATCTCTCATTCTCACCGTCTCCTTTAGTCTAACCGTCATAACCGTGGGACGTTGAAGTTAAAGATTTCATTTCATTTCTAAACAGATAGAAACATTTCTAACGATCTTCTACTAAAATGAAAATGAAATGAAATTTTTCAGTTTAATGCTCCACAATTATTCCCGTTAGGGTGAGGCAGACGAATGATTATGATGAGTAGAGATGCAAAAACAAAAGTCGGCTTTTTTGAATCGATGATTTTTTGTACATAAAATGCCGGCTTTTTGCGGGAAAAAAACGAGAATTTTGGAAATTTTGGCTTTTTTCATTTTCATGATTTTTCTATTTAAATAGCTTTCTCATAGTATACTCTAAAGTTAAATAAGATTTCATGACCTAAATGCTATATTTCGCTCTGGAATTCACCATCATGATGGATGGAACACATGTTTTATGAATTAAAGTAAACATACAGTACGTAGTATTTGAGGGCAACTGTAGAAGATATTTAACTTTATTTTAACTTCTGAGTTATCGACATTTCTCTTCTTCTCTACGTCATTTCTTTTTAGTCATTCATGTTTCATTTCCTAGAGATTAGTACGCCTACTCTAGCTTCTAGCACATTCAGTTAAACTTTTGTTTTTCAATATATCCGTCAGAGCGTACGTTTGTCAGTATATCTGTCAAAGCGCACTTCCACATTCTTGTTATACTGTAGCTCTGCAATGATTTAGCAATAATCTTCCGGATACAAACTTGAATACCAGTTTATACAAATAATCAGTAGCGGATTCAGAAAAGTATTTTGGGAGGTGTTTCTCTGCTCAATGTTTGTTTTTTCTAAAATTTCCTAATTTTTATTTGGGAGTTTACGAGTACAAGCATAACTAATATTTCGTTTTGTTTGTATATTCAACAATAACCTTCAGGATGCAACCTTGAATACCAGTTTATACTGATAATCACTGGCGGATTTAGAAAGTACGGTATTTGGGGGGGTTCTTAATAGTATTTAGTTTTTCTAAAACTACCTAATTTTTATTTGAGAAGAGCTTAATGTTTATGAGTAAAGGCATAACAGAAATTTCGTTTGTTTTAGAAATTCTGTAATTTCGGGGTACAAGCTTCACCCGTAAAAGATCCCCACCCTAAGCCCCTTCGCAAATCCGTCACTACTGGTAATTAGTAATAACAACGATTTAAAAACGATAAGAAAGGAAGTCGGCCAGAACTCACAGTATTCACAGAACTCACAGTACACGCATTATCTCTACATTCCTACCTTCTTCCATTCTGGCTGCATGACCTGCCCAACTGAGTCTCCTAGACTTGATCACCGTGACGATGTTTGGTAAACCGTATAAATTATGCAGTTCTTCGTTATGAAGTTTCTCTCATTCCAGTTCCTCTTGGGTCCGAATATTCGTCTCAGGATTTTATTTTAAAATACTTTCAGTCTCCGTTCTTCCGTCAAGTGACCATGTTTCACAATCATAAAACACAAGCATGATTATTGTTTTATATATTTTAAGCTTTAAATTCCTCGACAGAATTCGCTACGACAAAATACTTTGAACTAAATAATAACACGAATTTCCTGATTTCAGTTGACATTTAATTTCTTTGTGGATATGATTTTGGTCTGGTGATATTGATCCCAGATATTTGAAAGTATCCACTTTGTCGAAAGTATTAGGCCCTATTTGATATTTTAACGCATTCATAATTTGGCATATTGCGATCCTGGTGAACTTCCATGTATTTAGTTTTCTCTGCATTTACTTCTAAACCAACGTCGCTGCAAGCGTTTAGTAATGACTCTGCATTTCTTTCTATTGTTCTCCTATCATCCCCTATTAAATTTACATCAGCATACACCGTAACATGGTGAATACAATTCAGCTCTAGGGCCTGGTTGCTATCTTTAATTTTCCCTATATCGTAATCAGGAACAAAGCTGAACAAAAATGGCCATAACGCATCTGCTTGTTTCAGGTCAATCTCGACACAGAAGCTCATGAACAAAAATTTTTCTGCTCGGACTTTACTCTGGGGTTCATTTAAACACATTTTTATTAATCTAGCTAGCTTTTTCGGTATTCCGAATTCTGTAAGAATGTTGTACAATGTTTCCCTTCTATCCGAGTCGTAAGCCTTTTTAAAACCAATAAACAGCTGATGTAGTGGCTCATATATTCCCATTTCTTTTCGAGTATTTATCGCATAGTAAATATCTGGTCGATAATTGATCGATTTCCCTAAATCCACACTGATAATCTCCAATAATTTCATCTGCATATGGAATCAATCTTGTTAATAGAATGTTAAGAGAAATGCCTCGATAATTTTACATTCAGTTTTGTCGCCTTTCTTGTAAATTGGCACAGTGATTGATTCTTTCTTCTCTTCTTAAATATATTCCATAGTTTCTCTCTCTCTCTCTCTCTCTCTCTCTTCTTTTTTCTTTCTTTTTTTTAAGTTTCGTAATGATATGTTGAATTCCTGTCGTTAAAAATTCAGAAACCTTCAGGATTGGGTAAACCGTGAATGTGGTTATAAGTCTAGAAACCGCACGATCAGATGAACAGTCTATTATGCATATGATCCATTAACAGTAAATTTGGTACTTTCCAGATTCTGAACAAGCTTAAGAAACAGTCAGTGCATTATAAAATTCGGAATTTTACCGATTTTACAGTTTCCAAGCACCTGATAGGTGGTAACATTATTACGTGTGTGATCAATGAATGAAAAATTTGTTCGAAATATTCATACAATGTAGGCCTATATGAAAGTTAAGACTTAAAAATTTCAAGAATGTACAGAACCACCCAAAACCAAGCTCTTGATGTGCAGCTTTTAAGATTATCATATAAATGTATTTCTCTCATGTTTTATTTTTTGTTTCAAAAAGAGGGTGTGTGATATTTTGAAGTAAAAATACTACATACAATTTTGCTAGTTATTTTTGTATTTTTTTAAAAAAGTACTCATTTTTGTGTATAAGAAGTTTAAAAAAATATTATACATATATTGGTTAATCCTTTGAAATTCATAATGTAAATATGTTAAGAATTAAAAAAAAAATTTCGAAATTCATGGTTTATTTTAGAGGTTCTATATTATTATCTACATCAAACACTAATCAAATGAGTTCTTGTGCTGTAGAGAAGCGAAACAAAGTCTGCTTTATCAGTTTAAACCAATTTTTTTTAAAAGAACAAAATTTCCCAAGCAAAAAAGCGCAGAAGAAAACGAATTAAAAAAAATTTCCGAGCCCTTGCATCTCTAATGGTAAGTGAATGCTGATGGAAGAATTGGTGGGATGAAAACGTGGGAGTAAACGGGAATACCCTGAGAAAACCACGGATATGAAATTACCCACCACAAACTTCCGTGACCGAGGATCGAACCAGGGACCCTACGTACCAGAGGTAAGCACTCAACCACTGAGTCATCTTGCCCTCTCTTCCACTAACCTGTATAAGATTTTTCAGCATTTCAATGTGGGTTTTATTTTCGAGCGTATGATTAACAAAATTATAGCTTTACACAGTATTTGCTACATTATCAGATTTCATATAACTTCTGATCTCTGCAACGAAGGGAAGTAAAGTTTGGGGTTCAGGAAGGGTAGTTTTTCAAATCTGGTTTTAATTTTTCTTCATCTTTTATTTTCTTAAAATTGTAAGTGTAATATCTAGTAAATGCACAGTACAAAGTGAAATGCAACCACCCTTTAAAGTGTGTTTGTCTGACAGTATGCGTCTATCTAGTAGAGTCATTTCCCCCATCCCTCACCCTTGTCAAATGACGCTTCTTCCCTTATTCCTAGGCAAAGTAAAACATGTAACACTGATTTAGATTCTAGGTCGGTAATAGGAAGATCCTGCTTTGACTTTCTCTATCACACCAACACCCCGAGGATTTTGGAGTCTTTTGTTTTTCCCTCAAGAGTATTGTGTCATTGTTAGAGGTAGCCCTAATGTATGTCATTGCCAAGAGAAAACAACGAACGATAGGTACAATATTCTAATCAAAAACGTCCGCATGATTTTTCCCCGAGCGGAGACGGAGGAGGCAAAAACCGACACAGAAGCGAAATCACAAATATGCACACCATAATGCATATAACAGTTTATCTACTGTGTATTTCAGATGTAAAGCATCACGGGCAATAGCCAATGGTGCGCGATATTCCGCGCGGTGTTGCCGGATCATGGACTTCCCTTTCCCTTCTCGCTCTTCCTCCAGTTGAGATTATGACACATACATTGGCAACATTATTCGCAATGTAAATATACTATTCCAGCAAACTCAAGAATTTTGACTGTGCATCCTAGAAGTATATATAGCAATTAAATTACTTACCTATTAACTTTTCCAGTGGATATGCTAAACACTCGTCTTCAACACTGCTTTCACTATAGTCTATGTCAGTTAATATTTCGTCATTGTCTGAACCTGAGTCTTGTAAATTTATTATCATGGGCTAAAAAAAATGTAAACACAAAAAGTAATTCTTCGAGCCTGATTTCGTAGCACTTTATTTTTTATTTTTATTTTTTTTTAAAGAAAGCTTTGCATTTGCACTTGGTTTGCTTAAAGACATTGTCAACTATAATTTTGGAGAAGAAACGAACTACCACGAAAGAAAGTAACCCAGACACTGATGAATTCTGTTTATGCTAGAAGAGAAGTTACGTTCCAACACAACTAGCACCTTTGTTTCCTTCTCAGTTTTCATAACAAATAACATTCTTGGGCTTGGTCTAGGTCAAACAAAAACAATCCGTCTGATTCCTAAGCAAGTCCATATGATCGAGTTTGTTTTGGGTTACGATAATTTACGACACCATTCAGACGCCTGGTGCTTTTGAATCCCTGCTGGAGGAGGAAAGGGGGAATAAGTGGTCGTATATATGTAAGGTAGTGAAGGAAAAAAAAACATACTGTGTTTTTTCTGTCGAGTAAGGAAGAATTTATCCCGAAGTAAATTTCAAAACAATATTACGAACTTCCCACACTTTGTTCTTACGATGTTAGGCATATTATATCAGATTCCAAAGGCGTGTAGCCACGGGGGAAAAGGGGGCCCTGTCTTTCCAAACTATTTCCAACTCCAAAATGAGGTTCGTGGTATGTGTTTAATAAACTTATTTAATAATTAATGCAAAGGAGGGACGTTTATAATAAAATATGAAAATTAAAAAAAATCAAACATCATCAATACGGTTTCTGTACCTAATTAAAACAACTAAAATTAACCATATGCTTTATATTCTCATTTCCCTAACTGGGAGCACACCGTTTGAACTCTCTATTAGTTTATTGCATAATAATATCTGAGTTGATATTTTTTCGAGTTTTTTTTCCTTTACTGTTTTAACCCATATAAACACAAAGTCAGATAAACAGACTGCTATAAACAGCATTTGTTTTCTTATGAATAGGTTATTGATTCATCTACAATCCGGTTTTCAACTCAGTACTGTCAAGATCCGTCTTTTGATAAGGTAGCATCGTGAAAATATAACATGTGTATAGTATGTATGGTGAGTTAAAATGCTTTCATATTTTGAAAGAGATCATTTGTTCTCTTTTAAATGTGTGAAAAGCTTTCCTCCCCATGAAAGTAATGTTCCCTAGAACAACCTGCTGGCTACACCCATGATTATTCTGAAATAAAAGTTGAGTTCTATTTCCAAATTGAAGAAAAATCCACTGGAAATTAGACGCGAGACTCAACGCTCGTTTTACTAATTGTTTTATATGGAAACATCTAAAAGTGTGTATCATAACAACCAGTTGACATAAAAAGATGTAGTTTTCACGTATGTGTTCGTAATTCTTTTCTCTACTTCGTAAAGTGAGCAGTTGATGTGCTAATACAATATTTCTAATAATCGCCTCTGGTATTGTCAAGATTCGCAGTAGCGCGAGAATTCAGCGTGCAGGACTGCTTGTCGCGAATTGTCAACACCGCTCAAAGCCAATTGGACGCCGCGTGAAGCCAACTCAAGGCCATGCCGCTTATCATTTGAAATCTGCAATAGTCTCTTTTCAACCTTAGAAAAAATACATGTAAACAAGCCCACCTGACTACCAGTGGGTTGATTGTTGTTGATCTCACTGCACTAGTATCCTACCACAACATAATACCTTCTAAAATAATAATGTCAAACAAAGTTATCTGAATTTATCCTAGATTTTGTGATAAGAAACGCATCTATATATATCTGGGGCGGATCCAGGACGGACTTCTGGGGAGCGGGGCGGTGGGTTGGAATACTGTTACTTAGAGCTACCTTTAAGAGGTCCAAACTCTGGGGTGGGATTTATATATATAAGAAAGTTTCCTCTTCTGGGAAGGGGGGCGTTCGCCCCGACCGCTGCCCCTGGATCCGCCACTATTTCAATCTCACCTCTACTTGGACATATAGTATTTACTGCACATTCGTATGCCTTCGCGCGTCGACCCCGCTCATTTGAAATTGTAGAATGCAGAGTTTCATGGCGCCCGACGATGAATGACAATAATCCATCTTCGTCTCGTCTTATAAAACACAAAAGAGGACAACAGGAACAGAGTCAATCTTGCTTATATAACGATTTAAGAAAATATATATTACCAACATAGCAGTAGTTAGTGTCAGTGCGTTAATTATTTACTAACGAACCGTAAGCCTTACACTTTGGAAATCATGCGACGACAGTAAGCTAGCAGACGATCTTGATGTTCACGTCTCTCGCTGCCGAAGCATGCGTGACCCGCGGAGTAATACATTTCGCTTTGTTTACGTCTACTTTGCTCTAGGGCTGGATAGGCTTTACAGTATACTGCATTGACTTGATCCCTAGTCTTCAGTTGCAAGCGCTGCTATCGGCTGAAGGAATTCCACTCGCTTTCTCTCGCTTAGCAATAGCTGAACTTTCATTGGCTCAACGCGTGGGTGTGTGAGGGTGTCAGCGTTAGTTCGCATTTTTGCCACGGCTCAAGACATTTTGGCAGCACAATAGTAGTTTCCAAATTTATGAAGCTTCTGAGCTACCCTACCGTTTTAAAATCCTACTGTGAGATATCAACCAAAAGAACTACCGACTTTTAAAAAAAAACAAAAAAAAACATTTGTACGTTTTGAAAAAAATCATTCCTATAAACTTACATTTCTAGGATATATGAAATCAAACTATACAAGTTGGCAAATATCTAATATATACACATGAAACGAAAAGCAACGTGCACAACCTCACGCGTAGCCTATACAATCAACTCTGAGGGGAATGCGGTGGCTCAGTGGTAGAGCGTTCACCCTGGTTCGATTCCAGCTCCCGCCGTGTGGATTTTGTGGTTGACAAACACCGTGCTCGTGGGTTTTCTCGGGGTTCTCCCGTTTCCTCCCACTTTCTTCATTTCACTCATCTCTCATTATCACCGTCTCCTTTAGCCTAACCGGCATAAGCGTGGGACGTTAAACTTAAAAAGATATCGTTTCATTTCTGATGAGGCTGGTGACTGTGAGATGAGGCTGGTGACAATGGGAGTTGTGCGGGAGAAACAAGCAGTAGTTGTCGTCAGCGTTCCTTGTCGTTAGCGTCAGCTCAGTTGAGGAATCAAGGTTTGCCAACCTTAGCGTTAACGCGATCTACTGTAAATGTCCCCGCGGGCTACCAGCAGTTCGCAGTAGACGGTTTGGCGATCACTGATCTAAAGCAAGTATTATTCACTCACATTGCATAACTTCATTAAGTGTGGGTGAACAAGAAACTCCAATATTATTTTACATGCATTTCGAAGAGCTCAACTCTTTTAAAAAATCCAGAAAGGGAGGCAATTTCCCCCATCATACCCTCTCTGAGGATGCCTATTATCCTAGTTAAGAGTGTGGTTTTCTTATACATACAGTACATAAGTGAAACAATCTGTTCTAGCATCAGCAAAATTTTCATATATATCCTTCTCTACTTCTAGAAAGAGCTCCTCCGTGGCTAAGCGGTTAGCGTACGCGCCTTTGGTGTGGGAGACCCGGGTTCGATTCCCGGCGGGAGCTCATGTGGTTCGGATTCCACGTTAATCAGTAGGTCCACGTCTCATATAGCCTCGCTGCTGAAAGGGACGCTAAGCTAAAATCCACTCAACTCTACTTCTAGAAAAATATCCCAGAAAATGCTCTTTCAAGCAAGTAATTTTGTTCACCTCGATATAATCTCTTATTTGATTGATGTATATCTGATTTTTATGCGTTATTATAATTAACCACATTTGATAATTCTTAGCTATGCTATACCTTATTAAGAATACTTGTACTGTCGTCTTGTTAGCGTCATAACGATGCTCTAGATGAAATTACGATTTGACGAGAATACTTTCTTGATCTAAAAAAGAAAAGCACCTAAAACTCCTAACTCATAAAATAAAATAAATATAAAATTTTACAAAACAATTAACAATCAAAATAATCTCTGATAATGAAACATGTATCTTGACAGATGTGATCAATAATATATACCAGTGATTCTCAACCTAATTCCTTTTACGGCCCACATTTTATCACATCATCTTGCCAGCAACCCAATTATAATTTGTGGTTTGTAATAAGCTCGTGTGGGATTTTTATATACCTATTGCGGAGATCTCACGATAGCCATATATTTCTATAATAGCAGAAATGAAATGAAATCTTTAAGTTTTACGTCCCACGTTTATGCCGGTTAGGCTAAAGGAGACTGTGATGATGAGAGATGAGTGAAATGGTGGAATGAAGAAAGTGGGAGGAAACAGGAGAACCCCGAAAAAATCCACGAGCACGGTGTTTGCCCACCACAAAGTCCACACGAGCTGGGATCGAACCAGGAACCCCAAGCACCGGAGGTAAACGCTCTACCACCGCGTCCCCTAGTTCTATAATAGTAGAATACATTTCTTGTATATAGTGGATACAGTAACTTCCCTAAAACCGAATGGATTAAAAAAGCCAACATTTTAGGTCATATGATAAAAATATAAAGTGATTTCTACTTTTTGTTTAAAAAAAAACTTGGACAATTGTTAAAAAAGTTATTATTGAGTATTTTAAATGACTTGATAATGTGCGTCACTAAGATTGAACCGGACATTGCCGCACTAGTGAAATCACAGAGTGCTTAAGTATCTCATTAGCTTTCAATTATAATTGTAAATTTATTTCAATATGCAGGTTATGTTGCATTTTTTCTTTCTTTCATTTCTTTTTCTTTTTTCTTTCTTTCTTTCTTTTTTTTGTATTTCAATATGCAGTTTTCATTACTTTCATATTGTACCTCTTTCACTTAAATTGATTTTTAAGCAACTCTGCACCGGTTGAAAATGTTTAGTAAACCTATTGCTTGTTGTCCTTAACAATATGTATAAAATCAAAGATATGCCTATTAGAACAAAATTCAAAATTATTTTTAAAATTATTTTCCTGTATTGGATTCTAATTATATTATCTCTTCCGTTTATCTTCGCGACCCAAATGAAACTCTCTCGCGACCCCCAGGCTGAGAAACCCTGATATATACCAACTGATAGACCTTATAGAGATGAACTAAATAGTGTATGTGAGTGTATAATATCATGCATAATTTTCGAAAAATGAGCAAAAGGAAATTAATTTTTTCGTAAGCCTAAAATAAACTGATGCCGTACGAGAACTATACCTCTTAGTGACGTGAGAGGGATACTGAAATCCTCACTAAACTCTTCACTGTGACAGAAAAAGACGACAGCATTTGGTATACTTTATGAAGCATACCCTACTTCTGCAAACTGAGAATTGGTGTGGACAAACACCATGTGCGTGACAGCGTAAAAGTACCATGGACTCTTTTAATTAGTCTAGTAAGATATCTCGCAAATATGTTACTAATCTCTATAGTAATATGGGCAAAGCCAGTGGCGTAGCAGCTGCCCCCGCAACCCCCGCAGTGCAGGGGACCCCGAGGTATAGGGGCCCCGAAGTCTTGCGATGAATAAAGATTTAAAGAAGTAGAAGTTCAACCTTCTTCTGTCGGCTTTACAACTAGGGCCCCTTCTCTATACTTTGCGGGGGGGACCGCAAAAGTGTGCTACGCCACTGGGCAAAGCGCTATGTACGCAGGGAAACTACTCCTGCGACTTTTGGCAACACCTAAAGGCCCAAACGACATCCTTATTACTTATTAGGTCCCACAGTCAGAGCCAGATATAGAAATATATTTTTATTCGTATCTGAAACAATTTTTCATTTTCTTCTTCTGTTCTAGATGGCAAAATAAATTACCATTTATGCTATTTCATTCCTTTCCTTTTGTGGCAAAAATGAATTTCTTTCAGTTTTTCATTTTAATATATTTTTATCATTTCTTCTCCGCCTAGAGTAGTATTTGTATATTTGGGGGCAGTGGGTTCAAAACCCTTCAGCTAAATTTGCGATCTCATGTACAGTTCTAATGATTTGTGAAATATATATATCTAAACAGAGCAATACTGTGAAAAATTTGAATAATCCTGTCCTTTAGCAATTGTGGTGCTATATTTTAAAGTTGGTAAAGTGGGGGATTTTAAACCGTAAGTACTGATGTGAACTTTTGTATTGCAAATACTGACCTGGGATCCTACGAACCTTTGTCTAAAGTGATTTCTTTGTGAATTGACACTTCCAACGTGATTTTCTAGCGAAACTAAAGTAAAGCAAATTTAGTTTTAGCCTTTAATGTTGGCTTAAGTTCAACGAATGTGAATCCCGAATTGCAAAGTAAGTATTTCACTGAGATGTCTGTAATTGTAAGGATATCTGTAATGCAAGTTTTTTTTTTTTTTAAAAAAAAGCGACATATGGCAGATAGCTTACAGTCAAAGCCTGAGAGCGAGTCCAAATTTAACTCAATCGGGATTGAAATTGACACAGATATGTAGCGGTTTAGGTTGAATATAACAACACTTTATCAATGAAGTTGTCTTTGATTTTTTTCCAATCCAAAAAAGCATGTGGATTTTCGTGATTAAGAGATGATTAAGCGGAGAACGATTATAGGACTTGAAAATCGGGTGGAGACCCGCTAAAATCGGGTAATATGGCAACCCTAGTTTTGAAGAGCGGTTACTTTTCAAAAATGATAATACCAGTGGTGTCAACCCGTGGGAAAAATACCTTTTTGTGAGATTTTTTGACAACTTCTGAGATTTGATTATTTAACGATTCAGATTGGCATCACTGATTAATACATATTTTTGTAAACATTAGTAATAACAAACTGTACAACTGATCCTTCGAATTATGTTGAAATAATCAGTGCCGTAACTTACATTTTTGTGGGGGGGAGGGGGCAAGCAATAATACGCTTATTTGCCCCCTAGAAAAAGTTGTTTTGCTAATTCTTGGGCCCCTCTTTCAATCTTTCTCTTACTCTTTATGGCCCCCGGAGCCTGTGGGTCCTCTCGCACGGCAAAGTCTGCGGGGCCGTTAATACGCATCTGGGCTCGTTCCATACATCACAAATTAATTAAGGGGACAATGTTGACAAATCTCAAAGCCACACGAATAAATTATATTTCTAGGGCTCCTAGGGCAGACATCTTTTTTTGAATTGGGCCTACGACTCATTTTTGTTTCATTTATAATTTCATGTTAGTATCTTATATGGGGTAAGAAAATTTTGTCTTAAAATGGACCCCTCTCGAACGGCGAGAAGCTTCCCTGGGGGGACAGTTTCCCCCAAACCCCCCACAAGTTACTTCCCTGGGAGTAATTGAATCATTCATTGTGAAAAAGCCATACTTCTAACCACACCACATTTTCATTTTAGTGCAAATTTAAGACGTGCACGAAGAAACGCGCATCCCCTGTGAAAAGACCAATTGTATGGTGACATTATGTTACATATCTTAGACTATTGTCTCAATATCATCGATGTCATTGCACATGTCGAGCTTGCAATCCAAAGTTCTTTTTCTTTCTCCTCAACAATTTACTTTGGTGGATATATAGCCTTTTCGAAATGACTGACTCAATTTTACTTACAGCTCCACGGTTTATCTGCAAGTTAACATCATGTAAATGCAACATACTGTAGCTTGTAAACCGCTTCAATTCCGAAACAGCTACATGTTTGAGTTTTGAGCTCTAATGCAACATCGAGGCTATGAAAGAAACGTGGAGTCCGACCTCAGGCCTGAATCTAATGTAAATAGCGGTTGCACAGCCCATCATACAAGATAATCGCTCATAGTTTGAGCAATTTTAAACCAAACTATCTCATCTTTAAGAGATCTGGATTAGGCTAAGAGAAGTGAATGATTAAGGCAAGTGAATGATGATGGAAGAATTAGTGGAATGAGGACGTGGGAGGAAATGTGAATACCCGGAGAAAACCCACAGACGCGGTTATCCACTACAAATTTACTTCGTCGGGAATCAAACCAGGACCATACACACAAGAGGCATACGCTCTACCACTGAGCCACTGCGACCCCTCTTCTACTGTTTTCACTAAGATTTATCGGTATTTCAACTCGGGTTTATTTTCGAACGCATAAATCACGAACCTATAGCTTTACAGTATTATTTGAAACTTGATAAAGTAGCATGTTTCGTATAACTTCTGGTCTTTGCAACGAACGAAAGTTATCTTTCAGGCAGAAAAAATTCATATTTCGAATCTAATTTTTATTTTTCTCCATCTTTTATTGTGTTACAATTATAAGCGTGGTATCAAGAAATAAAACGGACAGCACATAGCACATAGTGAAACACAACCACTCTGTAAAATGTATTTGCCAAAAGCTATTAAATCTGATCATGTGTGCTTTAGTTTGCCCTTATCCTGTAGAGTCATTTTAAAGTTTACCAGGAAGGATGGTGCAAGATTGTATACCGACATAAGAGTTTCATATTCTTTTTAATAGTAGCCCTATATTAGTATACAATTTCTGAAAAAAACATGTCTACCTGAAAATCAGGCGAAGTAGTCTTGTCTCTTACCCTCTTCCAGTGGCAGATCCAGGATATGATAAAGGGAGGAGCTAAACCATAGTTTACCGCTTTTTTAAGTGTAAAGCAGAATTGAACCCCCAGTGTATACTTGAGCGTCAACGGGGGGGGACTATAGCCCCTATAGTCTCCCCTTGGATCCACCAATCCTCTCCGAATAATTCTCCTGCCCTTACTTCCCGGCAAACTAAAAAAATTCAAGGTGAATACAGGTTGACATTCTTATTCGGTAACAGGGACATTTTACTTTGAGCTTCTCAGTCAGACATGCACCTCGAAGATTTTAGAATGTTCTTTCTTAACAAGAGTATTGTATATCATTGTTAGGTGCGTGTAACAAAATATATATAGCGTGTAACAAACAGGTCGGAAGAACGGAATATCTCAAGAAATACATTTGGGATTAACAAATCACGAAACATGTGTCCAATATTTTAAAAAGATCTATTCAACTAACATAATAAAGTTGCCTTTACCCTCCCTTTAAAAATTTCAAGTGGAAACCTATTTTTACTCCATAGTCGGACGTTACTACTGAAAACAAACAACTTTTACTTGAAGTACTTTTTCATTATCCTACTAGGTGGTGCTGCAATTGCAAAATAAATTAATATCATCGACGTCACCTGAGATTGACAATAAACTAAATATCTCTTCACTATGACAGCGAGATCACAGCACTTGGTATACTAAATGAGGCATTCCCAGCTCCCGCCAAGTGACGTTTGTTGTAGACAGTGGCGTATTTAGGATTTTGTTTCGGGGAGGGCAATGCACAACACATAAATAAGCACTTATATTTCTTTCCTTTTGGTTGCCGACAAATTTTAATAAAGTTGTGCATGTAATAAATTTATTTCGAAAAGGGGCTTGAGCCCGATAGCCACCCCCCTAAAAACACCACTGGTTGTAGACAAATCTGTGTAGGTGGATTTTCTTGGAGTTCTCTCATTTCCACCTACTTTCGTTATTCTACCGTTGTTATTCATCTCAACACCACCGCCTCCATTAGCCTTGGCGCACAATTGTGTCGTTAAACTAAAAAATAGATACATCGTAAAATTTAAATTTTATTAGTGTTCAAGTAAGATAGTGTCCAAATCAGGGGGTAAAAGTGAGGGGGAATGCGGGGGAACGTCATCCTCTCACTTCCAGAAAATATCTATGTCGTCCCCCCACTTTCTAAAAGAAATACAGTGAGCAAAGATAGGGACGGGAGACGGCGTGACGTCATCCGTCCCCCTACCTATTCAGATCCACTTTTACCCCTGGTCCAATTACGTGACTAATCTCATAAGTAAAATTTCCAAAGCGCTGTGGATGTGGCGAAAGTGTTCGTGTGCCTTTTGGCAGCTCTTTTGTGGTTGTTGTCCTCCCCAGCCCTGTCGATCGGATGCTCAGTCTTGGCTTGGCAGTCCCCATCAAGTGCTAAGTTCACGCAGTTATTCTGGTTTTGAACCCAGAAGGCATTAAATCAATTGGAATTTATCGCGAACTGACGGAAATGTATTGCGAGTAGTAATGGTTTCAGATTTTCTCCGGAGAGGGTGGGTGGGCAGACTTCAATACACTGAAATGTAAAGTAGTATTAGTACTCTGAATCGTTATTGAGCACGATAGGATATCCCCTGGCTAACTCCCTGAAATAATCACTGATGGCGAATTGTGCATTGATATCAAAAACATTCGCAACAGATGTAAGAAGTTTGCAACTGGTCTTATTCGCGACCAAGAAAGGAGCGGAATGCCATCAATTTCTGATGAAACAGTCACTAAGGTTGACCAAATCAGTGACTAGTACCTGTCTCCTAAGTGGAAAGAACTTTCGACTGGAATGCGATTCGGCATTGGCGACGAGGTGAAACGTAAGATTCAACGCTTCCTCAAACACATGGCGGGGAGCTGGTACAAAATGAACATACAAAAAATACTAGAGTGTATACAAAACTGCATGGAGCAAAATGACGATAAGGTTGAAAAATAGAAATGTCCAAGCTTTAAACTGAAATAAATATTATTGCAATAACATTTTCTTTGTATTTATAAACAAAATACTTTTGGAATCACCCTCGTATACGAGAATGAGTAGACGTATCACGTCACACTGAACAAAATAACCTGCTTAAGGGTAAATTCTCATGTTAATATTCGAGAAAATCCAAGGCAACCATTCAAGTAAAGAGGTTTGAGATATTACTAGCCATGCCTACATTGTGGATAACAACTATACCACATCTTTATATAATGAAACATGAAATAATCGCGTTGTAAATATCTTTGCCCTAACAGATTCGTGTATTGTGGCTTGCTTCCTTAGTGGTAGTGATTTCACGTTTTTGTTGGGGAGGGGATTAGGAGAGAAGACACTCTGATATAGGTAGGTTTCTCATTTCGAAGTTGTATATTTATATATATATATATATATATATATATATATATATATATATATATATATATATATATATATATATATATATATATATATATATATATATTACCGGTTAAAATTTATGCATATCTCAAAACTTGGTTTGTGCAATTGTACTTCCTTGAATGTCCGAAAGGTGCCCCAGCTCTTTAGCTCTCAAAGCCAGGGTGAAGCAATTGTCTCTTCCTGAAGGCCCAAATGGCGTCCCTGTTTCTTAGGTCTCTCAGGCAGATACAGAAATGATTTTTTTTTTTAATTTGAATAATTATAGTCCAGGAAAGTTAGGCTCTTACATTGCGAAAATTATTGGAAAACTGAAAATTAACACAGTGCTCCTTTTTGATGTACTGAATAACATATTATAAGTCCCCGAGTCTCCCGTGTCTGCATCCTGGAATTTCATGTCTCGGAAGTTCTGGAATGCATGTGAAACGTAGGTAAGCACTGGAATTGATCTCACGGCCTAATGTTTGGAAACAATTGATAGTTTTTACACTGGCTATAATTTTTAGTGTCTTTTGTTTGTATACTATATCAATCTGTGACACGCTAGCCAAAAATACCAAGAAAATTTAATAAAAACATAGGTCTTGTTTAACTTTTATCCTTCGCGAAACCTTTTAAACATCAACTAGCAGTTAAAAATAAAAGAAAATATAGGTTTGGATTTAAGCTATGCAGAACTATCTTTACTATTCACCTATCACGAATAATAATGAAGTAAGTGGTATCCAAACAAAGGGAGACGAGCTGCGGTTTAAGTGTTGTAATAATTTAATATAAATACTTTGTATTTCTTATCTAAATTTAGCAGTACTCATAAGAAGGCTTCGATTGGCATTTATTTTATTTGTGCATTTAAAGCAATTTCAATGTCATCTATACCATTCCCATCCACGCTTTCGCAGTAGCTATTACAACAAGAGTGGTTGCACTATTTACACAAATTAGAGCATTCAAGTCCAGACCTTTTGCATTTATATCGTGACTTTTAGTGTTGCAGATTCCCTTGCAGTTGCATGAAATGATACGTAACAACTGCTCAGGTGCTGGTGGTAGCTCGGTTGGCCGGGAGATGCGTTTACTACGAAGAAGCTTTCATCCGCATTTACATGGATCCAAGTCATTTCCAAACCACTGCTGGATTTGGTGATAAACTTGGAATGAGTGTTGACCTGCTGCTGCTGATGGAGGAAGAGATTTCAACCTGAATGTTTTCATAATTTCTACGTTTGAATCACCTACACTATACATGCGAATAACTCATCAAGTGACCTTATATAACTTAATGAGAAACTTCTCTTCTGCTTCTCGTATTTTTTCACAACCTGTTTAAACCTTATTAAAAACTGACACCGTTGTTCTCACGTCACAATTTTCTTCATAATATTTCAGGCCGTCTTCTTTCCTTTGTTGTACAAGGCAGAAGTAGTATCACAACCAACTATGCAGTGTGGAAAAAGGATGTGGTTTGTCATGTCTCCGAACTTCTTCTGTATATTTGGAATAAAGCAGACTTGCGGTTGATGTGATCCTGCAGCTGTCATGTGGAATATTATGTTTGCTTATGATGGAGCTCCTGCTACAAGCATAACTATAATGTCACTATCGGAAGCAACTAGTCTGACTTTTCACTTAGATGAGGATTTATCCAAAGCATTACCAACTTATGTCAGAATCTCTTTTGGCTTACTCAACTTTTATCCTCTTTTCTTCAAGACGAGTTTTAAGTTGTTGAATTAATTTGTTTTGTTTCCGTTGTTAGAAAAAATCGGATTGGATACACGTAACTATTTTTTTTTACCCTTGTAGTAGAATATCTGCGCAGTTTCGTTTCCTTGCTCTGCTAATTTGCTCCTGCTCTTTCATTGTTGTAGCAGAATCGTAACCCCCGATAACTACAGTCGATGAATTAAAGTAGTGGGTAGAGATATTTTTTACATACGATTGAAAAACTTCCTCATGCGTAGCTGAGCATGCGTCATATGACTTTCCAAAGCAACATCCCCCCGTCTACTATAATTTCATATTCAACAAAGTTTCTTCAAGATGTTTCCCATATGAAGTGCTCAGTAGATCGCAAATGGATGACTTGTCTGTTTTTTTTTTTTTTTATTTCGGTTGCACATAGTGACGGATCTAGCCCGGGGCTGGGAGGTTTAGCCCCCCAGTTTTTTGAGTGATAAAACTAATTTAAAATGTTATTTATATATTTTGAAAGTTTATAATAGACTCATAAATCTATTATACCTATGATAGTCTGGGTTCTGACTGCCCTCCCCCAGCTTTTACCTTTTAAATCCGCCACTGGTTCCACGGAATACTGCTAATGGATACCGAGCTAATTCATATGTTAGGTATTTCTTGAGATCTTTCTCTGTTTTAATAATATCATCATGAAGTTTGATGCACGGTCCAGAGTAGTGCAGTTGCCGAGACTCTCGGTGTTCCTCATGCTATTCAGATGAAGAAGAAACAGCAAAAAATTTCGACAGATTAATGTATTCTCAAAGTTCCACGAAGAGAAAGAACCCACTCTGAAAGCGTACTGTCCTAATACCTCGACCTCTCGTGGGACCATCGGAGGTCCTTATAGAACACATAAGCTCGTGTTACACGATCATTTCACTCCACACTCGGCTATAGAATTTTTCACTTCTTTTGATACTGAAGTAGCTTTGAAGAGCAAACTTTTCAAAATCCTTAGTAGGGAGTTTCGATGGAAGATCTTGCATTTCCTGTACATACAAGTACTTATATTTTGCATAGTTCAGGTGACCTTCAGCATGCAGAAGACGCAACATGCTTTTGATGCAGAGCAAATGATGTTCCTAAGTCGGCGGTTTTGTCTGCTCTAATAAACAAACGAATCAAATTGACCTGTTTGATGTACTCTATCCACAATGCTGCAGTTCTGTTGTTACTTGATAGATTGTCACATGTATCTTTTATAGTATCTGAAAATGATGCAAGAATATTAGATCAGAAAACGTCATCACTAGATACGTTACTATGAAGGAATTCTGTGAATAGTTCCATAATTTCAACAGCATCAGGTAAACATAGGTTCTTAGCTCGGGAAAGTGAGAGGAAGTGAGCTCTAAGCGCTCATACATATTAATGTCCAGTTAGCATGTGCGTCACAGATGATTTTGCGTAAATCTGACACCAAAGCTCTTCTAAGCCACTTCTTCCATAATATTGTGATCGCTCCAATGAATGACATAAGAAGTGAAAACCTCCAAGTCGTACTACAATATTCTTTAAATCACTTTCTTCTCTTGTAGATATAATAATCTCTACGGCCTTTTCAAATGCAACCTTTTCATCAGTTATTTTTTACAGCATTTGTACCTTTCATATCGTCGTCTGAAATTCAACAACGCGTATCTCAAATTTTGGCGAATCTGAGTTCTTGATGCTATTAGAATCAGTATAGGATGACGCACAATCTGGTTAAGTAGTATACTTATATCACGACAAATGACTCTGTAATTCCCTCAAAGTAATATCGCGTATATTGAGGCTAAAATTAGTTTTTAAACAGTTTTTGTCTCCTCAAAAATTGGTGAAATATTACTTAAGCATTATTGAATCATCTCAGACGATGATATATGCAAATTACATAGCACACAATTTTAAAACTTCATCTTTGGCGCAACACGATAGCTATCGACACTTCGATCACAATAACCTCTGTTTATAGTTATCTCGAGTAGTTCAATAACAAACAACAATTTGTTCACCACCAAGCCAACAAACTTAGCGGTGGGCTAGGCTGCCTAGCTTTGCGCATGGCTGCAAACAAACACAATTAAATACAGGTTGACAAATGCAATTCACTAAAATCTTAAGAATATTTGTTCATATACTGTATTTCGAATCTTCAAAGTTCTTTTCTATTAAGAAATGAAACAAACTCAATTTTACTTAAACTATTTGAAGAAAGGTGACAGTACACAATATTAAAAAAATCTTAGTATTTTGGAGCAGGCCGGTAGCCAGCCCCAAAATGTAAGGAGGGGGGCGATCCAACCATATTATAGCTCTTTTGCAAGCCTACCGTGGAAATTTTAGGGGCTTCCCCAGACCCCCTCCCTTGAATACGGGCCTATTTTGGATATTCAAAATTTTCATCCGCATTTACTCATGTTTGGATGCCTCTTACTTCATTATTATTGGTAATAGGCGTACAGTAGCGATAGTTCTGGAGAGCTTAAATCTAAACTTACATTTTTATTTTATTACCAATTGCTTGTCGATACTTACAATGGTTTCGTGGTTACCATACAGCGAATAATAGGAAAACAAGACCTATATTTTTATTAAATTTACTTGGTATTTTTGGCTGGCGTGTCACAGATTGCCATAGTATACAAACAAAAGATACTAAAAACTATAGCCCAGGGTAAAAACTATCAATTGTTTCTAGTTTAAGCATCATAGTATAAAACGTTAGTCCATGAAATCAATTCTAGTGCTTACCTGAGTTTCTCCAGCATTCCAGAACTTCCAGGACCCGGGATTCCAGGACGCACACACGGGAGACTCGATGACTTTTAATAGCACACCAAAAAAGGACCACTGTGCTAATTTTCACCTTTCTACTAATTTTCGTAAGGTTTGGCCGAAATTTTGTCTAACTTTCCTGGACTAATATACATAGAATGTTGTCGTACTTTTCATATCGTCCTTCTTTACTAGATGGCAGGACATATTTCCACCTATTGTATTTTACTTCTTTTCCTTTATGCTCAAACTAGATTACTTTCGTTTCTTCATTTTAATATGCTTTCATTATTCTTTTCCGTCTAGAGCTGTATCCATATAATTGGAGCCAGTGGAATCAAAACCCTCCTGCTAAATTTGCGGTCTCACGTAAAGTTGTAGCATTCCCTTTATTAGATAACTATACAGAGGTGTAATGGCATATTTTTTCAGTGGTTATGGCTTCTCGTATTCAGTAGTTCAATCAGATTTAGTAGTTATAGTATATTCAGTATTAGTTTTCAGTAGTTCAGTAGTATTTTATATACCTTGAGTTACCTTCCGACTTCGTGGTGAATTGAGTAGGAAAAATTTTACTTACAATTCCGCGATTAAACTGCAGGCTAACATGAGATAAATACTACAGTAGATTGGGGTGAATAGGACCACTTTCAAGAAAATTACCTTGTACTGCTATGATTAGTGCGTCATTAAAGAATTTTTTCAGAATTATAATATACCATATCTCTACTACAAAGTTCACAAAAAATCATTTTTTTCAAAAATTATATAATACTATATATATATATATATATATATATATATATATATATATATATATATATATATATATATATATATATATATATATATATATATATATATATATACTCGCCTCGGATGGCCCTCTTCATCCTAACATATCTGGGTGAATAGGACCATTCGTAAGGTGAATAGGGCCACATGTATTAAGTGGATTGAAACCACACAAAATTGTAAAGTCGTACTAAAACATAGTCGTAGAGTAGAACTCGTATACATAATATTTTAGAATAATAGGTGTAAGCGGTAGATTTTTGTGCTCATAAAGTAAAATAGTTATATATGGGTGGGAACAAGTTTCTCTCCAATGTATTTTAAGAAAACACAACACACATATTAAGAAGTCTCTAATACCTTCTTTTTGTAGCACAATAATCACATCACAACTAAAAATTCTTGAACAATCTGTTAATAATAACACGAACGCTCTCTTTTTTTAATCAGCAAAAAATCGTTAAGTAACCCTTCTCCAAGGGCACCCATGTTGTGGTTTCCTAGGGGGGGGGGCAAGTACAAGCGACGTTTCAAATATAGTTTCAAATTTTCGACCTCCCTGATGGGCGCCCTTGCCCTTCTCTATAGGCCTAGCCTATCATATACGAAAAGAGTACGCAAAAACAAAACTTCAGTTTGCATTGCAAAAAACAGTAAACTTTTCATTTTTAACTTTTATTTTGTCCTGTTGCTGGATTGCTGAGACAACGTCCACAAGTAAACATTTTCTTTCGTTCTCCTTCGATACATCGCGTATGATACCACGCCTTGCACTTGTAGCAACATATCCAGTACCCAAAGGATGAAAACAAAGGGTACTAATAAGAAATGCTGCAAAATCAACACACGATCATTTCATTTTTATTTGTATTTTTTGTTACTTCATCTTCATCATATTCATTTCCTTCCGTCAGGTGTTCTGAACTTACTACTTCTACGTTTCCGATCCCTTTTAAATAATGTTTTTCGAACAAATTCTGGAGATGTTAGTAGCTCAGCACGCTGCTTAGGTCTAGATTTACTGGATATAATTTTAACAATCTTTTTGGGAGTTGGTATTAAATCTTGGTAAGAAATGCTTGCCTTCTTGGACATAGGCATACACTCAACTCTTTTTTTTTTTTTTTTCACAGATGTAGTTGCTGATGTTTCTTACTCTGCAGACCTTGAGTTGTTAGCGTTAATTTCTGCTTCCATATCAGATATTTCAATTGTGCAACAGGACAAAAGCTTGTACTGCTTCTTGTACGTCATCTGTGTTTAACGCTCATATTTTCCCATCTGAAATAAGAAAGAGAGACAAAAAATATCGAATTCTTATATCACCACTATCTATAAGAAGATAGATAGGACGAATGGGTGTGGTGTGGTTGATGCATGCATTCGAACAAAATTAAAGTGGGAAAAAATCTTTGAGTTTTACTTCCCAAGGTTATGCCGGGTAGGCTAAAGGAGACTGTGATGATGAGAATGAATGAAATGGTGGAATGGAAAAAGTGGGAGTAAACGGGAGAACCCCGACAAAACCTGTCTTCACGGTGTTTGTCCACCACTTGGTGCGAGCTGGGATCCAACCAGGGACCCCGCACAGAAGAGGTGAACGTTCTGCCACTGAGCCATCGCGGCTCAATAATCAAAAAGTATGGCCCTGTTCACCCTAACTAGATATGGTCCTATTAACCTTAATTGGTAATATATTGAAAAATAAGTTTAAGTTCCTTCACGATTATCATGCTAGTTATAACAACTTGAGTCAACCTTGTTGAAGATAAGAAAATGAAACTTCTGCACTTCCAACAAAACTACATAGTGTAACAAGAAATAATACATAACATAAGTATAAAAAATACGCTATTTTTCTTAACACTTGTCTTCAATTGATGATGAAAGTTGCTCTGTAATACAATCAGCGTCCAGCATTCACTAAATCTAACTGCACAATAAACTTGTAGAGACTCAGTAGTGAAGACACGGCGTGGCACTCGCTTCGCTGCTTCTGTTCTATATATAAACAAGTAAGGTGAATAACGTAACGAGTGGCCCTATTCATCATGTGGCCCTATTCCACCGAAGCTACCCTACATAATTCGTAACCATTTCAATTCCGAAGTACCTACATGCTTGGATTTGAACCCTATTACAACATTGAGTTTATGCAAGAGAGGTGGACTACTCCAAACCATGACCGGCAGTAGAGCCAGAAGGAAATTTTCTACGGGGAACCACCTCCATGGTTGCTATATTACATCTGGTATTTCTGGCATTTAATGCACGTGGTTTGCTATATTACGTATACATTTTAGGAGCCAGGGGCCTTGTCTCCCCTTTGGGCGCCCATGATTGGGGTTTGAATCCAATGTATCGGCGGGTGTACAGGCCATCATTCAATAAAATGAAATCTTTAAGTTTTACGTCCTACGTGTTTGTCCACCACACATTTCACTTAGCGCGAGCTGGGATCGAACAACCGACCCCATGCACCAAAGGTGAACACTCTCCCACTGAGCCACCGCGGCCCACCATCATTGAAGATCAATGCTCATAATATGAGTCATTTACCACCATTTCGCCTCCAAGCGGCTGAGGGCACCGTTTTATAGCTGAATATTGTTATCCGCATTTTGTAAAAGAAAAAAAAAAACAACTGTATTGTGACTGCTATTTTGAACAAGAGTTCAAAGTTTTGTGTGTGTGTGTGTGAACGCTTTAGGAACCAATACAAGGAAATATATGTGTTTTACCATAGGTTGTTACTACTCCCACATTTAGTTCTGTTATTAACAATTTTTTTTAAGGTGGATCACCACCTGGAAGTCAGTACATATTTCAGCTCGTTCCCTTAACTACTGCGCAATGAAACGTTACATATTTTAAATATTGTGCTATAAGATAAAGTTATGTTTCAGCTACAACACAAGACAATGATTAATTTGGTTGTGTATTCTGACATCGAAAGAAGATAACAAATAAAAGAAAAATATTTGATTCATTTTACTATGAGCACACAAGATGGCACTTGATGTTAGATCTTACTGGAAGTGCTCAATTTTATAAAATATTTATTTGAATGTGTAAAGTACTTTAAAGTAACGATCTTAATACAAAACAGATATATTGTTTGACCGTTTTTTGTGTTATGTTTCACATTTTATTTAAATATTATTTACATTTACGGAAATAGATTTTGAGAAGAAACTTGCGCAGAACGCCATAATGCTTTGTTGCCAAATTTGTACGTTTAATTCTTGGATTCTAGCGTTGCAGTTCGAAAAGCGGAACTTAGCTGTGAATTGCAGTAAGGGTCAAAAACTAATTTCTCCAGTAAGTATCCAAGTAGATTTCCATGATTATTTCCTTTATTATCTGGCACCAGTAAACACTCGACACTTCCTGGCAACGTCCGACACTATTCAAGCAGTTTTTATCATAGCACCGAGAACACTTAGTGATCCACCTTAACCTAAGCGGTTGGCGTACGCGCCTTTGGCGTGGGAGACTCGGATTCGGTTCTCGGAGGGAGTTCATGTTGTTCGGATTCCACGTTAATCGGTAGGGTCATTAGGTCTCGTCTCAGAACAGAAATAGGCAGCTATACAATTCATTTAAATAGTTTCTTGCTAATGGAATTTTTTTATTTTTATAAATTGGGTAGTTTCCAGGGTTTTTTAAAAAATATTTTTACTGGAGTTTAATTATTTTTATTCACAACAGCTAAATTATCAAACTTAAACAAAATACAGAATTATTTTCCTTTTAAAAACTCATGAGCTTTATGCAGAGGCGTTCTGACTCATGAGTAGTGCCATACTAAAGAGTTTGACTAACTTACAGGGTGTCTCAAAAGTTACAACAAAATGTAAGAGGAGAAACTGTCTCCAAATGATGTTTTCAATCTAAAGTGAAGGATTTTTTTTTAATCGGACATTTTTTGAGTTGTAGCGGTGTTCCAGCCGTTATGTTTAAACAACGAAAGTAAACAGTAATTTCTACGATAGAATATGTATGTAGTTTTAATGTTAATGTGTAAACGCATTTTGGCTTTATTGAATATCTGAATTATGTTTTAAGATTATACATATACATAGTGACACTGATACGAACTTATATTTCTTGCAGGTTTTGAGGCAATAGGGGTACGCAGATACAATCCTTTACGTAGCCCCATAAATAGATGTCTCAGACCTTATAATCAGGCGACCTCGGCGGTCATTTCTAGAAAACTTTAGGCTTATCATCATTTCCGGCACGTCCAATCCATCTTGGAAAATAAAGGTCATTGGTTTCTTCCAATAATGGAAATAACCAATTAGTGAGCATGTAAACACAAGTGTGCTCATCAATAAGTGAGCACAAAATAAACATGAGTGAATTTACTTCTTCTGAATTTGATCATTCAGATTAGTAACATTGTTGTCTATTGTTGACATCCACAAAAGTGTTTGAGTTCTTTGAAATGTGACCAATTTCATTTAAATACATTTGTGGCAAAGTGACGTAGTATCACTTTAAAGTATAGTATTTTTATGGACACACTGTATATAAAATAAATTTTATTTAGGAATTTGCCGTTTTCCATTTCAAAGAACGTAAGCACTTTTAACTAGTAAATTATTTTATTTGTGTTACTTATTTCTTGTGCAATTAATTTATCTATGAATTTCTATACTTTTTTTTTTTTAACATACTTGCAAAGAAACGTGAACATGTTGTACTGTTTGTGAAGTTATTCTGCAAACATGTCAATGCACTGAAAAATAATTGCTTTTCTTTTTCATACTTATAAGAAGTCATTGTTGGAATACGACTAATACTTCGAGTTATCTGTTTGTCCTTTCAGAAATATTGAATTAGTTTTAGGTGTATATTATGTATTTGTAATAAGTCTTTCTTTTTCCTACAACAACAGAGAGCCACCAGGCTATGAGCGCACCTCAAATTAAACATTAAATTATAGTTTTAGGTAAGTTCTGCGATCTTTTTTTTAAATCTATCTTGTGAAGATAGGTAACTCTGAGAAATTGTAATTAACCCTCAAAAAGCTACAGGGTTTAAGACTTCTGTATTTCATTCTATAATAATGCTACATCAAAAAAAAAGAAAGAAAGAAAAAAAGAAAGAAAGAAAGAAAGAAAGAAAGAAAGAAAGAAAAAAGAAAAAGTTAAAGGTACTTGTTTTTAAAACGTAGCTTTGTCAAGTGTACGTCACGTGAAGAAGTTCGGTTTGTTAGGTTTATTACAGTGTACGTACAACGACGAAATTGAAGTTGAATTTATTTTAAAATGCTCAGCAGTTAAAGTTCGCCTTGCCGTCATCTTCCCGTCTATAATTCTTCTCAATTCTTCCATATGCAGTTCAAATATAAATTGCACCACTCTCCATGTTCTTCTAAAAAATGTATTAAACCTCACCTTCCTTTCTCCACTCTATAACTATTGCTACTGATTTTTATTGTACAGGGTATTCCATGAAGAACACAAAGAAACTCTCACCATTACTGTTCTAGTAGGTTGGCAGCACTGAACGTTACACGACATTTCATCTATTATCTGTGATTAGTAGTCACGGAGCTCCGAATAGTACATGATGATCAATTGTTTTCTGTACGAGAAGAAATGGAGCGCTTCAGGACGCAACAGCGTATTGTAATACTGAAAACATGTAACAAATGTGATCAATGTTGTGCAAACTCCGTGGAATGTTTGGTGAACGTATTTGCACCCAATAAGTCGACTGTGATTAGATTTAATTGATAAATTTGAGTAAACCGGTTCGATTGTGGACATTCAATTCTCGGGGTGTCCTCGTATTAGTCGTTGTGCAAAGAGCAGCCAATTTGGTCTAGAAGCAGTTGACGATCATGTGTTATTTGGGGGTTTCGTGACAACTAACCACAGTGATGGCACGGTGGCTCAGTGGTAGAGCGCTTACTTTGAAGTCCCTCGTTCGATTCCCGCCCAAGTAAGTTTGTGGTGGATAACATTGTGTCCACGGGTTTTCTTGGGTACACCCGTTTCCTCCCACTTTCTCATTCCACCAATTCTTTCATCATCATTCGCTTGTTTTAATCAACGTATCTGGTTTTAAAGCAAGAGTATTAAATACACCGTTTTTCTATTTGCTATAGCTTCCGAGAAGGAACTTCAGTTATAGAGTTCCATACTGGACATGCACATCTTAATTTTGGCTTTACTAAAATTGTATACGCGAATATAGATAGTGAAACGAATTATTATTATTATTATTATTATTATTATTATTATTATTATTATTATTATTATTATTATTATTACTTTGTTTCCTTCGTATGTATCTATAATCAATTTCGGAACCATGAACCGGAGTCTAAGTTCCATAAAATCACGGGATTTGTGTAAACTAGGAACTGTCACAATCGATTCTCGAAACAGTTTTACTAGAACTTACACCCATTACTAATACGATGACTTCCAACCGTCTCTTAGATATGCTTCAAGGCAAAAGAGGAAGATATAGAGACAAAGTTACGTTTCTTTCTTTCTTTCTTTTTTTTCAGTTGGTGCATCTAGAATGTTTCTTCTATATCCTGTCGGTTGCCTCAGTTGGATATTTGCTGGCGTTTTTGTGAGTATATAGGTCTATATGTGTGTGTGTGTGTGCGTGTCTGCTACTTTCTTCATAAATTATTTACTTGCTGCTTCAGTAGTCCCCAGGTGGAACTCTTAAAAAGTGGTTTTCTGTGAACTTCTTAGGAGTTTTTGATGGGGGGGTGCATGTCTGGAAAAATACTGTTACTTAACAAACTGTGGTTGGACATCAGAAATTTATTTCCTTTAAAAAATGGGGCAAATTTCGGGCTCGTGACAATTTTAAAATTGGTTTATTTTAAATTCAATATTCAGCAGGAGATATAAGCACACTCTTAAGCATATGTATATATGTAACAAAAATTACATTCATAAATTCTTTATATAGTATCTCTCATGACAAATTGCAATATGTATGTTTCTTTTAGTTAAATTTTATATAAGCATTTTATCCAATAAGAGTAATCTAAAAGAGAAAGTGAAACGAGTCTAAAGAATTTCAATTTTATGAGACAGTTATAAAAACTATGAAATAGAATAATGTTATTACTAAAATATATATTCATTACGTATGGATGTTTTACTTGTATTTACCATATAGGAGAAGTCATAAATGTTGGATCCGATTTCAGAAATGTATTCTGTGGAATCTAATAACATATGTTATTATGAGACGTATCCTAAGAAAGGTAAAGTGTCAAACTTTTCTTCGAACATTATCAAAAGTGTTCTATGTTAGACGACACACATCAAGCCGATAATATATATGAGTTGAGTTGAGTTTTAAGTTTAACGTCCCGATTTTTTTATTTAGAATTTTCTTCATTCTTGAAACAGTTATATTGTTAAAGGTTTGGATGTCCATTTCAACAATCAAGCCATTTCAACAATAAAGAAAATGCTAAATAAAAAATCGGCACGGATTGTTGCCTTTGATAGTTATGAAGTTCCTTCTCTAAACATTTGGGGTCTCTAGGTTGAAATCTGTAAGAGAAATCGTGAATTTTCGTGGAAGGTAAAAAAATACATGAGAAACGAAGACTGTGGTGACAAAACTTGTCCCTTTAAACCATCCTTAATGTATTACCACTTTGATCGTGTTAAACACCATAGTGATACAGGTCATTGTCTTTTTGGAATGGACAACCTTTAAGAAGCTATCTTCTGTTTTGCTTTATTGTCCCAACAAAAAACAGTATATTTAGACCTATGGCATAAAACTAGTTTCCTTGTTGTGAAGAAGCTATAACATGTCACATTTATTCCCCGAAAGGATTTATGAAACTATACACTACAAATTCATCTAACTGTGAACCAGCAGAGCATTCCAAATCATTGCCCAGATGTGGAAAATCATTCAGGACATACTTTCATTGTACGTCGGCAAGTAACCAGAATTTAGTGCTAAATTTGTCGTGTGTATTTTGCATATATTGCAAAAATGAACATCTGATTTTCGTAAGATGAAGTTGATCATCAACAGGCACGTGCCATGTGGTTTGTAACATTCATGCATTTCTCAATAAACGCATCCTACAGTTCCGACGCGAGCGCGAATTGATTCGTTTGAAGTCTTGCAGATTATGTTCCCTTTTCATCAAATCTCAAGTACCGTTTTATTTCACAGAACCTATCCCTACTCATTGTTTTCCTATAAATTGTGTTCAGGTTGTTCTTTTCCACAAGCCCTAATGGGTATTGCTGCAGCCATCTCGGTAAATAATAGAGTCCAAATCAGATGGTAGTTTCGATGAGATAAAGTCCATATTATTGACTTCAGTTACCTATGTGCTTCAGCACCGGTACACGTTAGGATATGCCTCATCATTGATTCATCAAAGAGTAAACAAAAAGCACTACTACATTCTTCCTCAGACACTCGCTGCTTGGCAAAACTTGTCGGTCCTGGAGCTTCGCGAACAATATTCTGCTTAGATGTACGGCCAACGTCACTTTGCCCCAAATCCAATCTTGTCCACACTGTTCCCTCTGTAGCAATCTGTCACTACTGGCGTTGTCTTCTCCATCACTGTCTTTCTTTCTCTTCTTCATTACTTGAATATGAAATATTCTCTTCAGGTTCAGAATCACTAGAGTTTTAATCTTCTTCACCCGAATCCTGTAAATTACATTTATTTTCCTTAGACTCATTTTCTGAGAGATCTTGTAAAACTTAAAGTATTTCTTGAGGTCTCATCGTAAAATGTCACATTTACAAGGTTCATCACAACGAACTACAAGTACACACTAAAATGCAGATATTGAGCGCATGTACCTGCACAAATTTGTTTGTCGCCCATAAAACACTGCACGATATCTTCTAAGACAATGAAAAAATACTATAAAGTTATTGCAGGAACTTGATACCACAATATATCGGTAGTTAATAAAAGAATAAATTATTTTTTCTAATAATAATAATAATTTCTAGTAATAATAATTTTTCTATCTCAAATTATAAGTGTTTAATGCTGTCATCTGTAAATCACAAACAGAAACATTAATTTTCCATATCCTTTACTAGGCAGTCAAAATGACTGTTTCTTGCTTCTAGGTATAACTGACACTAGCGCCCCTGTAAAAAAGGGATATAAACTTATTATTAGTTCTATCAAGAAGTAGGCACAAAAATGTTAAAAGTCAACGAATTTCAGGGAATTAGCAAAAACATTACAGAAATGATGAGAAATTATATTTCTTGAAGCAGTCAAAATGCTTCTAGTGCTTCTAGATCATCATCAATTTTGGCCAGGATATTGACGATCAAAAATTAGAAATCGAGTTCAATGACGGAGGTGATACATCAAGTTGGTCCAAAGATATGGACAATCAAAAACTGTTCCCAATGTATTTCTATGGGAGAGGTTTGTAAAATATTTCGCTGCTAGGCAACTTTTTTAACGACGAAGTAGTGTGGGTTGCATATGCACAGTATTTAAGTTATACATTCAATTCATTAAGAGGCCTAATCACTGCGAAATTAAAATACCGCTAAATTTTACAGTAATTGTGTGATATCTTCAAATAGATAAAAGATAATCGAAATGTGGAACAAGAGCGAGCAAGACAATATTAGTTTGCATGAGATACCGTTATCACGAGTCAATTAGTAGCTTTCCGTTTGCAGCCATTTATAAAACACGAAAATAAATGCCGATTTTCTAAACGGCTGGAAATCGAAAGCAGATAAATGAGTTGTGATAATGGTATCTCATGTAAAATAATATTGTCTAGCGAGCTCTTGTTTCACTTTTCGATTATCTCTTATCTGTTCGAAAGTATCACATAATTACTGTAAAAAAGTGGTATTTTAATTTCGCTATGATGAGGCCTATTAAGGGGTTTGGTGTATTGCGTTGTTGAACTATTACAAACTTCAATTTTTCCGTTGTGTATTATATGGCTACCCAACTCCTTCAAAGGGTGTACAGGATGAGAGGGGTACTTTTGTATTTTATGAAGCTAAACATGTATCGATTACTTTTACACTCAACTAATTGTGAGGTATTAAATTTAATAATCTGTAATGTATACAAATGATCATTTTTCGCTTTTGCCTCTAATACGAAAACTGGTCGATAACAATGCTGCTCTGGGAATAACATAAAGGGATGTCCAGGGAGAGGAGAGGTGAGATTCTCTGCTGATATAAATAAAACAAGATTTCATTACTGTGTTACTATACTATTGATTAAAGATATATATGCCGAGAAAATGTTTATCCCTGTGCAGTGGCGTAGACAGAATTGCATAAAGAGTGGTTTAGTCTCCCACGTTTATAATTTTCCAGAGTTTTCTGTATAGAATATCTCTTAATACGATAAATATATAATTTTCATATGTTGCTGAAGGGGTCAAAATCAGAAACCACTAGCATATCTTGGTACGCCACTGTCCTTGACATACAGTATGTGGTTTAAGGCCACTCTGTGAGTCACATTTGCTGTACGTGGTAGAGCAAGGAGAGGCGAGGTGAGGTGATAAAATAATTTTTGTTCTTTACAAGGCAAATCAGTGCTTAGTGCAAAAAGCGTACAGGCTTTGGTCATTCTTCCCACGGAAATTTTGTGAGATATATTAGTGGTGTCGATCGAATCAATGTCAATAATTTGCACCAAATACCGTACACGTTTATTATTGTTAGTTTTAAATTCATAACATTGCCTGACAGTACTGTTAAATATACGAGACGAGAGGAGACGAGAAATAAGATTCTTCTCGTGTCTCGATACTCGAGAAGCTTTTCTTCTTTGGTTTTGTAAAATTAAGTTCATAATACAGGGTGTCCCAATAAAGACTCATACTTTTTGATCGATTGGAAGTATTGGGAGTCGTCGCTTTCGCTCTCCTACCATTTTCAGTCAACATTGTGGTTTGGTCAGGAGCTCATTGCGCGTAAGAGGCCGTAGCAGTTCTTTATGACACTGCAAACGGCTTTTTTGCTTAAAGTTTGCTATTCCATATAAAGGAAATATTCCTCAATCTGAAAACTATCTTTGCAGTGGGTCAAGGATTTTCGAACATCGGGTTCAGCCAATAGTTAGCAAACCCATAAGTGTCCGTACACCTGAGAATATTGAGACTGTGGGACAGTCTGATTTGCAGGGCTCTAAATATCCTGCAAGAAAGTATGCTGCAGCTGTTAGTGTTTCTAGCTAGAGTGCAAGAAGAATTTTCCAGAAAGATCCACAGTACCAGCAAACTATTTCCAATAGCAATAGACCTTATATGTTTCTAGGTAAACAACTCTCTATCTGCAGTATTTAGTCTTTAAAATGTAGGAGCTTTATTGGGACACCCTCTATATGCTCTGATTTTTATTTATTATTTTTTTTTTGTCTAATTTCATCAGAATTGTTTTCCACAAGAAGTGAAGAAAAGGTATGAAATAACAAAATGTAAACCGTATTTGTTATAGCAGTGTATTGTGTAATGACTTTTGTACCTTTAAAATTAATAAACGCTCTTCATTTATGTCTTTATTAATTTCATCATTTTATAGTTTTTATTCTATGAACTAAGACTTGAGGTTTGAGACCTAAGACTTGGGTGAACTAGTGTTGCCCACGAGACTCCTGAAAGTTTTATTGTCTAGTCCTAAATTTAAAAATGAACACGTCTCGTGGACAACGTTTTGTAATCAGTACGTAAATAATTTTATTGGTTTTGACCACGATCTAAAATTTATTTATTCATTTATAGTTCCGTAGCACAATTCTCATGGGACACAAGTCTCTGGACAACGCCTGAAATTCCCAACTAATTCTATAATTGGTGAATACTGTAAAAAAATGTAATCTCTGATAGATTCCTTTAGCAAAATGGGTTTCTATTGTAAACGTGTTCTAGAATATGGTCATTTTACTAGAAAACAGTACAAGCTTAGAATTTACCTGGTAAGTACTGAAAAATTACAGAAATCTTTGGAGTTATTTTAAAATCCACGAGGAAAATGTTCCCTTGGGGACAGTTCTCGAAAATGCAGCTAATATGAATAATTACATAATAGTATACTAAGGTCGCAATAGATCGCACGGTTCTGAATAAGAAACAATTTGGGCAGGTGAAAAATTTTTGTATGTAATTTTCGAGAAAAACTTTTTTTTTGTTTTTTGTAAACCTAAAAGCTGAAACGGTACAATAACCAAATTACCTATTAGGATGAAGCTGTTTAACCATGACAGACCCTCGACAAACTTTTCATTCTGACACTAGGATGACGATCAAAATTCTTTCAATAAGTTTTGTACAGAAGGCTATAATATTTTTATTAGTTCCAACGTTATGATAAATTTTAGATGAACATATTTTGATCCTTTGGCTTCAAAATGGTAATAATTGTTGTTTCCTATCGTCCACAGGTAAACCACAATGGCCACTGAAATCGTGACATCAGGATCTGACATCGGTCGATAATGGAATTCCTGTTCAAAACCGGTAATAAATCAGTCACACTAATTCGTAGGAAGTTGCTTCCAGTTTATGAGGATCACACATTGGATCGTGTCAGTATCCAACGTTGCTTGCAACGGTTTAAAGATGATGATTTTACTCTTTTGACCAGAAAATTATGGCTCCTTTTTCTGAGATCAGTGTGGTATTTTCCTATACGTTTTGCAACATAACTCCATAATTAACAAGGAGCGTTATTGTTTGTTACTGGCTAAGGTACTACATGTCTCAAGGTGTCAATTTTTGTAGCCAATTTTTGAAAGGTTTTCTCCAGTATTTTTCTTTGTCTTCTTTGCATTCTCTCGGTGAGAGTATTTGTTTGTTGCAGATGAGTATGCCAAAGAACATAGTGTTATCTACTAATCAGTGGCGTATTTAGGGGGGGGCTTCCAGGCTTAAGCCCCCTCCCGAAATATTACTTACTATAGTAAAGTATATGAAATATCTTCCAGAATTTTCACATTTTCAGGCAAAGCCCCCCCCCGAAAGTTAGCAAAGCCCTCCCCGAAACAAAATCGTAAATGCGCCACTGCTACTATTATAAAGAAATATTGCAAAATGTACAAAGAAATGCTATTAATTAATAGATAGTATCTATTAACATACTCAGTGGAGTATTTAGGGGGGGCTATCGAGCTCAAGCCCACCGAAATAAATTTGTTAGTTTTTCTCATTCCACGTACAACAATAATCCTTCTTACCATTTCTAAGAATTTCACTGACTTTCCATTTTCTTATGCTCTCTGTTCAGAAATAGTACTATATTTGTCTAATTTCATCCCATGTAAGAACTGTGTTCTTTTTTTTCTTTCTTTCGTCCATTCTGCTTTTCTGTTTCTTTTTCTTACTTGTTATTTTCTTTCGTTTCTCCTGTCATACTTGTGATCGTTATTAGTCGTAATTGAAGCTGGCCGTCGTAAGAAACACCAAAACTATATTTACATCGTTTAGTTAAAGAAAGGTAAATGTTTAAATTAAAGAAAATCAAAAGGGGGAATAAGTCGCTCAGGAAATTAGGTAGGCCGAGAGGATGCTTCGTTTTCTTCTATGAATAGAATAAAAGGTTAGTTCACTGTTAATAATTTTTATATCACACACATTACATAAGATTACAAGTCTGCAATTCTTGCCATTAAAACTTCAATTTATACCAATTTATACACAAATTAAAATATATTTAATTCTCAAACTCAGATGAGCAATTGTCCCCCCTGCTTTCCCGGGTTGTGCGTAGTCCCCCCGAAAGAAAATCCTAAATACGCCACTGAACATACTACTCTTAAATACGTACCTTCACCTATAGTTAACACTTTACATTTTAGTAAAATACTCACACAACTATTATACTATAATTTCCCATTTAGAAAATAACGTTAATTTTGTACCTATATTTCTTCTCTTGGTTCCTTTGTCAATACAATGAAACATCTCTTGTTATCCCCTCTCTCATAAATTTAAGTCGGAAACCTTTCTTGTGTTGTCCTCTATGGAGACATGTGGGCGGTCCACGAGAGGTGGAATATCTTCTGTTGCCGCATCTCTGATAGCAAAGTTGCGGACAATTAGTCCAGGCTCTTTAGCCGAGATTGTTACTGAAAGACCATTGTAATGTAGTTTGTGGTTAAGGAATGTTTGTGTGTTTTTTTCTTCTCTTTTATATCCTTCTGATCCTACTCTCTGCATCTCTGTTGTTATGTAGTATCTAACGGTTGGCCTCCTGTGGGACCAACCCCCCACCCTCTTCGTATATCCAGTTCAGCATCCCCTCTCCGTTTTCTCCCCCTACTACCTCTATGTTGGCTGTTATTGATTCTTCCCGAGTCGACGAGACGGCTGAGTTTAATTATTTCTGGGTCTCGCTAAGCCAAGGAGATCCCCCGTGGACCACGCTATTCGACCGACAAACCGTGTACCTGAGCCAAACGGCCCACAGCATAATCCCTCTAACATAAACACTCACGCATACAAACGCTACTCCATCCACCTCACCATACGTTTTACCAGATACAACTGTTTACAACATACTCGTTTAGTTCTCACAAAAGATATATATAATCTGTCCTACATTTCAGCAATATGTCAGTGATTCTAAAATACTTAACCACGGGAACGTGGATGTCATTCAAAAGGCTTCCACTTTGCCTGCTGAAAATGGATAAACCAAGAAGTAACAACTAAAATAACTGTTAAATGTATAATGAAACTGTAAGTTAACGGCGTATAGTCATTCCGTATTAGATAATGTAAAAGGAAGACCCTTTTAGACTTAACTCTGAGGAGTTATTCTACTATTTTATTGTTAAAAAATATATTTATTACTTAAATAATTCTTACAATAACTTCGACTTACAGAAGTAATGTTTTCCGTAAATTGAAAAAAATGAAATGAAATATGTGAGTTTTACGTCCCACGGTTAGGCTAAAGGAGACGGTGATGATGAGTAATGAATGAAATGGTGGAATGAAGAAAGTGGAAGGAAACGGGAGATCCCGAGAAAACCCACGCACACGGTGTTTATCCAGCACAAAGTTCACTTGGCGGGGGCTGGGATCGAACCCGGGACCCCAAGCACCAGAGGTTCCGTAAATTGAATTTGTATATTACTTTAAGTCTTGCTACGTAAGAAAGTGCAATAATATATATATATATATATATATATATATATATTATATACAGTATTAATATATGAGGAACTTTAGATATAATCTGCAACTTGAAATTGTGAGTTCCCCCTTCGCTAAGCGGTTAGCGTACGCCCCTTTGGCGTGGGAGACCCGGGCTCACTCCTTGCGGGAGCTCATGTACAGGGAAAGTCAAAATGATAAACCCTATTTCAGAAATTTATTCTGTGAGATCTATTAAACATATGCTATTGTGAGATATGCGTTTCGAAAGGTTAAACTTTCGAAATTTAGCTTTTACACATAATGTTTACACTTTTTACCACATGGAGTCAGTAGCAAGCACTTAAGGAAAATAGTGTTGACTGGAGAAAAAAGATCTTATGTGCTTGATTATCATGTAAACAAGTCTCTTAATTAGTATGTAACGCATTTCCGTTCCAAATATCGGAGAGACCCACCTACGAGGAAGACCGTTCATAAGTGGTACGAACTTTTCAGAGGTTCAGGCCGTGCATCACAGCAGCCACTGCAGATATTGACCGGAACATGCTACAAAAGGTTTCAAAGGAGATAGAGAGTATTGGCTTCATGTGTGTCGTGTGAGGAGAAGTGAAAGAACACTTATGATAGTGTTTGAAGCAAACTTTGACAGTTTACTTTCCTTAGCAAATGTCTCATAATAACGTGTGTTTTATCGCATTCCATGTTAAGTTGTAGGTGCACGTCTTAAATAGCCTCGCTGTTGAAAAGATAGCCTCGCTAAACTGGAAGTCAAATCAAAAACTTAATACTGCATATTCTTCATATTCAATACATTAGATAATTTGTTCCAGTAGTGGAATGAATGAAATGAATGTATTTTTTCAGTTTAACCTCTCACATTTTCGTTTTTAGCCTAAGGGAGATTGATGATTGAGGAAAGTGATTGATGGTGGAAGAGTGGAATGAGAAAGTGGGACGAAACGGGAGTACCCCGAGGAAACCCACAAACATGATGTTGTCCACCACAAATTTACTTGGACGGAGATCGAACAGGGACCTCACTTATAAGAAGTAAACGCTATACTACTGAGCTACAGTGCTGCCCTCTAGTGGAATAAAAACTATCAAATGCATCAGATTGGCAAGAGTGATATTTATTATTATTATTATTATTATTATTATTATTATTATTATTATTATTATTATTATTATTATTATTATTATTATTATTATTATTATTATTATTATTGCTAGCCAGAGCTAGCTACCCGCTCGAGCATTATGCCCTCTATGAGGAAGTGACATATCATTTAACGTCATATTCTTAATTTTTCTCAAAAACTATGAATGAGAATTTACCCTCAAAAATGTCATTTTGTTCAGCTGAATATGTTCTATCGATTGATGTCTATTTCATATTTGGACAAAATGACACTTAAACAAAATTTAAAGTTAAGAGTTAATCATACATTTATGCTATATCTTAACAACACTGTAACTATGGTCTTGCTAAAGTGACGTAACAAAAACATTTGATTAGTGTATACTTTAATATTAACTTCTTCTTAATAGATGGAACAACTACCTTACAGTATCAATTTTTAGGTTCTCAAAAAACGTAGTCTCTCTAGATTTTCTCGATGTACAAACTATATTTGAAAAAACTGTGTTAAACTCCCAGCTAATACAGATAATAGTAATTCCGTGACTACTATGTTATGAGTCACAATTATGTTACTTTGTTTGTAAATACATAATATTTGTCAGCTATATATAATTTCACTTTAACGATCGACAATAACGTCTATAATAATCGTTAAAGTTGATCCACTTATTAGTTTAACATATTTCAAATACTAGCATTGCGAATTCTGTTGATGATTTTGAAACTTGAAATATATAACGATAATTATGCTTGTTGTCTTGTATGGGTATGCGAAAGATGGTCGCTTACTCTGAGGGAAGAACATAGACTGAAAGCATTTGAGAACAAGACCCTGAGACGAATATTCGGACCCAAGAGGAACGGGAATGGGGAATGGAGGAAACTTCATGACGAGGAACTACATAAGTTATACGGTTTACCAAACATTGTTAGGGTCATCAAGTCTAGGAGGCTCAGGTGGGCAGGTCATGTAGCCAGGATGGAAGTAGGAATGTTTCCAAAGCCTTAACTGGAAGACCAATCGGAAAACGACCATTAGGAAGGTCTAGGCGCAGATGGGAGGACAATTTTAAGATGAATCTCGCAAAAATAGTAATACAAAGTAGAAACGGGATCCAATTGGCTAAGGATAGAAGTCAGTGGGAAGCTTTTGTGAACGCGGCATTGAACCTCCGGGTTTCATAGACCACAGAGTTAGCAAGTTATTTTAGCTTCACTTGCATAAATGGATTGGTTGATAGTAAATTAGTGGATGGTATAAGTACTAATCCGTGTTAATTTTAAGCGTCATAGTTATATGTCTTATAGCTTGGATTAAACTGGTTATAATATTTACAAGTAGCATATGCATAAAGGAGCATGTGTGTGTATGTGTCTTCGCTACATATGCGAATCTGCTAATTCGAGTGTATTTTGCTACATATACAGTACATAAGTAAACAACAATTTTTATTTTCAGCAAAAGTAAAAATTTTGCATTATTATTATCAACGAACTACATACTTTATTTAGCACCACAGAAAAAGTTTATTTTCCGAAATTACACAGCACCCTCAGACATGTTATTTTGTTGAGCTCGGTGTTATCTGCTGACTTATATTTGCCGGAAAATATTTCAGTTAAACACAACAAACTTTAAGAACTGCAAATAAATTTAGGAAAGGAACAAATAGTCGAGATTTTATAGCGTTGCATTCACGTCCGCATGGTCCTGGGTTCGATTTCCAGGCCAGTGCTTCCCAATTTTTGGCGTTCTCTCAGCGTCGTGAAGCAAACTGGAGAGTCACGTGAATAAAAGAGGTGACGGACCACTAGGTTTAGAAAGCTACTGATACTCCTCTTGGAGACAGGATGTCTCAGCGCACTGATCACGTGTTCGTCTCTAGAATAGATGTAGTTCAGCCTGTTGCTAACAGATGGCGTTGGAGTGGCTCTGGCCCACAAAAAGGGCTATTGTACGCCAAGTGGTTTTGGTTTTTAATACAAGTAATTTTAAGCTATATGGCGTTAACTGTCGTCTGTTGCATCTGATAATGAAGAGCTTTGTGAGGGGAACGTTTCAGTGTTAGTTTCATCTCAAGTAGACGTATGGTATTTCTACAGCATCAATCTTTTTGGTTTACAAAGAAATACATTTTTTCTCCATTTTCTCGGAAACTACGCATAAGGCTCTCACACTCAAACATGTCATTTTGTTTAAGCCAATGAGATTCATCGACTGATACACGTCATCTCCTCCAACCCCGTAATAGACTAATATTGTAGAATATTGTCAAAGAATACTAATAGATTAAAGAGTTCCTTCGTGGCTAAGCGGTTAGCGTACGCGCCTTGGGCGTCGGAGACCCGGGTTCGATTCCCGGCGGGAGCTCATGTTGTTTGAATTCCAAGTTAATCAGTAGGTCCACGTCTCATATAGCCTCGCTGCTGAACGGGACGTTAAACTCAAAATCAACTCAACAAATAGATTAAAACTTTCATTAAAAACAAAACATTGTTTCTTTTATCAACTCACAAACTTGGTCAAAAGAAACTAACTACACCATTCAGTGTGAAGCAAATTCCAAAGTAACATCCATTAAAAAGTGAGTAGGTTATATTCTCTCTTTGATATTTATGTTCTAATGATCAATAACTTCTTATTTATAACTACGGTTGTGAAATAAAAATCCTTTAAAAAGAGATTGGTAGCTACTTTTATTTTTGCACTGATTATAATGAAAGTATATGTGAACAAAGGTAAGAATTGGAAAATGAACTGAACTCCCTCATGGCTAAGTGGTTAGTGCACACGCCTTTGGCGTGGGAGACCCGGGTTCGATTCAAAGCTGGAGCTCATGTAGTTCGGATTCCACGTTAAAACTGTAGGTCCACGTTTCATAAAGCCTCGCTGCTGAAAGAGACGCTAAGCTGAAAATCAATCAATTGGAGAGTGAACTTCAGCTGGAAAATTTTAAAAATCAAGCAGTGACAGTACTTTGGGAAATGTACAACACTTTGCTATAGATTTTAAGTATTACTGCTACCTTCTCAGTTTTTCCCACACAAATGCAATAGATTTGCTTCGGAACCTTCTGGTATAAGTATATTAGAACTTAAGGCATTCTATGGATGAAACAACCGAACATACAGAAGAATAATAGATCCAAATGGCATTTTCATCGATACTACATTGTATGTTGGTTAAAAGTTTAAAAAAAAAAACATATCTATATAAGCCCGTTTAAATTTAGATATGATGAAACAAAGAATTTATCGATATCGTATTTGAAAGTCACATTTGATTTATAATAAATGTATAAATTTTTAATATCAATGTTTAGTTTAAATTAGATTTATCAATGGTAATATTTATAGAATTATAGACAAGAAGTCCATGTGAAACTTAAAACAGATAGGATCTATTTAAACAATTCAGACTCATTACTCATTTCAGTTCATAGGCCTATACAGTTTTTCTAGCTATTTCTTATGCTTATAATGGAATGTTTTTGTTAAGAACAACTGAAACTTTACATAGATTCTTGATTATATATTAAATTGGATCAACCTTCCATCTTGACGATTTCTTTTATAGTTCTCTGAAATACAGAAATATGAATTTTTCTTAATGCTTAAAGCAGTATCAGGGTTTGAAAGGTTAAATAAGGGTAAATGTCGACAGGTGGCTAAAAAGTACTATCTGTTCTGTAAAGTATTCTGTATTAATCACGTATTCTGTAAAGTATTACGCATAATTTAATTCTCCAAGGTAGTGTTATTATTACAATAACAATAAACAAAACATGAACAGCAAAAACAAGAATCAATATAAACGAGTGTAATAGAATTTATTGTGTATTATAACGAATAAAATGGAGATGATGTAATACAGTTTGTTATAGTATACTTAAAATGTAAAAATGGTGAATAATATATACTTATATATATACCTCTACACCAGCTCTTCAGGTTATACTACGTATTACTCATTACCTCTTAATCATTCAGCTCTTACATTCATACAGGACTTTTGTTTTCATGGTCATCTCCCTCATATATTTCCATCTTCTAATGCACTGATTTCCTCTGTTCCTAACATTACTTACCTACGTCTTCATCAGCCTAGAGCAGCCCCTAGGCAGAAAATAACTTCATCTCTCATACTAATGTCCCTTGTGTTTATTTTGTGTACAGGCCCGTAGCCAGCCCAAAAATTTAGGGGGGGGGCGGTAGGAGTTAGGGGGGGCCGACCCAATCATATTATACTTTATCACCATATTATAGTTCATTTGCAAGCCTACCGTGAAACTTTCTTAGGGGCCAGCCAGAGTTTAGGGGGGGACCGGCCCCCCTAGCCCCCCCGTGGATACGGGCCTGCTTGTGTATCACATCTCACTCCATCATTCACCTTCATTCTCTTTTAATATAACTAATCATTGTTAGTAGTTCAACCTATAACGATTTTTAAATCACCAAGGAAAATATATAGTTGTGTTTAGAGTTACGTTTATGTATATGCATATGTTTTCTACATTTTAATTGCAATATATATTTATAGTCACTTTCTTTATATTTTCACTCTCATTATTTGTGTTTATAAAATATCTAACGTGTCGATTTATATATAATTAGATCTAAGTAGTCTCACCTCTTCTCAAATTTATGATTATGATCGCTAGGATCATAATGTCCAGATTTTAGATAATAAATAAATTAAAAATCACTTAGCTCATCCAACCATTAGTCCTCTATCCATATTCCTATAACTCTTATCCTTAAAAGAGTTTGTAGCGCTTTAAAAGGGTACTAGCCATCCGGCTAGCTTAATAATAATAATAATAATAATATAGTAGCAGCGGCGCAAATCTTCTTCAATATTGGAGGGAGACGGGTAAGACAGTTTCCATATATATATATATATATAGGGTTTTCATAAATCTGGACGGATTTAATTCGCTTATAATTTACATAAAAATGCTCATATTGAAATCAAATAAAGTGCAAACGGTAGCGGAAGGATTAAATTTTTACCTGTAATCTGCACCAGCTCAGTTCATTCACCGCCACACCTCCAACTGGGCGCCATTTACGTCCACTAGGAATCGACTTCTGTGGGCTGTTGATGATGCTTTCCCTTACCCTGCTCACTGTTGCAGGCGATGTTGGCGGCCTTCCACTTCGAGGACAGTCCAGGACGCTTCCTGTCTCCAAGAACTTAGCATGCCACTTTCGGATTGCACTCTCAGTCGGTGCCGGCTTTTTGAACTCTTTGGTGAACTTTCGACACACCAGAATTGGTGATTTTAGCTCTGCGTACCACAGAACACATTGCGCTTTCTCTTTCACCGACGTCATCTTTGATACGGTAAAAAAAGTAGTCTTTTCAGAGGAGTTTTTTATTTATTTATTCCTTTAAAAGACACACACACCAATACAGCTTACAACTTACTTTTAACAGTCAACATTGAAACAACAATGAAAACAACAATGGATGGAATTTGGTAAGAAACTGACCCTTGCCCTCCCTCTCTCAACGTGTTCAGAGTTGCCGCTTATCTAACAGTGTTGCCAACTAAAAATTTAATCCTTCCGCTACCGTTTGTACTTTATTTGATTTCATTATGAACATTTTTATGAAAATTATAAGCAAATTAAATCCGTCCAGACTTTATGAAAACCCTGTATATTAACGATGTTCAAAATGTATTTATGAAGTTGAAAAACAATGCTGTGGAGGATGAGGCGGGCAGATTTGAAGCTTATTCTGGGGGGAGGATATCAATTTCATCTCACTTTTCTTTGTGGCAATCGGACACAATTCATCACATTTCTCCCCTCAAAAAACATATTTCAAATTCGATTATTGGAGGGACTCTCCCCAATTCCAAGATTGGAGGAGACATGTCCCCCTCTTCCCCCCCCCGGAATTTGCACCAGTGATAGTAGATATTCTTTTCTATTATTACGTATAAAACATCTACAAATATAATTTTAGGGAAGTTGTTAAAGGATTAAAAACCTGAAGTAATTTTTGAACGACACTTGCGTAATAATGCATGAATCAACTGAACAGATGAAATTAATGTTTTCTTGAAATTTTGACGATTTATCAGTTAGTTTATCAAGCGTGCTTATCAGTTAGCTTAGACATAAATTCATTTTGGTGGTGTCCAAACCAATGTGCTGAGAATCATCACTATATATATATATAACGGCAGAGTAAAAATTAAATCTTCTGCTCAATTTTTTCTTTTTTTTTTTTTTTTTTTTTTTTTTTTTAGATTTATGAAACTGATTCCCAGTTCACACTCAACTCCTTCACGTTATCATTCTGAGATAAATCATGATGTAATTAAAGCTAGATTGCGCCATTTTCAATTAAAAATTATGTACCGGTATCCCCTATAAAATCATTGGGTAATCTGGGCCCGCAAGACTTCCCTGTGGACACCCCCTGGATATAAACGAGATGAAATGGAGGAATTTGTGATTGTGGGTGACAGCAGTGCCTTATTCAAATTTTCAACAAGGAGAGTTCAAGTACAACAAGTTCATATTGCTTCAGAACACGCACGATTTTTGTGTTCATATCCTAATTGTGGGAATCTTATTATTATTTTTACTTAGAAGAGAGAATTAAAATTCATATCCCCTCCCCCTTTCAAATACCTCTGAGGGAGAGAGCAACGACTACAAAAATGTCTGCAGAAGATGAATATTAAAGTGTAATGAATTCGTGGGAGAAGGGTAGAATAACTATTCCTGGTTGGGACGCAATCCTATCCATACCCCATTTAAATGGCACGCTGCCTGAATGTAAAATCTTCGGGAAAGTAGTAGGAAACGCATGTAATTCTATATATATTAGTAGTATTCTACTTCATTTAGTAGTGTAATTCTTTCAATATTGACATTCATATTGGAAGTAAGTGTTACAATGTACAATGTGTAAGTGATCTCCAGACAAGCAGTATTGGATCTGGTAAGTGCTTGGACAAGTGCATCTCTGAGACACTCCTGGTAGTGTTACCATGATGGCATTCACTCAGCGTAGTGAGAACAATCAGAGAGTTGCTTGTAAGAGAAATATAGGAAATTCTGGACATGGAAACCAGAATTCTTAGCAAAGTGGAAGTTGGTGTTCTGACCACACAAGTCAAAAGTTGGAATATAGTGCTTGGCCTTTCTAGAGCCAGTGTGTAGGTAGTTTACTTCCATATTATAAATCACAGTACAAGAATCATGCACAAAGGTAGATAAGGTCCTCCCTGCTGGGCGAGTAGCCAGCATACCCGCCTTTGGTGCGTGGGGTCTCATATTCGGGAGAACATTTTCATTTGAACGCATTACAGTGATTCGCATTCCACTTTAAATCTGTAGATCAGCGTATCATATAGTTGGTGAAGGGACATAGTAACGTAGAGCGTAATTGTAAATCATCTTTCGTTATTCAAGCTGTTCTATCAACCACAAATATTATATATCTGACCTTAAAGTGAGTAGAACGGTAGAACGTTAACAGAGGTACTTTATAATCGCTCTCCTGTAAAATTATAAAAATCAAGGTACGTCACTATGCCCCTTCACTAACAACATGGTCTCGATAATAAGAGGGATACCGGTACTAAGCTCGAGTTAGACCAAAGACGGTAGGTTATAAAAGCGGTAGTTGCGTGAATTTGACGTAGTCTAATATTGATTGATAAGTTTTTATTGTTTGTAGGCTCCTTTTCCTCGTCCAGTGGTAACTTTCGTACTTCCGTGCACGTGGTCCCAGATTTGATTCCTAAAGAGGAACGCTTCCATCGAAGATAAATCGGACTAATACTTTGAATCCCACTTTAAGCAGTAGACAACGTCTCATTTAGGCTTTGTGCCGAAAGGGGTCATAAAACTGAAATCAATACAATTTTGTTCTCTAATGTTGGATTTCTTAAGTCATAAAATTACATAGTTGCAGTTACAACGTTCTGGAGACGTAATGGTGATTTCCATTTTAGACGAACTTTTGATCTAATCTCCAATTACAGACAATCATAATGATAGTATTGTAGTAAACATGTTTAGTACACAATTGTACATTTCTAAACACATAGAAAAATTATGTTTTTAATGGGAGTCCATTCTCCATTCCCAAAATTAGGCAATCTTCAGAAATTTACTTCTTTTTCTTCAGCCTTGTGTAAACGTGATGATTTCGGAGGGTGAGGCTGGAGAAAAATCCCCTGGAGCTACAAAATTTCCACTCCCGCAGCCATTTCTCTGTTCATTTTCAGTATGAGTTATCGACATCTTCACAGTATTATTTTCACGTCCTGTACTGAAAGTGCCTCCACCCACCTCGGGAGGAAATATTTTAGTATGAAATCACCACTGTATGTAGATATACATTGAGAAAAAACGTATAGGTATGGTGTAAGTAAAAACGTAGGTTTCATGCGAAAATCTTGTAGTTTAAGGACTTAAAGTACGTACAACTCTATGTAACATCTTCCGCAAACGTATGTTTTATGCTGAAAACGCATGTTTTATACTATTTACCGTATAGGTGTTCTGAATAAACGTACCTTCCGTACGAAAGAAAGACCTATGTATAGGCAGTCAGATCCTTACATACAAATGGGCATATAACATATACATGAAATGTGTAACATACGTATATGTATGTAATATACGGAAGACGTAACATCTAAGCTGGAAAAGGGCAGTACCCATGTAGTATACGGATAACGTTTGCTCCGTACAGATTTCCGTAGTAAATGTAAGGATTCCGTGTATTTGTACTACATACCGGACAACAGATTTTTCTCAATGTATATAAAGATTTTTTAAAATCATTGAATAGCCACTTGTAACATGATCCGATGATGACTTCGTTACGGATTTGAATGACAGACAAATATTAATTAAATTAGCCGAGGTGAACAAAACTCAGAAGCTCATGCAATGCAAAGTTGGTGAACACAGCCTCTATTGCCAAGCCTAGTCTGTCCCTTGCCGATGCCAACCATGAAGTACGGCTATCTTTATTCTTTAGACTATGGGCTACTTGCCCACTAAATTTGGTTCAGTTCCGGCCAATATTTACCGAGAAACATAGTCTCACATACATTCATACAAACACACATCCATAAACCTAGAGCGAATCTACGAGCTCCCTATGCTTACGCCGGGAGCTAATAATTAGGAGTCATGGCCCCGCGTAATGTAGTCGCTTACGCTCTCGCCTTCTGTTCGATTCCCGGTGGGAGCACTCGGTCGAAAAAGTGTAAAACTCTTTTTCAGGCCAGCCACCCTGAATGCGGTTTTTCTGGGTTTTCCTTATTCACACCAGGCAAATGCCGGGGTGGTACCTACATTATAGGTCCCAGGATGCTTCCTTCCTTCCCTTTCATCGGATTGTGTGCTCGCCAAGGGATGTCATCCCCCAAATCGTGAAGGGCTAAATGGCCTCAGATGCCGAAAGCCCAGAAATCTAAATCCTAAATAATTAGGAGTCGTTTATATGAAAGGTAATATGGAAGATAGAAAGTAAAATGAAAGAGTGTTAGATGTAAAAATATTTGAAGTAAATTTTATTTGAAACACAGAGATTACTTTATACCTATCATTGTAGGATAAGTTGGGTCAGCTTATAAGTCTCAGAGACCTGAAAAGAGAAGAAAATATAGGCATTTGTTAACATCCTGTAGATCACATTAATATATGAAATTATTGTATCTACATAGTACATTATTGCAGTATAAGTGCGCCAGTAACACTACATCAACATGCAAGTATATACAATTAGGAAAGGATATCAATTGTTATGGGTTAATAAAAGGGATTAGAGCTAGTCCATAGGTGACCAGGTGGCTCATCCCCCTCCGTGCAACGATGGTCAGCACCCCCATAAATTTCAGTTGTTTGCTGGTATGTATATAGGAAGGTAAGGTGAAATCAAGTGAATCCTCCTTTCCACCAAAAAATGGCGACATGTGTGCTGACTACGTGCTTGGATTAGAGCCTTTTGATAGGGGGTCTATGTCATAGTATGTATATTTACAAGAACTCATCGTATTTGTCACGAAACTAACTAGAAATTTCATAATAACCTTCGGAAGTTGTCTAGGTGATAAAAAGACAAATTCCAAATAGAAAAATGTTAAATACAAATTAACTGGGTATAGATATACAGGTACAGGTCCGTATCCAGGGGAGTCTAGGGGGCAGCCCCCCTAAATTTTTGCGGCGCCCCCCTAAAATTTTCATGGTAGGCTTGCCAATGAACTATAATATGGTGACGAACTATAATATTTTTGGGTCGGGCCCCCCTAACTTCAGCCGGGCCCCCCCTACATTTTTGGGCTGCCTACCGGCCTGTACAGGTATGTAGTCAGAACCAAAGGTGGTCATTTTTCCTAACCCTCCCTCACCTCACCCTCAATTGACGCCCCTCACCCTCACCCTCCATCACACTCACCCTCCATTGACGCCCTCCCCTCACCCTCCCTCACACTCACCCTCCATTGACACCCTCACACTCACCCTCCATTGACGTCCTCACACTCACCCTTAATTACTTTATCGCCCTCACCCTCCAACGCCCTCACCCTCAACTACTAAAATGAGGGTGAGGTGGGGGCGCCCTCATGAGGGCAAAATGAGGGAGAATGACCATCTCTGTTATAAATACAATTATGTTTTATATTTAATCGAGCTTTTCTCCCTATCGCGGAACTTATGTCCGGCACGGAATCGAACCCGGATAGCCCAAGGATCTCTGTTTCAGATAATCGCTGGCTAGAAATGTTCTCCTTCAAATAAAATGAAAGAAATATTCAGTTTAACGTCCCACGATTATGCTCCGAGGCTAAGAGAGACGATGATGATGAGAAATGAATCAAATGGTGGAATGAAGAAAGTGGGAGGGAACTGAAGAACCCCCGAGAAAACCACCGCATACGGTGTTTGTCCACCACAAAGTTCACTTGGCGCTCCTTCAAATAAAGTACAGCTACAAATAAAACATTTTCTACCCTAGAAGAAAGAATCTCCTTTACATTGTCCCGTCCATTAAATGTGCATGTTAACAATTGGTCTATTGAAACCATCCCTGCAACTAGTGATTTGAAGTGGAAAATTTTCCACTTAAAACTTCCCATTTCTGAAAATTTTCCATTCTAATCAACAGCGAGTATCGTTCTACAGTATGAAACTATGGTAACCTTCCAAACTATACAAATTCGATAGTAAAACTGGAAATAGTAGAAACCGGAAGAAGTTGATTTCTACCACTTACGGTTTAAATATTAGGTTGTCGAATGAGATGGGACCTATTATTGGAACGACGAATCGTTTCCCGAAAACCGTTTCTCAATAGCTCTTACCGTTTTTGAGTTATGACCAACATTGTTGAAACCAGAAGTGGTTCAACATAGCTTCTGGTTTAACTCAAAGATTGATGAAAGAGATGGAACCTATTCTTGGGATGCTCAAACGATTCCCGAAAACCACTTGTCGATAGCACTTACCTTTTTAGGTCTAGGAAAATCAATATTGAAACCAGAAGTAGTAGTGAATTTATACCACTTCCGATTTTAGTGGAAATACAGGAGTACAGGTGGTTTGTTCCCTTAAGACCTTAAATCGATTTCTGAAAACTCTTTATCACTAGCTATGTTTTATATTCGTTTATGAGTTATAAATATGTTTGTTGAAACCAGATATGGTCGACTTCTACCACTTCCCGTTTAGGTAAGATTGTTGAAAGTGTTGGAACCTATTCTGGCAATGCAGAATTGATTCCCGAAAGCCATTTGTCGATAGCTCTTACCCTTTTAAATTTATGAAAATAAATATTGAAACCTGAGGTAGTAGTGGATCCTACCACTTCCAGTTTTAGTAGAAATGCTGGAGTTAAGGAGGTTCATTTCATATCCACCTATTTCCAAAAACCGTTTGCCGATCGCTATTACCATTTTTTACTCGTGGTCTTTAATTTGAAATCGGAAATTTTCTATTTCTACCACTTCCGGTTTAACGGATTGACTGCCAAGGTGATTTGAGGGTACCTCTTAAGTAGGAGGTTGTTGAAGGAGATGCAACCTATTAGGGTATATTGGGATGCTGAATCGATTCCCGAAAACCGTTATCAATAGCTCTTACCGATTTTGATGTGATACCTGTTGACAGACAGACACACAGACGGACACAGCCGTTCTATAAGACTTCCCTTTCACATTCATAGCGTAGTTTGGAAGTCTAAAAGTACGTATATACCCAAAAGCAGGAAATATCTTTTTATTTGATAATTAAATATAAAGTTATTTATTGCGGCTTGCAGCTTTGTACTTTTCTTATATATATTTTTCTCTTACTTAGAAGAAGAAATAAAGCTTTTTCTTAGTTACAATTTCAGAATGAATGAATATATGAATATTTATTAGTTTCTCTTCTGAACGAATATATGAAAAGAAAAAACATTATTTCCTGAGAAATTCTAGTATTTTTAATGGGTTACTTTCGTTAAACTTTGAAATTTTCAGTAGCCAAAAACTTGCAGTAGATATTTTTATATATTTCGTAATTATTATTTCTATAAAGTGAAAATATATAAATATAGAAAAGTAATAAAGCTATGAGAAACATCTTGTCTTCGTGCATGAAAAGCGTATGAAACTGATGGAATATTAATATGATTATTTTCTGTGAACGACGATTAATTCTAAGAAAAAAACTACATTACATTTTCTAACATATTTTCCAGAAATGAAGAATTGCAAGCTAATTAATTTTATGAACCCTTACCCTCACCCTCAATTGACGCCCTCACCCTCACCTCCCTCACACTCACCCTCAGCTTACACCCTCACCCTCCATTGACGCCCTCACATTCACCCTCCCTCACACTCACCCTCAATTACTTTATCGCCCTCACCCTCCAACGCCCTCACCCTCAACTACTAAAATGAGGGTGAGGTGAGGGTGAGGGCGGCCCTCATGAGGGCAAAATGAAGGAGGATGACCATCTCTGGTCAGAACTAATAATATTTGTTTCAGAATGAATGTGTTAGTAGCAATAGCTCTATAGTAACTGCCTCTTGTAAATACTATAGAAATTAATTCAATTGAAAATGGATATCGTAACATAACCATAGCGCGGTTTAATTAGATGAAATTGGTATATTTGCTTACAATATAATAATGGCAGTTATTGTAAGGTTGACATGACAAATAAGCATGACACATAACATTGATTATTAAATTACTAATTGTACATGAATTATGCGTACATACGCAGTGCAACGCGGACTATGCATTGGCTGATCGTAGTCAACTCTACATAGCCAACTCTACTTTTATATATATATATATATATATATATATATATATATATATATATATATATATATATATATATATATATATATATATATATATATATATATAATTAGTATTTTTTATTTATTTATTTATTTATTTAACTATCACCAAATAGTCAGAGGTCATTTTATACTGGATATCTAACAACAACAACAACAATGGAAAGGATTTGGGAAGGTATCGGCCAGGGTCTGTTTCAGTAGGTACCATCCCGACATTTGCCTAGTAGGACTGAGGGAAAACCCTGGAAAACCCCAGTTAGGATGGTCGGCAGCGGGAATCGAAACTACGAGGTCCTGAATGAAAAGCCAACGCTCTACCACTTGAGCTATAGTATGTACCTAACTATTTCACACAAAGAAATATAACGTTAGAATTCATACATTACTCTTATATATATGTTGACTGACATATTACGTCTTTTGTCAGTAGTATTGTTATAAGTTCATCTTGAGAGGGCATGGTAGCTCAATAGTAGAGCACTTACCTATGCTACGTGGGCAATCCCCAGCCAAGTAAGTTTGTGGTGGACAACATCATGTGCGTGGGTTTTCTGGGGGGCACTCCAGTTATCCTCTCATATTATCATTCCACCGATTCTTCCATTATCATTCACTTGCCTTAACCATCCGTCCCCCTTAGCCTAAAGGATACAAACACGAAACGTTAAACTGAAAGATTTCATTTCATTTTCAACAAGTTCGTCTTGTTCAGTATGTTTCATTCTACTTTACAACTTACTTACAACGGTTTTATTCTTATTTTCAAATGCCCCCTCCCCAAGCCTTGGTTAAAACATGTCACTGTCATTGTCATTATCATAAATAAGACATTTGTGTGCAATAACTCAGTAGTTTTGGTCAGTGGCGTATTTAGGATGGAACTTCCGGGCTTAAGCCCCCCGAAATCTTACTTACTATAGTAAAGTACATGAAATATCTTGCAGAATTTTCACATTTTCAGGCAAAGCCCCCCCGAAAGTTAGCAAAGCCCCTCCCGAAACAAAATCGTAAATACGCCACTGAGTATATAAATATAGAAGTAGAAGAGAAAGAAGTAGTACAGGTAATACCTGGGCAGTATTATTAATACAGTAAGTATATGAAGTGTGAACGTTAAAGATAAATAAGAATATGAATGGCGAGAGAAACATTTAGGAAGAAAAAGAGACATGAATCCTTGAATGAAGAGTTGAGAAAATGGCTTATTAAATCACTTATGTAGACTATTGTACTTTATGGGGCAGAAACATGGGCAAGAGAATTAGCTGGGTCGAATGAAAGATGAATGAGGAAATGTTATTTTAATAGTAGGAGAGAAAGCAACAACTTTTAGATGTAATTAAAAGGAGAAAATGAGATATTGGCTAAGAAGGAAGTATGTCATAAGGAATATGCTAGAAAGGATAGTGACAGAAAAAGAGGGAGAAGGCGAAAGAGGCTATAGTTGATAGACGATACTGAAGCAGAAAATATCTATGTGAAGACCAGGCATACACCCGGATTTTTTTGTTGTGAGGGTTCTAAGCTTTTGGGGGACGGTTATTACAAACACTACGTCTCTGTGGTATTGAACGGGTATTGTTTTACACCCGAAAACACGATAAGTAATTATAAAATACTTCCACCTATATTTTTAGAATAGTTTTATATGAATAAGAGTGCAAATGAAACGTAAGATCAAATTTTCATGCTACATCACGATCAATCGTTTCCCCTCTTAAGGTGGATCACCACCCGGAAATCAGTACATATTTTAGCTCATTCCCTTAACTGCTGCGCAATGAAATGTTACATATTATAAATATTGTACTATAAGATAAAGTTATGTTTCAGCTACAAGACAAGACATTGACTCATTTGATTATGTCTTCTGATATCGAAAAAGGTATCAAATAAAATAAAATATTTGATGCGTTTTACAATGAGCACACAAGATGGCACTTGATGTTAGATTTTACTATAAGTGCTCAGTTTTATGAAATGTTTGTTTGTATCGCTAAAGTATTTTAAGGTAACAACCTTATTAAGAAGTAGATATATTGTTTGACCTTTTTACGTGTTAAGTTTCACATTATATTTAAATATTCATTTACATTTAAGGAAATAGATTTTGAAAAGAAACTTGCGCAGAACGCCATAATGCGTTGTTGCCAAATTTGTCCGTTTACTATGGTAGTCACAATAAGAAAACTCTTGGATTCTAGTGTTGCAGTTCGAGAAGCGGAAATTAGCTGTGAATTACGGTAAAGGTCGAAAACTAATTCCCCAGTAAGTATCCAAGCAGAATTTCATGATTACTTCCTTTATTATCTGGCATCAGTAAACACTTGACACTATATTGCAACGCCGCACTATTGCAACATAGCACCTAGAACACCTAAGTATAGTTTTATTGTGAAAATGTATAATAAAATGTATGATGTATAATAATAATAATAATAATAATAATAATAATAATAATAATAATAATAATAATAATAATAATAATAATAATAAATCTTCTGTTTAAACAACAACAGAAAATGGACATTTTATTCCATTATTTCAAAGAAAAATTATTATTTTCCTGTAATTTGTGATCAGATACTGTATTTTTTTCCACAAGTGCTGTGTAGTTGAAATTGAACAACAAAGGTACTAAAATATATATGCTTTCAAATAGAAAGTATATGGATTCGGTAAATGTGCCTTATAGCCTATGTATATATTTGCATTCCATTCTTGTATCTATTCTAAATATCTGTCCAACAACCCCATTCCAACTGTGAATTTCCAAACAAACAAGCAAGGAAAAATGCAATTAATGGATTTTGAAATTTTGGGAACCATTTTTCTTCATACTAGAGATGGTTAGCAATGTTTTTTTTTTTTTTTTTTTTTTGAAGGGGGAAGGGAGGGGTGATTTTGTCGTTTTCAGTACTAGCTTACCCAGTAATAATTTTCATTTTACATTCATTTTCCTGTCACTAGCGTTAGTCCTACCAGTTAACGAACCGTATATAAATAATAAAATTTAAAAACAAAAATAGTACATATGATGCACACACACGCATATCGTTTTTTCTTCAATAAAAATAAAACAGCTACTTTCTATCTATTGAAGTGAAGTGAGGGGGGGACGGGTTATTTTCAGAGCCATTTTATTTTGAACGGCTGGCGATGATCTAGAGTTTTGTGTATATATATGTAGGCTATATGTGTTTACGTCTGATACCATCGTTAATACCTTTACCTGATTGGTTAACTTCCAAATGTTATCTGAATTGAATATTGATTGTCTTTTTTTTTTTTTGCAGAATATTAATCACAACGTAACCACATTGTTTGTGTAAGTGTATGGGGAGGGGTGTACTACATAAGAAGGGGACGGGTAAATAGATAGATATGAGCAGAGTGTCGATCCACATTTTTATTATCAAATGTATAAGCATGAATGATTTTTAAACGACAATCTAATTATGCGAAATTCCCTGGAAACAATCTAACAAAATCTATTTACATGTGTGATTATTTTCTCTCTCTTCGTTTATTACAATTTCACAGCAATATTTAACTTTCAATCTAAAGATACACAGTATGGTGCAAAAGTACGGTTATTTGATGTTTTACTTTCCTATCTTATGAACCCTATCTAAATGGAACAGACAGCTCTCAAATGACGAAATGGTGGAAGTAGTTTTTTATGTTTTGGTTTCTCGAGGCCATCTATGACTACTGAGACATGATTACGAAATTCTATTAAGCCTTTGTGTTCCAGTGACATACAAGTGGATGTCATACAATACTCCGTTACAAAATACCAGTGACATCCATGTGGATGTCATAAAATACTCAGTTGCAAAATGCCAGTAACATCCATGTGGATGGCATAAAATACTCAGTTGCAAAATACCAGTGACATCCATGTGAATGTCATAAAATACTCAGTTGCATAATGCCAGTAACATCCATGTGGATGTCATAAAATACTCAGTTGCAAAATACCAGTGACATCCATGTGGGTGTCATAAAATACTCAGTTGCAAAATACCAATGACATCCATGTGGATGTCATAAAATACTCAGTTGCAAAATACCAGTGACATCCATGTGGATGTCATAAAATACTCAGTTGCAAAATACCAGTAACATCCATGTGGATGTCATGAAATACTCAGTTGCAAAATACCAGTAACATCCATGTGGATGTCATAAAATACTCAGTTGCAAAATACCAGTAACATCCATGTGGATGTCATGAAATACTCAGTTGCAAAATACCATGATGGGAATGTCATGAAAACGATTCCTTTATTATGGGACGTATTAATCCTGGAAATGATGACATTTTTTAGTGGATGTAAGGTGCGAGTTAGTTCTATTGTTTCTGCACCTTACTGACAGAAAAGAAAAAAATACTTTGTCTCAGTAGATGGCAGACCTAAGGGAGCCATCAATTACGACACACGTGTGTTTGTTTTGACGATAAGCAATTGGCAAGTTCGAGATCATATTTCTAGATCGGAAAAAAAGAAAAAGAAAAAATCTTTGTCTTTAATCTCTGGTGAGTTGCCAACCTGAAGCAGGATAAAATCCCTGTAGAACATCCAAATTTCCCCTTTTCAGTCTAAATATTCCACAATGCAAATGTTTTTCTTTAAAAAAAAAAAAAATCAGTAATGTGAGTGCTCTCCTTCACAATAACTATGCCGTATATAATGGTCTAGACCAGCGTTTCCCAACCTTTTTTAACTTGCGGCACACTACGGGTGTAACTTGAATTCTCGCGGCACACTCATAGATATTATTATCATTAGTAGTAGTAGTAAATAGAAAATACCGTCGTAATTTTTTTCTGTGATTACTGACCTTCTCACAGAGAAAAAAGCTCGATCACTGGTTTTCTCTCATTGTAAATCATTATACTTATTTTTTATTCTAATTCAAAAATAGAAAACAATTCCAATGAAATATAGGACTCAGGCTTTTAAAAATACACTTACTTTAGGAAGACTGTATCCAACCTTTCACTAAGGAAGATCACTAAATAACAAACGAACAAACAAATCTCTTGCACTTTTAAAACAGATGGAGGTGATTTGTATGAGTGTTTGCTTTATCGAAACGGTAGAATGATATTTTAAAATTTCAAGTTACGAAATAACCTGTAACAATAAAGAAGCAATAATGGTCATAACAATGATAATAAATACTTTTTTTGAACATTAAAAATGTACAGACAAGTAACACAGAGTGAAACTTATAATTTATTAACATGGTTAATATACGTCACAATTTTTAAATATTAATAAAATTCTGTTTTCGAAATACAATCTTTGTATTAGTAATGTATGTATATACAACAATATATTACAAATACAGTATTTTTTTTTCATTGTAGAGGTTCATAGTAATGTGACATACAAATACACATTTTTCCTGTCTTGTAATTAAGTTGCTTATTAATAATTTTGTTTTCATTTCCTCGCGGCACATTCGCGGCACACCGGTTGGGAAACGCTGGTCTAGACAGACTTTTAACAGTAAATGAATACCTGGTGTTAGAGCACGAATATACGAAAATGACACCTGGAACGCAAGAGGTTAAGAGTGACAAAAAACCTAATTGGTTTGGATACGGTGATCCTATACATGAATTCAGTGTTTCAGCGTCCCAGGAAAAAGGTCTCATTTTTGCTTTTATCGCAAATTGCTGGAAATGGTAAAGTTGTTACTTATGCTTTTCATAACTGGATCCACATAGGATAGAAACTGTACGTGATAACGGCATACTTATTTCAGGTTTAAATTCCAAGTTACAAAAAATGTGTTCTATTTCCGCCTATATTTCATTGCTGAAACCTCAGATGATAGGTCTACCACATTTGATTTTAATATCAGGTTCTCATAGTTTTGAAATCCAATGTAGTTTCACACAATGAAACAAAACTCTTTTTTTTTTTTAAATGTTTCAGCTTGTAATTCTATTTCTTCTTATATAGTATCTGTGAAACAAGAGCTTTACTAGGGGAACCTGGAAAATTAGCGACATTACTTTAAATTCCATTTTGATCTACAGCGTGGTCCGGAAGTAAGCGTACCCCTAATTGGTGTATTCTGACAGTTTTAGGTTTTACCCACATTTGTTTGGTAACATTGCTTGGCATTGTCTGGTAACATTGGAAGAAAATGGTATCAAACACACTTCGTGATTCACGTGCGCAATTACCTGAATCAGATGTTCCCTTGCTACTGGATTGGAAAAGGCTGTGCATCTTCACCAGCTCCCTTTGCCTGGCCTCCAAGAAGTCCCGACCTGACAACACCAGACAATTCTCTCTGAGGTTTTATAAAGCAACAAGTAAGAAACACTCGATATCATACAACGCAGGAACTACAAGCAGCTGCGGAACACGCCTTCACCCTCGTGACTCCGGAGTATCTCTGCAAAACATCTGCGAGACCTTGGCGCAGAATTCAGCTGTGCTACGACATGGATGGTGATCGTACCGATGTTTATGAGTCTTAAGACTTCAAGGTAACTGTGTACAGACATTGTACCATAACTAACACTATACTATTGAAACTAAAAGGGTGTACCTCTACTTCCGGACCAACCTGTATATTGTGAAGCAATATTTCATTATTTGTTATATACTGCTATTAGTATTTCCTCCAATAACCGTCAAACGCACACCAATAATGTTTTGATTTCTACTATACAACATATTGAATATTTTATATCCTTGGACGACAGAGAAATGTAATAATCTTAAATTAGTTTGTTGTATAAGTGTCACCAAAAATTAGCCCTCCGTGGTCACACTTATTTTTTTGTTACACGGAGGTCACACTGGGGTCCACAGGACCCCACCACCTTTTTTTAATCTTATTTAATTTTTGAAATATATTTTTGCAATATTTTTTGTTTTTACTGTTCTGTGATACGTTCTATTTACCATAAGCAATAAATTTGCACTTATAACCGATTTGGTAACTTTTATTACTGTGGTCATTAACAGTCAGAAGGAAAAATACGTTTTTTTCACTTTATCAAAAAAAAGAAAGCTAAAAATCTCAACACTTTAGGGATAATTTGTAATAAAATATATGCATATTATATACCAACATAACAAACACGTGTTATACAAAATATGAAAGAAAAATTCCCATACGCTATCTTGCGAAGAACGGTAAAATTAACCTTTTCAGGACCGACAGGGATTTCAAAAAAATCATAGACCTTTACGTTGGCGGCCCTAGTACCCCATTCTAATTGTCACAGAGGTATGAACTATACCTCGTTGTAAAGTTTATGTAACACAGACTTCAGTCAGCTAACATTTGTGCCACCCGTGCCAAACCCTTAGAAGAAGAAGAAGGATATTTTTAAAAACGAGAATTTATTTGCTTTTGGAAATTTGTGAAAGGCTGGCAACTCTGTAACTTGTCATACGGAGGGAAAAAATTCACATGTACGCCAGACATTGGGTACAATCACGTTAAAAAATGAAGGGCGAAAATTCAATACTAAGCGAGAAAAAATTCCGAACGTGTTTCCTGAGAGAATCATCCTGTATTATGAAATATTTAGGTCTACCCTGACGTTGGCTGCCGTAGGTAGGCCCCTACTTGTCACAGAGATATAAACCATACCTGATTGGAAAGCTCATGGAACACAGATTTCAACGAGGTAACTCTTGTGCCCCCGTGCGTGCGACAAATAACAGTGTTGCCAGCGTCCTACAATTTTCAGGTATAAAAAATAAACACTGAAAAAGGGTAAATTCAATATCCCTCTTATTTATCTCTTTCAAGCCCAACGGCCATACACAGGGTATCAGTAGTTAGTATGTTCATTTATCTTAGTTGATGCCACTTTTTATGCTTGTAGGTCCTTTGGGGACAGAGTTTCTCCCCTAAGTGCTCAGGGAGAGGGTGGGAGACCCTTGATGTGGATGAAATGCACACCATTGGAACGTTTTATCCCTCCTGAAGAGATAGACATCTAAATCATCCCTCTACGTTAATTAGGTGCCGAACTACGGAGGTTTAAACTACTGGCTCAGCGCTTGAGCCGTTGGTCCTGAAAAGGTTAACGCTTTGGTAATTGTGCTTTAAGAAAATACTAAAATCTTCTATAGCACTGTCACCATCATTATTGGCAAGCAAAAGTCCAAGTATTTCATCTTCTTTTAACTTACTCTGAGCCATATTTTATGAATAGAAATGTCAGAAATAAAGGAAAATAGGTGGAATTAGAAAGCGAATAAAAGAAACAAACGCTTACGTGTCGGTCACAATGGGGTCTGTTGGACCCCAAACACACTTCACAACCGTCTTGTATAGCACACAGTTCGCAATTCACGCAGTTTACCAGTCAACAACAGGCAGTGTTACCAATTGAATTTACATAGATGGAAGAGTTTAAAAAAAAAAAAAAAAAACATCTGATCAACAGACCCCAGACTGACCACGGAGGGTTAAGAAGGATGGTAGTAAAGATGTTCTTGGTGTTCCTAATATAACTCAATGCACAATTTGTCTGTTTGCAACGAACACCAACAATTTACAGAAAAACTGTATTGACAAAAAACAGCAGAAAAGTATAGCAGAAAAAAAATACAATCTGCAAATTGGCGTTGGCTTGCTCGCTGAAAACACGAATAACTGTTAATTAAAATACCCACTATCTCGTTTCATGAAATTCTAAATCATGACCTTATCAAACAGCGCCAAAGATTTAGTTTAGTATTCGTTAACAAGGAGTATGACAAACAAAATACCCCCCCCCTGTATATTTAAACAGAATGAAAATCGATTACAGTTTTACCCACCTCCATTTATTTACTTATGTTTACCAGGTGACGCGATTAATTTATAATTTACTGCAAAAGCAAACCCATTTTTCCGTAATTGCGTAACATATTTTTGTTCAAATTAAATTTCAATAATTTCGAAGTTTCCTCGTTTTTTGGCGATCTGTAAGTGTGATAAAACTGGTCAGTATACGTCAATTTAAAGAAGTTATGATCTACGGTACAATTGCCAGGTACACAGTAGAAGAAGGTAACCGTGGTGTAGTCCTATAATACTAAGCATATTATTACGGGTAATAAGTCCAACCATTTATAGAGTTTACTTGGAGTCACAAATTATTTTGATGGTATTATTTTCTGTAATTATGCAGCGGTTGAAAGAACACAGACTGTCGTTGAGTTTCTCACGAACCGAAAACACGACATTCCTAATATTCAATGTATAAATTCAGACGTTTGAATTGCTGGACGATATTATAGATAAGAATAAATCAGAATTCAGTACAGGGTGTCTCAAAATGAATATAGGGATTTTAGGGGTTTGTAGTATTTATCACAATTCACTTACAATTATGAATAATACATAAAATGAAACAACAATTTTGAACGCACACACGTACATGCATATTTTCCTCTTCTGCCGTTAGAAAGCGCTAGTAGCAAATATGGCGACTAATAAACAGAAAGCTCTTTAATGTTTTACATTTAAAAAGACTGAATCTGTAGTTACGGTGCAACTGTCTGTGTGGAGAATTTTAAGGAGACGCTTACAACTATTTCCTCATAAGTTTCTAGTTGCTATAAGGTCTAAAGCCTATAGACTGCAGTTTATGTGCCAACTTTGCAAATGAAATGTTGTTGTAGGCTATAACGATGAAGATTTTCTGGATCGTGTCGTCTTCAGTGGTGAATCGTCATTTCACTTAAGTGGCGATGTGAACACTCATAATCCTCGCATCTGAGGATCAGCAAATCCCCACGAGATGGTGCAGTTGCAAAGAGACTCCCATAAATTGAATGTATAATGGTGCCATGTCCCGGCGGAAAGTTTATGGGTCTTTCTCGCCTATCGATCAATGTGTGCCGTGCAACAAATAGTGTTCACATTAAACATTTGCAGCAAAAAATGTTTGAGTTGGTCTTGCATTTGTTTTATTTTTTTTATAATTGTACGTTAAATATTATAAATACCACAAAGCCTTGCAACTCCAATATTCATTTTGAAACACCCTATACAAACAAATAATGTTGCAGAAAATATATTAAAAAAACTATGAGAACAGTTATGAAAGTATAATACAGATAGTACAAACTTTCTGTAGATTTTTTTTTAAAACAACATCGTATCGATGTCTGTTTTCATTATTCTCCAGTTTTTTTCCTTCCCTTAATATCACTTATTCTTTCATCATTATACCCTTTTATTGTATTCTTAGAGAAAAGGGCTTAAAAATGACACGTAAATAAGAAGGTTTCTCCGAACCTTCTTTCCAGTTCTAATATTGTTATCATAGTCCATTGTTCTACAATATTTGAGTCACTCAGAGGAAAATTTTAGAAAGAAGCAACAGAAAACATTGTATCCCTAGACCAGGGATGCAAATAAGCAACAAAATTTTACTAGCCCAACAACAAAAAAAGCTACTAGCCTACATCCCACAATACAAATCATTTATTTACCTTCGACATGATATTAAATACTCGCCCGCACCGATGAACAACTCGCCCCGGGCGAGTGGTTATTTGCATCCCTAACCTAGACACTTTTCGAAGGAAAATTGCTAAAATTATTTGTCACAGGGTACTCATTCCCCTTTATTCCATTATTCCCCTAATTTCACCTTTTCAGGAGGCGGTATAGTGATAGAAGCTATTTTTCATAGTTTACAAGAAATACATGCAACTCTGTAAATATTAGCTGAAATACGAAGTGTGTTCAAAATGTATCTAGCCTTTGGTTGACAAAAATACATTTATTTGTTTGGATATCCGAAAAACAAATTCCCTTCAAAGTAGTCTCCTTGGTAATGCACACTTCTTCCAGCTCTCCCTTCATTGTTGAAAACATTTCTGGAATGCAGTTTTTGGAATAATGGGCAACCGTGCCTTCGCATTCCGTGTGATGTGTTCTCTTGACTCCAATCGGGTCACTTTTAGTGGCATTTTCAGCTTGGAAATAACCAAAAGTCAGATGGAACCATGTCCGGTGAATAGGAAGTCTGACGACACACAGGAATGTTATGTTTGGCGATGAAAGCCTGAATCAAATTTTGCGGACATTCTCCTGATGCCCAAATTCTCGTTCAAAATTAAATGCACAGTCCGCAGCAAAAAACCTGCAACATGAGCATGTAAGTTTATTTAAGTCTTTTGCTCCAAAATAAGTGTGCAGGGGCGGACGCTGAGGTTTCTCCTGCGTAATTCATGCCACCTAGACGTTATGTTGATTCCCAGGGCTTTTAGGCGTAGTTTCACAATAGCCGTACATGCTCGTGTTGCAGTTTTTTTTTTTTTTTTTGCTGCGTACTGTACCAATCTGATTAAATGGTTTCCGTTTGAGTATCGCCAAGTTTTTGGCAAAATTTGATGCAATATCGCCAAGGGCGCCCATGTTGTGATTTCCGAAAGGGAGGACAAGTATAAGCGACATTTCATATGTAGTCTCAAATTTTGCGGTAACTATTCTAAAATATCTATTGGGTTTTCGATCTTCCGAAGCACAATTTCCTCTAAAAAGGGTTGCGATCGCCCCACCTTGTCCCCCTGATGGTCGCCCTTGAATATCGCTATTCAAGTTTTCAGTTATTTTACAAAAAAAAAAAAAAAAAAAAAAAAACTGAAATTTGACGACCGCTCATACACGGCTTTGCTCTTTGCCGACTGTCAACGACTGACACTTTTTGCGGACAGGAAAAAAAATTCACGGCTGCGCATGAGTGTCCCCGTCTACATCTACGCTGAAGAAAATCTCCCGTGCTTCAGTAGCTTACGCGGGAAGAAGTAGGGTTTGATACTTTTTGAACGCACTTGGTATTTTTAAAATTAAACTTTAAGAGTTCTTGATAACTACTAATTATGTCTCAAAATAATTGTAGTCTGTTCTGTCCCACTGCGAAGGTCGTGACAAGAGTTTTGACAGAGTATGAGTTAATATCATTTACACTCTAATAAGCGATCTGTTGCATGGGCAGACATGATATATATATTTGTACGAACATAAATAAAATTATTTCTATGGGTTTTCTCTTTTACTATACATGAAACTTAATTTCACACTTGTAATTTTGTTTAGGTCTATGAGATCTAGCAATTGACACACCGTAGAACTTCTTCTTTCTTTTTTTTTTTTTATGAGTGTACATAATAATACCAGGGTTTGAAAATTCTTGTCGGCAAGTCGCGTTTGCAACTGAAAATATGAGCCTGACATCTATCGTCCTTTAATGTTAGTAATCCCAAGTTTTTATCTGCTAGCAGTTCTAATTTTCATATACTTGAATGGATTCAAAAGGAAATTCATTGCAATATTCTGTTTACAATTTACCTTGAATTTGAACTTTAACGTGAATAGCCCATCATTAGAGCATTTTGATTTACCAAAATAAAAGTGGATAATTGTTATTCAGTGTGCTTGAACATGAAACAGACTATATAGGGATGGCCAATTCCGGAATTTTTATTTTTCGAAATCCGAAAAGTAAAATCAGAAAAATTTTGGAATTCCGAAAATTTCCTATTTCGAAAAAAATCCAGGAATTCGGAAAAAGTGCGGATTTCGGAAAATTCCGGAATTTGGAAAAAATCCGGAATTCGGAAAAATCTGAATTTTTAAAAATCCTATTTCGGAGAACTTTTGGCCATCCCTAAAAAAGACAGTGCTACTTTAAGATACTTCACTCTATCAATTACTGTTAATTTTGAAACATAAGATTAGCTTATACTTCTCATGCCAGTGATAGTAATTTTAGGCCAAAAAATAGTGCTATAAAGTGTATTAGACTGGACATCTATTATTCAGGCGCCTGGTTTTTAAGAATTGGTTCCAAGATCAGAAGAATTTCTTTTTATCAATTTATGCGCTAACACTGTTGTAGAATAATTAAACAAAGCAACAAACAATATATGGCTAGTCTTTTAAACAAGTGAGTTTCATTTGACAGTGTGAATCTACAGTAGACTTCCAAACTATGTGAATTCAATAGTCAAACTTCAAGTAATACATTTATAATTGCTGGTTGCAATAAATTGATAGGATCGAAGATCTTATCGGAAAGCCATTACTCGATATGCTTTACTTTTTCTGTTCTATAGCAATAAAGGTTGAAATCAGAAACCGTTAATTTGAATCGCCTCTAGATTTAATAGATGGTTAAGGGAGGAAATAGATCCTACTCTTACGAAGTTGAATCCATTGCTCTACGGAAATCAGTATTGAAACGGGAAGTAGTAGTAAATTTCGAACAATTCCGGTTTTTCTCGCGCTAGGTTGGACGTAGTTCAGCTGGAAGATAATAGATGACGTTGCAATGGTTCAGGCTTATGAAAAGGGCTGCCACGCCAATTGGTTTAGTTTGGCATATCTATATAGCATTTGTGATTTCTATTGTTAAATTCGAAAAAAAATATCAAAACTACTTCCAAAAGTCAAGTAAGATATACATTTAGAAAATGAGACGGGACGGAAAGATTTTGTCTCGTCTCTTGGACACCATTAAAATAAATTGATATATGTACGATAATGTTTCGATTGTTTTGCTCTCTTCATAAGTTAACAGCAGTGTCATTTCATATTTTGTTCGAAGTAGGAGATAGGTATGCGCACGAGACAAGATTTGAGCACGTCTCGTCTCGAAAAAACATGTCAGGGAAATTCTGTCTCGTCTCGTTTCGAATGCATCCCTAGTGGGAGATGCAAGACTCTCCAAGATAAATAAAAAATTCACGAGCTCTTCCTGACTAAAAAGTTAGCTTACACGGCTTTGGAGTCGAAGATCCAGCTTCGATTCCAGGCGGGAACCAGTGATCCCGGATCCCGCATTAAGTTGTAGGTCCACGTTTCATATAGCCTGTCTCCTGAAATGGTCACTAAACTGAAATCAAATCAAATAAATATACATTCACGTTTTTCATTACCATATTGTTATAATATCCCAAACAGAAGAACCCCTGAATGACGCTAATGCACACTAATAATATCTGCAGAGTTTGACGTTTTCTAGGATACGTACTGAGCTACAAACAAACTTAATTTTCAAATATTTTGAGAGGAAACAATCACTGTTTTTAAATCCACACACAGCTTGATCTCTTTTTGAAGAGAGAGCCGAAACAAATCTGCAAAGTTTCTCGTTTGTGAGAGCGGAGTCTAAAGCTGGTCCTGGCGCTCACACGTGAGTAGAATTCACAAACGACTCTTGTCATGAACAGAGCAGGAGTATTTAGAAGCAAGACATAGAGGGTAATAGAGAACGGAGACGGGGGCTTTTTGGTTTTCTTCTTCGTCAAAGAAGAGAAAGGGTGAACAAGGAGGTGGTGTCCTAACCAAGTGGTTTCTGATTGGATACAGTTTGCAGAGGGTGGTGGTAAGGTTTTAGTGGGTGGTTTCTTGGTATAATGGCAGTAGAAGAGAACCAGAAATACAGATACATCCTTAATCTTTTTTTCTTTTTTTTTTGACGGTGACTTTTTCCGTGGCAGGAGGGAGGCAGAAAAAGAAGGCCAAACGGGTTAAAAATCATAGGAAAGGGGAAGGATGTGAGGAAAAGAAAAGGTAGTAGGGAGAAGAGAAATTTTTGTCTTTTACCCCCTCCCTTTTTCTCCCTCAATGTAGAGAGAAAAAAAAATTGGAATTCCCAGTTGGCTAACTTTATCACAGTGTGGATGGCATGTGACAGATGTGACTATCAGAAAGGTCTTGGGAGGGCCTGGACAAGACGTGCTGTCTAATTCTGTGTACGGCTGAGCGCACGGTTACACAGTTCTGAGACAGCATGAAATGAAAACGACTGAATCGTCATCTTGTAAGAGAAATTTTTGACCCTTCTATTACTTTCTTTTCTTTTCTCTTTTTTCTACAATCTTCTTTTGAAGTGATTTCTTCAAGGATTTTCCCCTCTTCTTCTTCTTGATCTGATTGGTCATTTATTTTAAAATCCTGTCTTCATGAACAATGCTAAAAAAAAAAAAAAAAAAAATGAAATCTTTATTCAGAAAGATGAAGTGATGAAATTACTAGTAATATTTGTTGTTGTAATATAAATATGTAAGCAATACAATAGATAAAATTGAAAAACGATTTGTTTTTCAACATAGAGTATGGACGAATGACAATTTTTTTTTACAGCAATAGTACTAACAACACTTTTCTGAAAAATCTAAGTGTTTCCAGTCTTATTAACATTTTAAGTTAATCATTTAAGCTAAAGGAGGTGATGAGAAATGATTGATGATAATCATTGATTAATTAATTGGAATTTTACGTCCGTTTTCAGCAATGAGATTACAAGAGACATTTGGCCTACTAATTAAGATGGATCACCTCCCGGAAGTCAGTACATATTTTAGCTCATTCCCTTAACCACTGCGCAATGAAACATTACATAGTATAAATATTGTACTATAAGAAAGAGTTATGTTTCAGCTACAACACAAGACACTTACTCATTTGGTTGTGTCTTCTTGATATCGAGAAAGGTAACAAATAGATGAAAATATTTGATTCGTTTTACAATGAGCACACAAGGTGTTAGATCTTACTAGAAGTGCTCAATTTTATGAAATGTTTATTTGAATGTGTAAAGTATTTTAAAGTAATGCTCTTATTACAAAATAGATATATTGTTAGACCGTTTTGCGTGTTATGTTTCATATTTTATTTAAATATTGATTTACATTTAAGGAAATAGATTTTGAGTAGAAAATTGCGCATAACGCCATAATGCGTTGTTACCAAATATGTACGTTTAATTCCTGGATTCTAGCATTGCAGTTCGAGAAGCGGAACTTAGCTGTGAATTGCAGTAAGGGACGAAAATTAATTTCTCCAGAAAGTATCCAAGCAGAATTCCATGATTACATCCTTTATTATTTGGCACCAGTACACACTCGACACTACCTGGCAACGCCGCACTATTGAAGCAGGTTTAGCACAGCAGCGAGAACAACTAGTGATCCATCTTAATGGGATATCCAAACCACTACTTGGGTTTATATCCGATGTAAGTATTCCCCAACGGAAATCAAATGTGAGAATCATATGAAAAGAATGAAGATTTTTATAACAAAACTCGAGACAAAACAGTACTCTTCTAATAGAAACAGATATACTTTTGAGACATCACTTCCATGATACCTTTTTGAGAGAAAACAGTCACAGCACTTTTGTTATAGGCCTAGTCACGTCCACTGAAGTTTTAGAGTACCAAAGGAGGTACGATCAAGGCACTTAGTTCCCGAAATAGCTCTTTATGCACTGAGTGACGTAGTAAAGTTATAAGTTTATTCACCATAGGTTAAGGAGACAATATTTGAACATAATATTTTACAAATTTAGACAATTAAAACAGTTTTAAATTCTAGTTAACTAATGATAGGTCTAATCAGTTATACCAACCTGATACATTATAAAATTCCACATCGAGAGGAAGATTTATCTTTAGCTCTTGAATTTCTCACGTTATACTAATTACAAAATAAAATCTAAAAGAAGAAAGAGAAAAGAAAAAAAAAGAAAAATGAAACTATTTATATCACATTTTCTTCACTACATGAGTAAGCTATACGTAAATTTCTATTTTCTTTTATTAAGTAATTGCTGAATAACTATTTTTCTTAATTGAAAGAAAAAGCGGAAAATGTTGGATAAAACACGTACGGGTACCTCTTGTCGTCAGGATTTAGCATTTACACAATTTCTTTATGTCATTTTCTTATAATGAATGTAACGATATTAAAGAATTTTATTCTTCAATAGTTTTGCGTACAAAATTTTCGAAGTTGCTTGTTTCCTATTTTCCATTTTATTATTATATTTATTTATTTGTATTTAAAAAATACCAGAGCACAATGTACACTTTTTGGACTTTTTCTTTTAGAATCATCAGTTACTTCTGGATTAATATGCATTTTCAGGTAACAAAACTTGATAATTTATACTGCTTTCAAAATTCCTGAAGAGCCATTGCCCCAGTTTTCACCCACAAATAATGTTGTTGTTGTCGATGAAAAATCCCATATTGCTGTGAATTGTGACGAAAATTCCCTTTATCTCTTTTTGAGAAATTGTCGAAAAATCCCGCAATGTGGGACTTTTCTCATGGGTTGGCATTACTCAGTGCAATATTCGTACAAGTATAATCGATTAGCTATGTTTCATACACAAGAAACTATATCCCAGGATGTTTTTCTCTTCCATTTTTTGGTGTATAACGACAGCTTGCTTACTTTCGTTCTAACTTTTCATAACTTTTTTCTGACGTCCAGGTAGTTCATAAATGGATAAAGCATTAGCTATGCCTACCTTATTATCAAGACGTAATAGTGCACGACTTAAGATGGCCTCATGCCTGACGATTTTGATTGGCGAGTTGAACGTCAGCTTGACTTAACTTTAAACTTATCAATTGACTCGTATTCAACCATTTCTAAAAACGTGAGAGACATGGTCTGGTCACATTGTCGTCACCCTCGCATGATTATTTCGAACAATTTTTAAACTACTTTCATTAGATACCACGTCAGTTGAAGTCTTAAAATTAGATTTCTTCGTTTATTCTTCAATGAAGTCACGTAAAGCAGATTGAGAGACATTTCTATATACATATAATTGAATATCTGTACATAGTTAAAATTCGCAAATGTCCAAACACGTTTGCAATTCCAGATAGTTAACAGTTCATTGTTTTTCATAAAGTGCCGTAGCGCTACAGTAGCTATATCTAATACCTATTAGATACAGCGCCATCTGAAAGATGGTAATCTTTTAGTTCGATTTTTTAAAATTCTTTAGCGAAACATCGTAAACGGTTAACTAGAAACACTAGTGCTTGAAACTGGCCTCGATGTCTGCATTCGTGAGACATTAGGTTGAAATTTCAAATCGATTTTCTCATTAACCTATGAGATACTTTTTTCTACTTTTCTATATTACTCAGGGCCAGTGTTTCTTTCAAACATAATGTTCCGGGGGCCACCCTTAGTATTCCCGGGGGGCACTGCTGGTACTATTCTATTTATTATTATATTATAAGCGTATTATTTTGGTCTTCTCCGGGGGGCATTATCAGAGCTCCGGAGAGCAGTGCCCCCTGGTAGAAACTGCTCAGGGCATATTAGGAAACTAACTCACTTGGCCATAGTTCCTTTGAATCTTGAGGTTTCTCTATTAGACATGAAGGGATGCAACTGTTGATAAGACAACGAGTAGGGAATAAAAGACAATATATGGGACATGTGTCTTGAATGGGATTCCAACTTGCGGTAGACATATTTTGAGGTCGTTTTAGACTGCTCGTCCATATGAGCCGTCATAAGTTGTTTAGTGTTTTAATCAATTTTGTTGTGGTTTTCCTTAGTAAGATTATACTGAGACAGTATGAAAACAGTTAAATACGTATTTGATTAATTCTTTCCTCAATTTCTTTTGCTGTCATATTGGATGTGTGTGAAAATTCTACGATAATTCTGAATGACTCAGAGAATGAGAAGTTCTGAAACGAAGTTCTGAAAAAAAAAAAGGTTGGTGATAAACAAGAATACAGTGGAACCAACAAAGCTATACCATTATATATTTAATAATAGGTTAAACTCACCGAATGTTATGTACAAAATCAGAGTAAACCGTCATAAACGACACATCGCTCCGATGTGAAACGCTCTTGGTGCATAATGTTGCATAGTGCTTTAATATGGAAGTCTGTGAGAAAGAGATCTTTGGGTGAACGAAGAAGAATTTTGATAAGAATATAAATTTTGTCATATCCTGTATGGTTGTGTTTACAGACACTCAACACGTGCTTCTATTTATAAAACATCAACCATGTGCAGATTACTATGGATTACTGTGGCTGCAGACGACAGAGGCAACGGCGACTTTTCTAGCCACATGACGACGAGGAAACAGCAGCCCCACTGTCTCACCTGGAGTACCCATTTAACCTACAGGATTCCAAGGAAAGACATCAGTCTGCGACTAGTCATTCCTCCTTTAGCTTGCTCTGGAGCTCTAGAGGATACCTATCCCAAAACCTCTAGTTTGCTTTAGAACTCTAGGCTTCCCATCTGGACGTTAAATTCAAAATCAACTCTTAGCTTTCTCGGAGCTCTGCTGGGTATCCTAAATTCAGTCACCTAGCTTGCTTTGGAGTTCTGTGACTGTTGATCCTCTCACTGCTTGCACGGAGCATTGGGGATCCTAAACTCCACTCCAAATAGCTTGCTTTGGAGCTCTGTGGAGATCTTGCCCTAGGCTGCTTGGGCATTGGGTCACCTCTCTTTACCCAGCATTAGAGAATTTACATTATAGTAATACTTTTGTAATATACTGTTTATAGTTTATTTTGTAATAAAAACTGATATTGGAGAGACGATTCTGAAGTGTAATTTGCTCTACCTATGCTCTATCTGCACTTGCGCAAGCAGAACTTTACAATATACATTCTTCTGGTAAGGAACAACAATATGTAAAGTTCTGCTTGTGCAAGTGAAGATAGAGCATAGGTAGAGCAAATTACACTTCAGAATCGTCTCTCCAATATCAGTTTTTATTACAAAATAAACTATAAACAGTATATTACAAAAGTATTACTATAATGTAAATTCTCTAATGCTGGGTAAAGAGAGGTGACCCAATGCCCAAGCAGCCTAGGGCAAGATCTCCACAGAGCTCCAAAGCAAGCTATTTGGAGTGGAGTTTAGGATCCCCAATGCTCCGTCTTACTGCGTCTTACTTAGAGAATCGTCTTACTGCTATCAGTTTTTATGTATTCACTTTACAAAGGGTAGGTGGATATAATGTCAAATCTTTGTTTCTGGGATGATAAACATTCTAGTTTTATAGAACATAGATGATTTTGACAAATGTTGAAAACTATTAGCTAAGCTAACTTCGAAATAAAAATTGATGGAGTGAATGATGACTGTAGTATTATAGTATAACAGCAATTAAATTATTTTTCATAAAATCTTATAGTTATATCATGAATAAGTTTCGTAAATATAAATATCGCTTCATTAATCTAGTATTCCGTTTTCCGGAATCTAACTTGATTGATATAATGTAAAATTAGTTTTCCGTGCTGAAAATGATCTACAATACGTCCGAGAAGTCCTTTTATTCCTCGGTTTGAGTAGCACAACGCTCTTATTTTCACATATTGCAAATGTTGATGACACCTCAGTTGCAAGAGGATTTGTGGATTTTGTGTGGGTACAACAGGATGGAATTCAAACCCAATTTGCTCTTCAGAAGCATGATTTTCTTAATGAACAATTTTCAATCCGCTGGGTTGTTCTTGTTTCTCCAATATCTTCATCCTCACTGAAATTTCCCCTCGAAACCTTGCCTTACAACACCAGCCAACTCGTTATAGGAGTCACATGTCTCTCATCGTCAACACAAATATAGATGAAGAATTACGTGCATGTGTGCAAGAAGCCTTTCGAACGATAACTTCAGATGGTTTGCAACACTTGAAAAAGGAGATGGAGACATATGCATCTGTGTGTACAGCACGATGGAGCACATATAGATCAACTAGATACATAGTTCATATATATAAATACAATGATGCCAATGATGGAGTATGATATCGTTAGTCAATAAGTTGATTTTTACTTCAGAAGTAAAAAGTAATACAACATCGCTACGGATCATTTTGCCGACTACTGCGTGCGCAAGGAAAAATGGCTTCTGACAGTTGGGTAGAGCACGTGGAGTATTGTAGGGCCAGAGACTCAGCAACAGAGACAGCAGCTCTGGCGACAAACTTAAGACTTTTAACAAGTCGTCTCAACTATTGGCAACAGCGCGGTCAGTGACCTTCGTTGCCTATAAACAGCTTGGAAGAATAGTGCTGTGATTGGCAAACAATCCTCCCTCTCGTTTTGTTTACAACATGTGCAGCTATCTGTCAGAGGCCACCTTTCAGTAACTCGATAATAGGCTTGTCTTATATACAAATACCAGATTAGATTAGCTTTCTGAATTTTCTCAGCTTCCGGTTGGACAGTAAGTTTCGACCATGTCCGTCATTGGTTTATGACTTGATAATGGTGATGCAAATTGCAAACGCGGGAAATATATTCCTTCTCCTCTAGAATTTCTATATAGATTTCTTATATGCCATTTGCAACGTTTTCTGAAAAGGAAATTGTTATTATCTCTTTTATCTCAGGGGTGAAATTTCTGACCCATTTGGCGCCAATGTTCTATATATAGGAAAGTGACAAAATACATCGGTTTGCAACACTGATTAATCAACCGAATGTTGTTCAGTTCTGCGCATGCTCAGACAAATACATGCTTTCTTTGTTCGTCGTGTGTGGAAAATTTGTACATTTTGGAGGGAAATCTGGTATCGTTAAGTATCTGGAATTTGGATTGTTGAGGAACGTTTCTCTTTTCTTCGAAACAGAAAATGAAAAAGGCCGAGAAATCGAAGGTAAGCATTTGTTTTACATTCTTAAAATATAATTCTTTTTGATACGTTAGTTGTTTAAAGTCAGAAAATAAAATAATGTGATAAAAATACCTTGTTTCTTTAGTGTCCTATATATAGGACATCGGCCATCTAGCCTACTTGTTTCAAGGAATTTAAATTTCCGGGTAATATAGAAACCAAACTCTATGTAAACATAACTTTGAAACGGATTTGCCATTTATTTAAGGTAAATGTAATAGAAATAAACGTACAATAGGAATCTGCATAATGTGTACCTTCAGAATGTAGGCATTACTGAAAGAATTTAGATAGCTGGTTTACTATATATTTTTGAGTTTTACGTCCCACGGTTATGCCGGTTAAGCTAAAGGAGACGGTGATGGTGAGTAATGAATGAAATGGTGGAATGAAGAAAGTGGGAGGAAACGGGAGAACCCCGAGAAAACCCCGCACACGGTGTTTGTCCACCACAAAGTTCACTTGGCGGGAGCAGGGTTTGAACCCGAGACCCCTAGCACCAGAGGTGAACGCTCTACCACTGAGCCACCGCGGCCCCCCTACTATATATTTTATATATACATATATATATTTCTTGACTTTAGGTAAGGCAATATTAGATTTACGTGCTTCAAAATTATAAATTTACTGATAATGCGACAAAGTCATTTTAGAAAACTTTGACCCTTGTACTGAATAAAATGGTAGAATTTTTGACATTATACAAATAGGTAGGGGTATTAGGGGTTAGGTGAGGTTAGGTCACGCGCAGCGCCTCTTGAGCCACACTCGTTCCACAAACAACTCAGGGCGTCTAGGCATATCCTGGAGGTTTATACTTCCATGCCAAGCCCCCTAGCCCCCATTGGCTGTGGGTTTTGTGTGGTTAATCGCGGTGGCATTGTCGTGAGGGACCATCTGCTTTATTTAAATTTGTTGTTACGTGTTAGGTTAGGTTAGGGTAGGTTAGGTTCTATCTACAGTGCAGATCTGCAGCTACATATCTTTTCTTATTATTTCAGATCTTCACAAAGACAGGAAAAATACTTCAATACTTAGAAAACTTACTGTCCGACTCGAAAGAAGATAATGTCAGTATTGCAATACTTCCACCAGAGCCTGATTTGGTAAGTGACGAAAAAACTATTAATGACGAATTCCTTGAAAATGAAGATCGTCGCATTCAAGATGTGGGGGAAGAGGTGTGCGGGACCGTAACAAATTGAAAGTAAAAATGATGGTGCGTTGTTAGTTGAAGAAAGTGGTAAAGGACCAAAATAGAGTAAAGGTTAGTGTGCATATTCAAAGGCACCGGTGGAAATAGACAATTCTCACCTAGAAAATTTGAAAACAGAGTTAACAAACCGAACGCCAATTCAGATATTCGAACTTTTCATTGAAAAGATTATTGCATACCCGTTACTGAGACAAACCGATATGTTGCTCAACATAATACAGACTTTTCCGTATGTGAAAATGACATCAGGCAATTTTTAGGAATTTTGTTGTATAGTGGTTACGTTTTTGTTCCACGTCAGTCGATGTATTGGGAGACATCAGCTGACAGCAATTTTCCAGTAATTGTGCAAACTAGTCACGCAACAAATTCAGACAATTAAAGAAAGTTCATCCACTTCAACAATAACGACGTTATAGACAAATCTGACCGTTACTTCAAAGTCAGACCCTTGTATAATCTAATAAAATGCTATTCAACAATTTGGGGTATTTGTCCATGAACTAACTATAGATGAGAGAATGGTACGATATTATGGTAGAAATAGTTTGAAAATGTATATGAAAGGTAAACCGGTGAAATTTGGGTATAAATTATGGATGTTAGCCACACACAATGGTTATCCACTGCATATAATTCCCTATCTCAAGGGGATGCCAGATTATCCGATTATGTTGTGGAATCTTTGCTGTCCGTTGTGGAAAACCCAGAATGCAATTAGGTATATATGGACAACTTCTTTTCGTCATACAATATTGCTTCCAATCTGAGACAAAGAAATATTTTAATGGCTGGGATAGTCAGGGAAAATAGAACCGGAAAATGTCCTTTGATGTCGTCAAAAGAAGTAACAGAAAAGGAAAGAGGATTTGTGGACACAAGGTTTGATCGTAACTCAGAAGTCAGTATGGTTAAATGGAATGATAACAAGGCTGTGCCTGTTGTAACGAATTTTGAATCCGTTGAATGCGTGGAAACAGTAACACGAAATAACAAAGGGTGTAAAGAAAACATCAAAGTGCCTTTATGTATTGCTTCATATAAGAAGTTCAAGAATGACGTAGATTTATTTGAAAATTGAAGAGCTTATACCCAATCAAGATCAAGGGCAAGAAGTGGTATTGGAACTAATTTACGAATGTTGTTGAAACTGCTTTAGATGTTGGATGGAAACTTTATCAGATCTTGGACTCAGCTAATTTGGATCTTCTAGAATTTCACAGAAGTGTTACAATCGCATTGTTCTCACAGTCTGCATCGACAAGACTTCGTTCGGAGCCACAACGGAAAGTAAAATTCTTTCCAAAATATTATGAAAACTATTTGTCTTATGCAGTTGAAACTTTCTCTAGATATTAACCTACCCCAATACTATATGTTCACTTTTATATTTTTAAACGAGCTCTTATAGTTCATTAATATTACTGCTTACAAGGAAATGAGACAACGCTGGAAAGAACATAAATATATACACAAGTGCAGGTATTGAAGAATCAACAGGGTTTAATTTCCTCCTCGTGGAGGTGAAGAAATAAACACGCTCCCCTGATCCACTCACACCATTGTTCCTCACTGATCTTCAAAAAGGTTGGTAGAGGAGGGAAACAAGTTACAAAATGAAATAAGATCTTTCATCTAATAATGTGGAGAATGCATATCTTCGAAGTTATATTAGTTGACAATCTGATCATATGGTCGGAAGAAGAAAGAGTTGCGAGACGCAAGATTATCTGCTGTCAGAAATGAGACAACCTTATGTACCTATACATCTTTTTACTTGTACTTTATAATAACCCTCGTCAAACAGGATGCACTTTCCCTATTTTCATGTTTCAAGCATTTTTGATCCTAAATCTCGATCCTTGCGCGGTGAAAAAGGGAGACACGTCAGAGGAAACACAAAACTAAAAGCATCATCATCCATATTTTGCTTTCTAAATTACGGAAGTAACTTTAAAAAATTAAACTTTAAAAGAAATATCTGGGAAGATGAAAGAACAAATCATGGCATTTTATGCGTGTGCGTAACAGTAATATACAACAGAAAGAAAGAAATATTACAATATTTGTGAGGTTCTAGTCCAAATTTATCCCCGCAAATGGGAGGAATGTGATGCAAAATAATCGATATTAGTGTGAATCCATAGTTTTCAGGGCCGTTGAGATGAGCAGTGACATTTCCGATGCAGCTTAAATCCAAATTCAACGCCGAAACTTTAGGAAGGGAGAAGGGGGTGATATATAAAAAAAATATCGAAAATGACTGATATTAGTGTTGAATCCATAGTTTTCGGGGTTGCTGAGATAAGCAGTGACTCTTCTAATTCCGTTTAAATTCAAATTTAGCGTCGTGACCTGGGGGCGGGGGAGAGGGGATATATATATATATATATATATATATATATATATATATATATATATATATATATATATATATATATATGTAAGTTCATTGGTGACAGTTTTGGTGCCCCTTATACAAAAAATGAAATGTATTCTCCCCATGCGAAGAACGGGTATTCTGCTAGTCTTTAATAATAACGAACGGAAGTTTCACATGTTAAATTCTATAATACTTGTCACTGTTCACATTTACATACTTGTACGGTGTATGTGTGTATATGTAAAGACTTGTGCATAAGTAAAGACTGTGGCGATATATTTGGTATGAGTATCGTAATTTTTTCTCTCTTAGTCGTCACTTTGTAACGTGTTTCCTGAACACGAATTTGAATTTCGTTACGAAAAGAAACTTTTCTTTCTTGTACACAAAATATTCATTATTCGTTCTCTTTTTCTTAGAATTTTTTTCTTTGCCATCTACCTGAACAATGATGTCATCTACTACACCTTTCTTCATTTATTATCTTGTCCACAATCTTCGAACACATCTACACTGTAACCAATAACCGTGAAAATAAGTGCCTCCTACCGTAAAAAATATACGGTTTACAATTTTTCTAAAATAATGGTAGGAGACCGTTTTCCTGTCAGATGCTTGTGTCGCGCATGCGCATTGGAAAGAAAAAGCACATGTTCGAAGCGAGAAGTTGATGGCGCGTAGGTTCGGATGTGTTGTGCTTTGTTTTGTTTCTTTCTTTTGTTTGTTTGTTTGTTTGTTTGTTTAGTGTGTGGTTTTCTGGTGTGATATATAGGGGTATACAATAGGCCTACCACTGTTGAAGATATCCTGGAAATTCAACATTAAGCAAGGTAATGTATGGGAAAGCACCATGTTAATATTTGAACTTTGTTCGGTGACAAAAAAACTTTAGTTGGCTATCGTGGCAAGCAGATCGCACCAAAGTGCAACGATTCGAAACCAAGAAGCTGCTGGATGTATAAAGTCTTATGATAATGTAGCCAACTACGAGTGGTTTGTGAAGCTAGAATTAAAATCACAATGTTGAAATACTTAAAAAAAAAAAAAAAAAAAAAAAATTAGGAAAAGTGCTTCGTACTTTACCGTAACAGCATTACATAAATTGTGTTGTATCAACTGGAATTTTTCATGTTACAGAAACAAAAGTATACTGTCACTCATGTGTGTCCGAAGGAGGGGCAGGGGGTCGCTCCCCTAGCTAGTGAAAACGTAAAAATATCAGGGTATATAGTAACCAGGGAGTTGAGTCCCCTAGAAAATTTTCATCGGTCGCCCATGCTGTCATTATTTTTTCTGGATAAATAAATTGTTAGTTTTGAAAAATATTTCTGTAAATGTTTTTATCTTTAATTTTGTTCTGAGTACCTATAATCTGTTCTGGTGTCTTGTTGATACATTTGAGCGTTTAATAGTCTAAATATGCAAAAGTTCGATACTCTGGAAGTTTGGTGATTTTTTTTTTTTTTTTTAGCATTGATGCCACTGTTACATAATTATGCAAACACGTATTTATTAATTTGAGATAGCGGATACTGGGTACTGTAGGCAGTGTTGTGAGAAGTCATATAGTTTTAATTATGTTTAGTCGTACTTCTGGTCATTCTAAGCTATGTTGTCGAGTGCCTGCTTGGTTATCTGAAACCGTAATAATGCGACTAATCGAATGAATCGCATATTAGAATATTTGAGGCCTATTAGTCTACTGGTACTCATAGCGAAAATACATGCAATAAAGCTAGTCTTAACACTGTAACAGAATATCGATTTATGAATATCTTAAAAGGACATGGATGTTTGTTCCAAATACATCTTCAAAGCGTGCGAAAACTCAGCTATAAAATTCAAGATTTTTTTTGTATGTAATATCGAATCCTCTTCTGGTGTTTTGTTCAATACATGACAAAATTAGTAATTTTGAAAAGAAAAAATGAAATGAAATCTTTGAGTTTTACGTCCCACGGTTATGCCGGTTAGGCTAAAAGAGACGGTGATGATGATAGATGAGTGGAATGGTGGAATGAAGAAAGTGGGAGGAAACGGGAGAACCCCAAGAAAACCCACGCACACGGTGTTTGTCCACCACAAAGTCCACTTGGCGGGGGCTGGGATCGAACCCGGGACCCCAAGCGCCAGAGGTGAACGCTCTACCACTGAGCCACCGCGGCCCAATTTTGAAAAGAAAAAGCAATGTATGTTCAAGATGATATCAGAACAAGGGTTCGATATTACAAACTAAGAATTAATTTCAACTTTTATTCTTATGAATATTATGCACGTCGTAGGTGCAACGCTTCTTTCGTTCACTTTTGTTTTCTTTAGTTAAGTAGTCTTTAACAGCAGTGGACCAGTGTGTACTCTAGTTGCATCCATCTAGCATTTAAATTATTGCTAGCCAGTGTGTGTACTGATACAGTTTCCAGCAATTCGATGAAAATTGGGTCAATATATATTGACCAGCAAGAATTCTTACTGGATCTAGCAAGAGGGCACAGGTGTATTATTACCGTAAATCTTGTACGGTAATAACACACCTGTGCTTTTTTTTTTTTAAAAAAAAAAAACGACCCCTAAATATTACGGTAAATTACCGTAAAATATACGGTACCAAATTTGTTTCTAAATAGGTCAATATTATTTTGCTTCTAAATATACAGTCTGCCGTTTTTATGAAAAAACGGTGGTTCGTAAAATTTAGGGTAATCGGATGGCAGCGAGATTTGACGGTAATCGGTCAGTAAATTTAAGGCGAAATTTTTTACAGTGTACATCTTCTCTTCCATTCTCTTAACATGTGTTCTCTACCACGTTGTTTGAAGTGACTTGTTTGTGAATCATTCATTTGATCTTTTACTTCCTTATATTTATTTTTCGGTTTTTTATCACCTTGGCAATTTAGTTACCTTTGATGCAGTGTTTCCCAAAATTTCGGTACTCCTCACGTTTCTGTTAACATCACTACTAATATTTGTAACTTCTTCATCCAATCTTGGCACCTCCGATTCCTTTCAGTTAACCCATATATATCTCCTTATCTTCTATTGTTTTGTATTTTAATTTGTTTTGGAAAATATATAGTTTTCCACCTATTCTTGGTGAATTTAGTGTTAATTTCTTTCTGCTCATCTCCCAGTGGCTAATTATGATACTAGGTAGAAAACGACCCGGGGGCAAATAAATGAGCTTTAGCAGTAACAAAATACGTAAGTGGCTAAATTAATGTGTGATTACCAATCCAATTCTTTCCCATAAATTTGCGATTTTTTTTCTAAATAAATATACGGTTATCTTTTCTGATCTTTCGTACAGCTTTTTTGGATCTTCAAATGTTTCTACTGCAAGTATCAACAGAAATTCAGAACTAAATCTTGGTATCTCATACGACTTCTTCACGTCTTGACATCTTGAACAACCTACCTTTAATGCAATATAGGGAACATCCTGGCTGATAGTTTACCATTTTGTAACGAAATTTGCTGAGCTTCAACATCTTCTTCTTCATCATCAAGGGCGCCGATCCTGGGGGGTAGGAGGGGTGATCTTCCCATGTATTTGCCTTTTTATTATTATATGTATCGTTATATGTATTTTTTTATGAATATACATTGAATTCAACATAATTTGAATTCAATTTGTCTTAAAATTCTCATATTTTTTTTCTATGACATTTTAGACCCTTGTCTGCAACCAAATGGTACTCCCAAAATTACAGAGATTCGTCGCCCCTGTGGGTCACCATTTTGTAAGTGGTTCTTAATATTAATTTTAATTCTGTTAAATAATTATTTTATCTATCACCTTTACTCCTACTTTGGATTCCCAATTAGCTTGAAGAAATTAGATGGAGAGCCAACCAAGTATGCCTCAAATCTGGCAAAATAAAAAAAATATGGTTAAAGTGACAACAAGCTCAAACACTTTTTACTGACAGCAGTCGACTTTGCTAACTAAAATGGGCTTATACCCTGCAGACATTGTTTGAATAAACATTAAAATATAATAAGAAAAAACAAAAAAACAAAATAGAATGGAATTAACAGTACTAGACAATTCGTGACCACGCATGCTAACTTCCAATCTTTGGTACAATAACCTTTATAAAAGCTTTAAAAATAAGGGTTATTTTATATTTAAGATAAACTTTTTTAGATACTCGTATATAAGTTGGGTGGAAGCAGCGAGCGATCATGTTGCTCTATTCCATGTCATACCAAAGCGTTCTCCGTGACTACAGCAGAAGTTCTCCGAAGACGTTGGTAGGACTGAAAGTTGTTTACACTCTAAGTTGGTTCCATATTCCATCTCTTCCCATTTGATATTCGTTAAAGCTGTGGATAGGGTATCGAAATTGGTATCCCGTATCTCACTAACAGAATGATCGGATCTCTGTAAACTAGAAGACAGTTATCTGGAAATGAATCTCTCTGATAAAACTGAGCCTAGAGATCAAACTTTGTAATTCATTACCAAACTTTTTCTTAGCGTTAAGCTCACAAAATCAAGGCAATATATATGCCTCTTCATAAAGACTGCTCTTAATAAATTTTAGGTAGTAAATCAGCTTAGTCAGTACCGTATTTATTAGAAGCATGCCTAAACATGAAGGTTAAATATACATATTGTAGTGTTAACTATAAGTAGAATATATTGGATTAATTCGTTGTAGATATCTGAATGTTATTTCATTTTCAGATAACTTTAGATTGCTAAAATACAAATGTTATTCTTTCAGAATTGCTTCAGAAGATTTAAGTTCGTGTCAAATACCAGTGGATCATCGCCTTACCGATCTGGAAATAAAGTACCTTACGAGGATTATATACTGTATTATAAATAAATAAATAAATAAATAAATAAATAAATAATTATGAAATTGTATTATAATTGTAGGTTCAGAGTAAACTTTATATGATATTATATGGTGTGTGTTATATTTAGAGTAGTCTTTGGCTAGCTGGGGACTCCGCCCCTAGACCTCCGTGTTTTCTCAATCTATGCTCTCGTACCTCTTAAAAGCACAATTCTACCGACAAGTTTTTTTTCGTATTTCAACTACTTAAATATAAGATTTTGTGTCACAAAAAAACGCATATTTAAATAACATGGTAAGTTTTCATTTTCCCTTTAAACCCCCTCAAACCTAAAAGTATTCAGTTTTTGCAATTTTCTCATGGGATACTTCCGGAAAGATAAAATCTTGCCAAATTTAATCATTGTAGCCCTAAAGGAAGTGCTTAAATTTGGGGGGGGGGTGTAGATGTCCCATGTAAATAACATGGGAAAAACTTTTCAGTTCCCCATGAAACCACTCTAAAGCTGTATTTTTTAAAATAATGTTAAATAATCTTGTAGAAAACGTACAAGTATACTGAATTTCAAGTTTTTATTCCATTTCCAAGTACCTAAAACATGAAATTAGAAGTCCAGATAAAGACCCATTTAAATACCTTCATTCCACCTTTAGAACCCCTAAAAATTAACATTTTCACTTGGCAATTTTTCTGTCGGTTAATCCTGGAGAACTACAGTTATACTAAATTTTAACTTTCCACGTCAACTGGAAGTACATGTTATTTTAAGTAAGTACATGTGGTTTTATATATCTGAACTGTATCAGAATAAACTTAACAGTATATTAGTGTATTTGATTATTCCTACATACGCCGTGATATCCAAGGATGATATAATATAGACCATGAGTTACCTCTCAGTTAGAAAGAAAAAAGATAATTCGCATTATGTACAGACCACACAACCATGATATTTCAAGTAAATCACATTCAAGTACAAGCTGACGAGATAACATATATTCCAGTTCACGTCACATATTCTAAAACTAAGTGGATACCATTATCGACTAAAATTAACCAATAAACACATCATTTGATTCCTATCACATTACACAATAAATCAACTTTCTGTACTTCTTACTTTTTATCATTTCGTCATAGCATTGATTTCAATCATTTATCATTACTCGGTTATCATTTATAATTGTTTATCTTATACGAGGGAGGATCAGAATCTAAGATTACAATGCCGACGTTTCTGGAGTATCGTCTGTTAGAGAGGAACGAAAAGTGTGCGGTAATTTTAATACACTGGAGTTGGCCACTGTGCAGAGTTTTAGCCACCCGCCATCCACGGCGGTAGTTGTAGCTAACACAAATGGCGACTCGTTTGGAAAACTGGTCTCCTGAAGAAGTCCGCTCAATTATTCGATTTCTGTAGGCGAAAACATGTAACCGCGGCTGAAATTCACCGGTAGCTATCAGAGGTTTAGGGAGAGACTAATGTCTCGTCAGTATGTCGCAGAATGGTGTCGAAAGTTTGCGGCTGGTAGGGAAAATGTCACCGAGAACGAGCGTAGTGGTCGACCCAGCACGACATCAAGATTTGAACACAGTTTGCGTGAAGGAACTGATTCAGAACAACAGGAGCATTAAGAGTCTTCATCCCGGCGAAATTAAAATACCGCTAACTTTAGAGTAATTATGTGATATCTTCAAATAGATAATTGAAATATGGAACAAGAGCGCCCTAGACAATACTATTTTGCGTGAGGTACCGTTATCACAAGTCACCTAGCGGCTTTCCGTTTTCAGCTGTTTAGAAACGCGAAAATAAATGCCGATTTTCAAAATGGTTCGAAATCGAAAGCAGATAAGTGATTCGTGATAACGCTTTCTCATGTAAAATAATATTGTCTAGGGCGCTCTTGTTCCACATTTCGATTATCTTTGATCTATTTGAAGATATCCTATAATTAATGTAAAATTAGCGGTATTTTAATTTAGCCGGGATGAAGACTCTTAAGTTACGGCATCTGATGGCAGCATTAGGAATGTCGTTCGGAAGCGTTCGTCACAGTGTGCATGATGTTCTGCAGTACCAGAAAGTTTGTTCGATTCTTTTTGCCAGGATTTTTTTTTCACCAGGAAGGAATCTTCTAACTCATCCACGATGCGATAAATGCCTTAACCGATATGGAGGCTGTCGAAAAATAACCTAATGTATGTACTATTTGTTGGCTGTATCGGTTGTATGAAATAATATATTGTCGCTGCGCCTCGAAGAACCGCTACGTGACATTTTTGTCGAAAATGAGTTATGTAGTGCAAATAAGCCAGAAAGATGTTAGGTAGCGTCCCTTATAATGTCATAACTTAATATTCAATTGTTTCGCCCCAAATATGAAAAATTATATATTGAAATTTTAGGCTTCTGTTCTCATCACGTACGCATTGATTAATGTATACACATTCTCTATGTGCTTATAAAGGCGCAAAAGGTGCTACATAAAAACAAAAATAGTAATATAATACTTTTGAAGCTAGCTACAACAATGTGCAGTGCATAATATATGCAGAAACAATTTTATTACATTTTTCAAGTGTTTCCGTGTATTTGGCAAAATTTTAAGAGTTTGGAATGTTTTTTTGCTTCTCCTGAAAAGTTGTGGTTTTAACACATAACGGTTCTTCGAGGCGCAACGACGATATATATACGTTTCACTGGAGACTAGAAACCTGCATGGGCCGGGGCCGGGCTTGGGCGGGCCGACTCTGCTATTTCTTTGGGCCGGGCCGGGCTTGGGCTGGCCGACACTGATTTCTCTTCAGGTCGGGCCGGGCTGGGGCCGATTAATTGCAATTCTTTAATAATTATTGACTTTCGTTAAACGATAATTGGAATAAAGCCAAACGTTGAAGAAGTGTGTCCGTGAAAAATGTTACAAAGAATGCAATAGCTATTTACAGTTTGTGTTGCTTAGCGGCTCCACTTTCACTATAGAGGATTGCAGGCATTATGCGGTAAGTTGAGTTCTGACCTTGACCTTCACTGAACTCAAAATATAACAACAAGGGGTGGGAATGTTTTGCCTGTCGCAAAACAATATTGCCATCTTCACTTTATGCTAAAAATCAATTAAGTTAGATTTTTGTTACAGGGAATGGAGTTCTTTTTCTCTCGATGACAGGCAAAGTTGTAGGAGGCAATAGTACAATTCGGGAGGCACGCGTCAGGTTGTGAACCAGAGTTTAGAAAATGTTTCTGAGGGTTAGGTCAAATTTAGTACTAAATTTTGAGAAAGATTGGGGGCTCGAGCTAATTTTTAAAAAAAATTATCGGGCCGGGGTCGGGCCAAAAACTTTTAAAATTTATCGGGCCCGGGCCGTGCTTGGGCCAAGAATTTTAAAAACTTATCGGGCCGGGCCGGGCTCGGGCCGAAAATCTCCAAAACTTTTCAGGGCCGGACCTAGGTACGTTCGGGCTGGATTGGGCTCGGGCCGAAAAATTCGGCCCGTGCAGGTCTCTACTGGAGACTTTGTAACCTTAATTTCTGTACCATACCTCGTAATTATGGCTATCTCAGAAAATCATTATAAGCAGCAACAGCAGCAACTCATCCGTTTGATTGTAGCCATAGCTTTGCTACTACCTTCAAGTTCAAAGAATAAGACATTCATTATCCTCATTTTCTTGCTCGTTCAAGCTGTCTATAATTAATTGTGTTTTGTATCCAAGTCCAATAAATGACCACCAACAAAACAATTCTGGGCAATTCCCAACCTTCAATCGACAGTAGTCTTAAACACTATTAATTCAAGTTTTGCTGTTTGGTTCAATTTTAGTATAATATAATAATATTCGCAATTTCAAGATATGAGAAATATTTTTAGGAGCTAATTTTATTTAGCAAGGCATGGTTACTTTCATTGTATACGTTAAAATCAACAACAATTTAGTACCTTGATAGGAAAATTAACAAATACAAAATAATATTTAAGTGTTAACCATAATTTTGGCTATATTGCATTAACCACTCTAGGCTCTGCCATCTTATGAGTGTCAAAATAAACAGATTGACAAGAGTATCCTTTATTATTATTATTATTATTATTATTATTATTATTATTATTATGCCCTTTGTTAAATCCTGGGACTAATGAGGTGTTTTTTCCTTAATTTTAGGTATGAGCCTGGAAATTTTTCATTTACGTTTTTCATCTTCAGCTTCCTCTTTTAGTTCTAAAAATATTTTATTTTACTTTTCAAAAAATCGATCAAATATGATCTTACTCTTCCTACTTCTCACTTTCCTTCCATCTTTCTCTTTATGGCGGTATGAAGAAGACAATTTCTTCTCAAGATCCTTGTCTAATCAAATTTAACTTTCTACCAAGGATGCTGGCAAAAATAGTCCTCTTCTCTCCTATCCGTATTGGTCTAAACTTAATAAGTGGCATCGTTTTTGTTCAGCATTAATTTTTAGGTTTACCTAATATTTTTTTTTTCGAAAACTACGAACCAAATTTTACGAGGTGGGTCACACACCCACTCGAACTCCGATCGCGATTTTAGTCGGATAGAGAAGGAAATGCGACGTCATCCAAATGTGTATATGTCAGAAGAATATAGTCATATTATTATCTAACAAACAAGTAAAGGAAATTACGTAATTGATATGGAACCACACTTCAGGAGTATTGATAATCTGGCGTCGTCTTTGAAACTCACAAATAGGAAATGGGATATATTTGGTGAACACGTTCCCTTCAGGGATAGCATTATATAGATAGGAGTATAATAATTTAATTCTTATTTTTTTAAAGAAAGCTATGATTCTTCCATATCCTTTAGGAAAGTGTACATTCATCGATATCAAACAGAGAGACGACTCAATGTTCACAACAGCATTGTAGTTCCAAGGGTTGATCACAAAACTGGAGGACTAAAGAAAGAGAAAAAGCAAGATATAGATATTAAGTGGCTATTTCAATTTGTTACCAACGGGTATCATTGATACTACGAACATATTATGAAAGACGAATAAAACTAGTGTTTAAAGTATCTGGGAAATGTTCTTTTTATCTGTTTAATATGCTGTCCTGTATTATGTCATGCATTTTATATATTTTTATTCTGCTCTAGGATATAGACACTAGCATATTCACGCGTTTATCCTAAATTTATTCATAGCATTTAAAGAACTTTTTTTTGAGATATCAACACTGTTTTTACTATTAGCGGATTAAAGGGTTAAGTACACAATTTCTTTCGTGGGGGAGGGAAATGAAACAATTGAAAGTAAGAATCCTTAGAACGAATATTCGAATGTATAGCAATAAGGAAAGTCATATTTGTAATATATATATATATAGTGATAAAAATGCAATCATGAAACCTTTGATCTCAATTTTCTCGAAATGTACAATTTGTCACATAACACCTTCATCCTCCAAGAGCTTTAGTTATTTGATATGTTTTGTATTGTGATTAATATATCATAAATCAACTTAATTAGTTGAAAAGATACCTTAATAAATTTATTTTTAATTAAAAAAGTTTTAGTCATCCAGAGTCAATAATCAACTTTTTTTCGTTCTTTTTTCCCCAATCATATCAGATTGCAACGACAATTTTAAACTGCACAAACACTGGGAATTCTTAATTCCATTGAAATATACAAGAATAAGATAGGAAAAAATTTAATTCAAAAATATAATAACTAACTAACTCTATGGCCTATGGAGTTAGCCCATCGCCCATCTAAGCCTCCTAGACTTGACGACCCTAACAATGTTGGGTAAACCACATAAATTATGTAGTTCCTCGTTATGAAGTTTCCGCCTTCCCCATTCCCGTTCTTCTTAGGTCCAAATATTCGTCTCAGGATCTTGTTCTCAAATACTTTCAGTCTATGTTCTTCCCTTAGAGTAAGTGACCATGTTTCGCAGCCATGCAAAACAACAGGCATGATGATCGTTTTGTATATTTTAAGCTTCAAATTCCTCGACAGAGTTCCCGACGACAAGAGATTTTGAACCGAATAGTAACACGAGTTCCCTGCTTTTAGTCGACATTTAATTTCTCCGTGAATATGATTTTCGTCTGTTAATATTGATCCTAGATATTTGAAACTATCCACTTTATCAAAAGTATTATTTGATATTTTAACGCATCCATAATTTGCTGTATTCCGGTCCCGACGCACTTCCATGTATTTAGTTTTCTCTGCATTTACTTCTAAATTCAAAAATATAATACACATCTTAAAGCATAAATGCTAACATGTTTTACAATTAAAAATAAAATCGGTTGTAATGAGTCCAAGGTACTTACAAGGACATTACAAGGAACCTAATTTTTCCCAAGTATCTTCTTACCACCTTATTAGAACTTTCCGTCCAACAACTGATTAGATTGTATTTTTCTATGGTTATACTTATCATCCACAAGCTTAAAACAATTGTTTGCATACCTGTAACAAGAAACTGCAAACATTTGGAAACAATATGTAACTTATTTTCCTGTTAGTGTACTAATTCTATCGTCTATGGAAACCAGAGGTTCGATGTCGCATTCACAAAAGCTCTCTATTGACTCCTGACCTAATTGAATCTAGTTTCTACTTGTGTTACTAGTTTTTGAGAGATCCATGTTAATATTGTCTTCCCATCTGCATGTAGCTCATCCTAATACTCTTTCTCGATTGGGTTTCCATTTAAAATTTTCAAACTGAAAGCGTTCCTTTCATGACCTGCCCACCTGAGCTACATGGACTTAATGCTCCTTACAATGTTTGATAAAACATATAAATTATATAGTTTTTTGTTATGAAGTTTTCGCCATTCGCCATTTCCGTTCCTTTTGGGCCCTAATATTTTCCTCCGGATTTTGTTTTCAAGTACTGTCAATAAAAATTCTTCAATCAAAGTGAGCGATCATGTATCGCAACCATATAATACAATAGGTGTATTTATCGTTTTATATATATATTTTAAGTTTCAAATTCTTGGACAGAATACAGAAAACAAAAGAGTTTGCTCTGAATGATAACACGAATTCCTTGCTTTTAGTCGACCTTTAATATCTTCGTGGATATGATATTGGTCCGTTAATGTTGATCCTTGATATTTGAAAGTGTTCACTTTTTAGAAAGTGTTATTTCATAACTTAACGCATCCATGATTTGCAGTATTATGATCTCAACGAACTCTCATATATTTAGTTTTCTCTGCATTTACTTCTAATCCCATGTCTCAGCAGGTGTTTAATAAAGTCTCTGCGTTTGTTTCTACTGTCCTAATATCGTACTCTATCAAATTCGTAATCAGCATATGCCATAACCTGGTGAGTACCATTGAACTTCAGGTCTTGGACAGTACCTTTGATTTTCCATAGCGTATTCCAGAGCAAAATTTAATAATAATAGGAACAACACATCACTTTCTTCGAAGCCATTCTTGACGTGAAAGCTTTGGACAAGGTTTTTGCTGCGGACTGTACAAGTATATTTCTACGCGGAATTTACTTTGGTATTCATTTAAACACATCTTGGTTAACGTAACTAGCTTCTTTGACATACAAAATTCAACAAGAATGTTATACAATGTTTCCCTTCTAACTGAGTCATAGGCCTTTCTGAAATCAATAAATTGGGGTATGGTATTCCTATTTTTTCTCGAGTACTTGATGAATGGTAAATATCTGGGCGATACTTGATTGATTTTGCATATATCAGCACTGATAATCTGAAATAATTTCATCTGCGAATAGGGTCAATCTTTGCTATCAGAAAGTTTGAGAGGATTTTATAGTAGTTGATATAGGAGAAATGCCTCGATAAATACTATAGTCAGTTTTGTCGCATTTCAAATAACTTGGAACAATGATTGGTTCATTGCCTTGTTGTGACAGTTCCTCCTAGTTCCAGATGAGAACAATGAGTTAGTGTATCTTGTTTCACAACTTTTTCGTGCCAGCTTAAATTAACTCAGTAGGAATTTCGTCCTTAAACATATATTTGTGTTTCTTTGATTTCTTTATTGAAATGTCTATTTCTGCTCGGTCAGTCTCTGCAATGTACAGAATGAAATTTTATAGATAGAAGCGTTGACCTTTTATCGCCTAACCTATATCTAATATTTCCTGCTATCGAAAGGAATCTTACATTGGTAATCAACATGCCAACGTGCAGTGATCGAATTTCTTTACAAATCCAGATATAACTCATTGTCAGTAACATAAATTCACAATAAGTTTGTTGCCAGTCTATGGGAACAGGGGCTGCGGTGGCTCAGTTGTAGAGCGCTCACCTCTAGTGCATGGGGTAATTGGTTCGATCCCAACTCGGGCTAAGAGAGCTTTGTGGTGAATAAACACCGTGTATGTGTGGGTTTTCTCGGGGTTCTCCCATTTCGACCCACTTTCTTCATCCCACAATTTCCTTCATTTCTCATCATCACTGTCTCCTTTAGCCTAGTCGGCAAAACCCTGGGACGTAAAACTTACAGATTTCATTTTTCATTTAAAGTCAATGTCAACAATACTGGGAACAGTGATGTATGTTGATAGCCCATAGGATTCGTCGTGGTGACTGCAGCATCAGGTATAGCATCAACGTTACAACCATTAAAACACATCAGTCATTGAGTAACGCACCCAAAAAGACAGATGATGGATAATTCAGATATGATGAGACGAAGTGACGAACTGTGTTAACACTCATCCATCGATTGGATAAAAAAAAATGTGCTCACTGCGTTCCACGTTTCTTGACGTGGAAGATGATGCAAATTAGGAAGAACATGCCCTACGATATTTTGCAAATTTTCTCTAAAGAATTCACAGCGGTTCAGACATCCTTCAAACCTAGACAAAACATCAAAATTCGAATTATCGAAAATATGAAATACTTTACAGATATAATAAGGAAATACATATGGTGTGCAGAAATAGGGTGGTTTCCGTGCAGCTCGTAAGGGTTGGAACTACAGATAGTATCGATGTGAAGGATTAAAGTCGTGGAAGAGAACCATGTATCCACATCGGTAGCAGATGCGAAGTTCATGATGTGAAAATAAAATGTTTCGTTGTTAGTTTTCAATAATGATTGTGCAGAACATTGTTATACATTCGTCATTCGTGACATCCACGTAGAACTTTAATATGCTTTCAGGTACCAGTCAATATTTGGATAAAAAAATTAGAACGAAAACCAAAATTAGCTGACTAGATATTGAATTTCGTGTAGAGTTTTACTTTGAGGCCAGTCAAGTCCAGTTCTACTGTATTGTGTTCTGAATGTGATATAGTCCAATAGCTGGCAACACTTCTGTATGCAAGTCCCTGTATACCACCACAAAGTCCAATCGGTGCGAGCTGGGATTGAATCAGGGACCCCAAGCACCGGAGATGAACGCTCTAACACTGCGCCCCCCTTAAAAGCAGGAGAAGCAAGATAAGGCCTGAAGACGGCACATTTCGTGATTAACTCCTCGCTAAGACCGGTGATCTAGACGACCGTAAGTGAATTTTTTAAAAACCGTCGTTTGATGTTCCACTCACGACTTGCCTAGGCTCGTCAATGAAGAAACCTAACTGGGTTCACATGGCCTGATGAATCTCTTCCTTCTTCCTATTCACAGCTACTTGATCATTTTTGCGGACCTATCGTTTGTTGATGTCCAAGCGGTAGACTACATGGAGCAACCACTCCATAAAGCGAATCCAGGCATGAATAGTGGATAGGCCGAATTGAAATGTTTGTGGAAATTCCTGGAGGACGTTGTCAATTTATTCATTACTTTAGGCGTTGCGCGGCAAACATAGCAGGGATGTGCCGATTAGGTATGTGTGATGGCGTTGCAAATCTTGCTGTCTATCATCGTTAACTGGAGAATATGTTGCATCTCGAAGTCTATCATCACTTTGCTCGGCGTAAGTGCGCGTATCTCATCTTACATATGTTCGGTTTCCTGCCTAAAAAGTGTATCAATTTCCTTAGGGACTTGTAGTCTTATAGGATGATAGAAACTTGTTGACGATAGTCCCTGATTCTGCCACACAACACATTTTCCAGTAATCTCAAAAGATTGGAAGAGGAACCATTGAAGTAAAGAATATATCGGAATCCCGGTAACTATCATCTTCAGCCACCTGTTTATATTGCGATTGCCCTGATATACCGTCACACCCCAATTTACAAAAATTCTCAAAGACTTGCGATATTGTTCAGGTATACATTCTACTACTTTAGCCTGAGTTTGCAACAGTCGTGCTGCTGTGTGTTTCAAAAGCGACTACAGGTCACTTCGGCGAGAGATTCAGTAACGTTGATTGTGTCGGGGTAGCACCTCTTCTTTGCTTCTAGTGTATGGTTAGAGGCTAGGTAAATGTCATGCTCGAGTTTATTTTCACCGTCCCTCATCAGTTAGTATTGATGACGAGTAAGATTTCCTCCAAGGGCAGAGTCAATGCCTTATCTAGCTCATAACCTTTAACAGATTCTTGTTGCTTCGCAGACGAAGAGGCATCCCTGATTCGCTTGCCCCTCAATGGTCATGTGTCTATCTCACGTAACAGCTTCATCTTTTCTAATTCCCCCTCATCTCGATACTTCATTGCTGTTGATTAGGATAGTTCAACAACGCTACAGGCTGCCAGCACGTTCTCCGTCTTCCTTCTCTTGGACAGCTCACTGTTTTCGCCGAAGGTAACCACAGGTCTTCCGCCTTTAGCCAATGTGAATGGTTCACACAGAGCTAGCTCTACGTAGTACACTGTCCAGCCACTCTGTAATATTTTCTTCTAGTCGCTCATAACCTCTGTGGATTTGTCCAACTTCTGAAATACTTCGTGACAGAATCTGTACACTTTTTTCTTCATTGTACTAGTCAATTCGGTGGACATTTCTTTCTTAAGGAAAATAATCAGGTGTTGCCTTTTGGTACCTTTGTTTCCTTCTACATTTCGCAGGACTTGCCAAAGCCTCTTTCGTGTTGTTTCGTATGACACTTCTGGAATGACAAGGAAAAACATTCATTACTAAATACTACTCGCAACAATATTACTCTACTCATACAAATATGCCTTTCAAAACAGACAGGGCAAAACCCTGCAACATTCGGTCCTTCTCCCTAGCAGATAACATCCCCTACTAATAGTCCTGGGGCTGACAATACTTCTGTACGCAAGTCTGTGTATGGAGGAAGTTGTTACTGAAGTATATTCTTGTGTCCATAAGAAAGTAAAAGAAGTTAAGTATTTGCCTCTCACCCCCACACTTTTTTGCAATGACAGCTTCAAGATGGCGGCCATGGAAAATCACCTGTAACAATTTTAAAACTTTGCAATTTGTTAATAAATAAAAATTGAAACACCGTTTTACGCCTGATGGAAAATGGACATAAAATTATTTTTAACTAAAATTAGTTATCATGTGTGGCCACCATGTTTAATAATGACGCCCTAAACAGCAAAAAATACCCTTTCGTTCGTGTATTGTTTTGTGTTCAGCATCAAATAATATAACATTCTACCATGATATTGAATATTTGTAAAATATACAAAAGAATTTACATTAAGAGCTTTCCAACGGTATCAGAATCATTGTTCTATCTTTTAAAGTAACAAAAATAGTCTACTTTGTATAGAGCATAGCGAAGAGGCTTGTGACCTGTTAATGGTTGTAATTAGCGCAGCACTCGAATGCCTTGAAAATTCCTTAAACATTTTCTTTTCATACGTGTATATAAGTAAACGAACTTTGTAAGGAATGTTTATACCTCTACCGCTTTTTGTAATATAATAATAATAATAATAATAATAATAATAATAATAATAATAATAATAATAATACCGTTTATTGCTTAGTTTCCTTGCTGCTCATTTATTCTCGAGCTAAAATATAACTGACAATAGTATTAATTCAAAATAATTTAGATATATGGATTTTTACAATCAATTTTGTCTTTTGTGACACTTCTGCACTTACAGAACAAGCAGTACTCGTCTTCTAACTTCCGACACAAACAGGCACACGTTGCACATTTTAGGCAATTACATGGTTGAATTAAATCCAATGGGAATATATTGAAACGTTTTGTGGGCATAATAGCTCCATTGCTCAGTTCAAATCTAAACCTTAGAGGGTCTAAATGTACCCAGTGTTCATCCAAAGAGTGTATTTGCATACGGTATGGGAAAAAGCTCTTTTGAAGTGATCAAGGGCGCTGATGCTTGTAGGAAGGAGATCCTGAAACGACATATTTTATCCGTGTGTATACATCCATATTCTAAGTTCTTCAAGTGTCTTGCAAGTCGTATCTTTCTTTAACATCTGAACAAGATATACCTCAACATACTGTAAAACTTCGTGAAGTTGTTCACAGGTAATTCCAAATTCTTTCAAATACGTCGTAGTGTTACAATCTAAAGCTGCTTTCTTCGTGCCAGATAAAGCGTAAGCAGCAAGTAGAACGGAAGAATATTCATGACCCAAGGAAGCTACTATATAATGGATGGGAACCATTCTCACAGAATCTCTAATACCGGCACGAATCGAATCCATATTTCTTTTACGCCTGTTTTTACGTTTTCTGAACAATAGGCCTACAAAGTGTTTACTAGTCAGTTCAGATGAGACATTTATAGCAGAGGGTAAGAAATCATCTGAACAGTTCCTATTCTGGGTTAATTTCTTGCGAATGGTTAAACTCAGGAGGGCGAGTGGTTCATCGGTGCGAGCGAGTATTTAATATAATAGCTTTTTTCTTGGGCTCGTAAAATTTTGTTGTTTATTTTCATCCCTGGTTATACTCCTTAGAAACTTGATAGGTGCTGACAGAGAAGGAATGGGAGCTCCATATGTATGCTGTTCAACAACTTCAGTCTTTATTTGCCGTGTTTGATTGTATTAGTTACCAGCGTAGGAGCTCTCTTTACTTGGAGGATATGCGGAGGTTAGAACTAACACATCCGGAAATATTCAACATATTCTTGGAAGAGAAACATGTTGTTAAGAGATTCGATCACAAGTTCACAGCAGTGGGAATTGCTATGGCGTTGGAGCAGACAATCAACAGATCTCAGAAGAGTGCATCAGGAATAATAGGGCGTACAAACAGTTTGTTGCTCAGTGGGAGCTCATATTCTATGAATTATTGCCAATAACAAATTTCTATCGAGAAGCAACTCATTAAATTTCAACATCATATTTGTAATTTCATCATGAACTTTCAATGTCAGAAACTCAGCATACAGATAACATCATTGCTACTATTATACAGTTCATACTTTCAAAGGAGAAACCCTCTCCCAGTGAAAATTCTTCATAACCTGGTTACACAGAGAAATGTTGAAAAGGAAGTTAAAGAGAGAATACTTAACATATGGAAAGAAGGGCGAGATCTCTATGAAATGTACAGAACACAAAGATTTATTGAAAAGTCAAAAAGTATCTGGGATACAATTCATCAATTGAAGTTCCCTAACTGTTTTACGCTGCCGAGGCCGATAATTCAGAAGGAAAAGAAAATTAAAAGGGCCAAACTAGTGACTGATGTGTCCAAACTAGTAGATGAACATGGACTCCTTGTTAAGACTGAAAAAAGTATTCTGTTTAGAAAGCAGTAAAGAAAAGTTCCAGGATATCACTCTACGGATTTTCATGTAGAAGAAGACACATGTTTCATTTTCGATGTTATGAATTTTCTGAGGGAAGTTGTCTCTAAGAATCATAAAACATTTTCTGAGTTTGCTACCACTTACCTTTTATATACGTCTGCTCTTGCTCGTGATGACTCCCGGATCGACCACGTATTTGGCAGTCACCACGCGTTTTCTCCAACACATTGTGAAAGGTTAAGCTGACAAACTGGTTGTCATAGAACTAACCAATATATGTTACGTAACTCCCTATGCAAACAAAAGCATTCTGACCTTCCTCTAGAAACAAGTTGATGATCGAAAATTTCATAACTGAAAACGTTCAAGAAACAATGATTCTTCACACAATCTCTCAAACCCATATGTTTAATGCCTTCACCAGATCAGAAGACAGCTCACTTGTCAACTGTAACACCATTCGTAATGGCGTCTCTGTGCTATTCTCAGAACTGAATCACTTTTCTACAGAAGAAGCTGGTTTTAGAATGATGATTCATGCACGGCATACGGCACAAATTGGAAGTCGAAAAATAGTACTTGTCACCTTTGACACTGACCTAATGGTACAACGTTTATATCATTTTGAAAAACTTAGAAACATGGGCGTAAAAGGAATATGGATTCGTGACGGTATTGGAGATTCTACGAGAATGGTTCCCATCCATTATATAGTAGCTTCCTTGGGTCATGAATATTCTTCCGTTCTACTTGCTGCTTACGCTTTATCTGGCACGAAGAAAGCAGCTTTAGATTGTAACACTACGACGTATTTGAAAGAATTTGGAATTACCTGTGAACAACTTCACGAAGTTTTACAGTGTGTTGAGGTATATCTTGTTCAGATGTTAAAGAAAGGTACGACTTGCAAGACACTTGATGAACTTAGAATATGGATGTATACACACGGATAAAATATGTCGTTTCAGGATCTCCTTCCTACAAGCATCAGCGCCCTTGATCACTTGAAAAGATCTTTTTCCAATACCGTATGCAAATACACTCTTTGGATGAACACTGGGTACATTTAGACCCTCTAAGGTTTAGATTTGGTTTCCGTGCAGCTCGTAAGGGTTGGAACTACAGATAGTATCGATGTGAAGGATTAAAGTCGTGGAAGAGAACCATGTATCCACATCGGTAGCAGATGCGAAGTTCATGATGTGAAAATAAAATGTTTCGTTGTTAGTTTTCAATAATGATTGTGCAGAACATTGTTATACATTCGTCATTCGTGACATCCACGTAGAACTTTAATATGCTTTCAGGTACCAGTCAATATTTGGATAAAAAAATTAGAACGAAAACCAAAATTAGCTGACTAGATATTGAATTTCGTGTAGAGTTTTACTTTGAGGCCAGTCAAGTCCAGTTCTACTGTATTGTGTTCTGAATGTGATATAGTCCAATAGCTGGCAACACTTCTGTATGCAAGTCCCTGTATGGAGGAAATTGTTACTGAAGTACATTCTTATGTGCATAACAAAGTAAAATAAGTTAAGTATTTGCCCCTCACCCCCACACTTTTTTGCAATGGCGGCTTGAAGAAGGCGGTCATGGAAAATCACCTGTAACAACTTTAACACTTTGTAACTTGTTAATAAATAAAAATTGAAACCTTTTTAGGCCTAATGAAGGAAAATGGACATAAAATTATTTTTAACTAAAATTATTATTTTTAGATATCATGTGTGGCCGCCATGTTTAATAATGGCGCTCTAAACGGCTAAAATACCCTTTCGTTCATGTATCTTTTTGTGTTCAGCATCAAATAATGTAACATTCTACCATGATATTAAATATTTGTAAAATATACAAAAGAATTTACATTAAGAGCTTTCCAACGGTATCAGAATCATTGTTCTATCTTTTAAAGTAACAAAAATAGTCTACTTTGTATAGAGCATAGCGAAGAGGCTTGTGACCTGTTAATGGTTGTAATTAGCGCAGCACTCGAATGCCTTGAAAATTCCTTAAACATTTTCTTTTCATACGTGTATATAAGTAAACGAACTTTGTAAGGAATGTTTATACCTCTACCGCTTTTTGTAATATAATAATAATAATAATAATAATAATAATAATAATAATAATAATAATAATAATAATAATAATAATAATAATAATAATAATAATAATAATAATACCGTTTATTGCTTAGTTTCCTTGCTGCTCATTTATTCTCGAGCTAAAATATAACTGACAATAGTATTAATTCAAAATAATTTAGATATATGGATTTTTACAATCAATTTTGTCTTTTGTGACACTTCTGCACTTACAGAACAAGCAGTACTCGATTTCTGACTTCCGACACAAACAGGCACTCGTTGCACATTTTAGGCAATTACATGGTTGAATTAAATCCAATGGGAATATATTGAAGCGTTTTGTGGGCATAATAGCTCCATTCCTCAGTTCAAATCTAAACCTTAGAGGGTCTAAATGTACCCAGTGTTCATCCAAAGAGTGTATTTGCATACGGTATTGGAAAAAGATCTTTTCAAGTGATCAAGGGCGCTGATGCTTGTAGGAAGGAGATCCTGAAACGACATATTTTATCCGTGTGTATACATCCATATTCTAAGTTCATCAAGTGTCTTGCAAGTCGTACCTTTCTTTAACATCTGAACAAGATATACCTCAACACACTGTAAAACTTCGTGAAGTTGTTCACAGGTAATTCCAAATTCTTTCAAATACGTCGTAGTGTTACAATCTAAAGCTGCTTTCTTCGTGCCAGATAAAGCGTAAGCAGCAAGTAGAACGGAAGAATATTCATGACCCAAGGAAGCTACTATATAATGGATGGGAACCATTCTCGTAGAATCTCCAATACCGTCACGAATCCATATTCCTTTTACGCCCATGTTTCTAAGTTTTTCAAAATGATATAAACGTTGTACCATTAGGTCAGTGTCAAAGGTGACAAGTACTATTTTTCGACTTCCAATTTGTGCCGTATGCCGTGCATGAATCATCATTCTAAAACCAGCTTCTTCTGTAGGAAAGTGATTCAGTTCTGAGAATAGCACAGAGACGCCATTACGAATGGTGTTACAGTTGACAAGTGAGCTGTCTTCTGATCTGGTGAAGGCATTAAACATATGGGTTTGAGAGATTGTGTGAAGAATCATTGTTTCTTGAACGTTTTCAGTTATGAAATTTTCGATCATCAACTTGTTTCTAGAGGAAGGTCAGAATGCTTTTGTTTGCATAGGGAGTTACGTAACATATATTGGTTAGTTCTATGACAACCAGTTTGTCAGCTTAACCTTTCACAATGTGTTGGAGAAAACGCGTGGTGACTGCCAAATACGTGGTCGATCCGGGAGTCATCACGAGCAAGAGCAGACGTATATAAAAGGTAAGTGGTAGCAAACTCAGAAAATGTTTTATGATTCTTAGAGACAACTTCCCTCAGAAAATTCATAACATCGAAAATGAAACATGTGTCTTCTTCTACATGAAAATCCGTAGAGTGATATCCTGGAACTTTTCTTTACTGCTTTCTAAACAGAATACTTTTTTCAGTCTTAACAAGGAGTCCATGTTCATCTACTAGTTTGGACACATCAGTCACTAGTTTGGCCCTTTTAATTTTCTTTTCCTTCTGAATTATCGGCCTCGGCAGCGTAAAACAGTTAGGGAACTTCAATTGATGAATTGTATCCCAGATACTTTTTGACTTTTCAATAAATCTTTGTGTTCTGTACATTTCATAGAGATCTCGCCCTTCTTTCCATATGTTAAGTATTCTCTCTTTAACTTCCTTTTCAACATTTCTCTGTGTAACCAGGTTATGAAGAATTTTCACTGGGAGAGGGTTTCTCCTTTGAAAGTATGAACTGTATAATAGTAGCAATGATGTTATCTGTATGCTGAGTTTCTGACATTGAAAGTTCATGATGAAATTACAAATATGATGTTGAAATTTAATGAGTTGCTTCTCGATAGAAATTTGTTATTGGCAATAATTCATAGAATATGAGCTCCCACTGAGCAACAAACTGTTTGTACGCCCTATTATTCCTGATGCACTCTTCTGAGATCTGTTGATTGTCTGCTCCAACGCCATAGCAATTCCCACTGCTGTGAACTTGTGATCGAATCTCTTAACAACATGTTTCTCTTCCAAGAATATGTTGAATATTTCCGGATGTGTTAGTTCTAACCTCCGCATATCCTCCAAGTAAAGAGAGCTCCTACGCTGGTAACTAATACAATCAAACACGGCAAATAAAGACTGAAGTTGTTGAACAGCATACATATGGAGCTCCCATTCCTTCTCTGTCAGCACCTATCAAGTTTCTAAGGAGTATAACCAGGGATGAAAATAAACAACAAAATTTTACGAGCCCAAGAAAAAAGCTATTATATTAAATACTCGCTCGCACCGATGAACCACTCGCCCTCCTGAGTTTAACCATTCGCAAGAAATTAACCCAGAATAGGAACTGTTCAGATGATTTCTTACCCTCTGCTATAAATGTCTCATCTGAACTGACTAGTAAACACTTTGTAGGCCTATTGTTCAGAAAACGTAAAAACAGGCGTAAAAGAAATATGGATTCGATTCGTGCCGGTATTAGAGATTCTGTGAGAATGGTTCCCATCCATTATATAGTAGCTTCCTTGGGTCATGAATATTCTTCCGTTCTACTTGCTGCTTACGCTTTATCTGGCACGAAGAAAGCAGCTTTAGATTGTAACACTACGACGTATTTGAAAGAATTTGGAATTACCTGTGAACAACTTCACGAAGTTTTACAGTATGTTGAGGTATATCTTGTTCAGATGTTAAAGAAAGATACGACTTGCAAGACACTTGAAGAACTTAGAATATGGATGTATACACACGGATAAAATATGTCGTTTCAGGATCTCCTTCCTACAAGCATCAGCGCCCTTGATCACTTCAAAAGAGCTTTTTCCCATACCGTATGCAAATACACTCTTTGGATGAACACTGGGTACATTTAGACCCTCTAAGGTTTAGATTTGAACTGAGCAATGGAGCTATTATGCCCACAAAACGTTTCAATATATTCCCATTGGATTTAATTCAACCATGTAATTGCCTAAAATGTGCAACGTGTGCCTGTTTGTGTCGGAAGTTAGAAGACGAGTACTGCTTGTTCTGTAAGTGCAGAAGTGTCACAAAAGACAAAATTGATTGTAAAAATCCATATATCTAAATTATTTTGAATTAATACTATTGTCAGTTATATTTTAGCTCGAGAATAAATGAGCAGCAAGGAAACTAAGCAATAAACGGTATTATTATTATTATTATTATTATTATTATTATTATTATTATTATTATTATATTACAAAAAGCGGTAGAGGTATAAACATTCCTTACAAAGTTCGTTTACTTATATACACGTATGAAAAGAAAATGTTTAAGGAATTTTCAAGGCATTCGAGTGCTGCGCTAATTACAACCATTAACAGGTCACAAGCCTCTTCGCTATGCTCTATACAAAGTAGACTATTTTTGTTACTTTAAAAGATAGAACAATGATTCTGATACCGTTGGAAAGCTCTTAATGTAAATTCTTTTGTATATTTTACAAATATTCAATATCATGGTAGAATGTTATATTATTTGATGCTGAACACAAA